>NC_089582.1:46345374-46679291 GCF_019320115.1 Miscanthus floridulus
CGGACACGTCCGGTCATTCTGACCGTTGAGCGCGCGCGTAGAGATCGGACGCACTGCCGAGTCTGGTCATCATCGATCGAATGCGTCCGGTTGCATTTGCGCCGCTCTGGAGCCTCTCTGGACATGATCGGACGCTGCACTTTGTGCGTCCAGTCATCCAGTGCCGCTGTGTCCGGTCCTTACTGAGTTGCTGCCGCGACGATGAACAGTGAAGTCCATGCGTCCGGTCACTGCCTCGCTCAGCGTCTGGTGACTGCTTCCCTCAGCGTCCGGTCACTGCTTCGCTCAGCGTCCGGTCACAGCTGCTGACGCCTACTGTTGCCGAGCAACTGATCGGACACGTCCGGTCCTCCTAGGGCCGCGTTCGGTCATCTCTGTCGAGCTCGTTTCTTCGCGATCTTGCATCCGGCTTGGTTCCTATCTTCGTGCTTGGACTTTGCTTGATATCCTTGGTCTTCTCTTGTGATTCTATGGTCTTGCTTATGGTGTTGATCATGGGATCATCATGTCGCCTTTGTCCAAGCCACATCTTGCACTCTATTGAACTACGAAACAATTACTTGCAAATTCATTAGTCCAATTTGGTTGTGTTAGTCATCAAACACCAAAATCTAAAGTAAATGGGCCTATGGTCCATTTTCCTTACATGTTCAATGCAATTAACTTGGTAGACTTGGCCTCAGCGTTCAAATGAGCCCGACAATTATGTTGATATTCATGACTTCTAGTCTGAATTGCCTCCTTATTTTTAGGCCGGCAATGCAACATACTTCTCCTTAGCACGTTGCGTCTATGTTCACGCTGTTCCAGATTTCTAATGTCCAAGTTGCTCTTACCTACAAATCTATATCTATATCTCTTATAATCCTAAACCTCACTAGCTATGTATCTCAACATGCAAGTTGTCACTATCACTTGAAATCAAATTCCACAAGCACATGTAATTGTAGTGTCCACGTCAACAAGACACACACAAGCATTTTGTTGTTCACGTCAACATGTCACGCAATCTACTAATCCGTAATTCCCGCAACAATGCGCGGGGTATGCTTTTAGTTTTATTAACAAAGATTATATTTTGTTTTAATAACTAAAGATTTACATGTTCTTTATACACCAACATCATATTATAATGTAAATAAATTAATTAATTAGTGACTTGTACATTATCCACCTCACTGGATGAAAACAGATGTATCAGGAGCCGCTCCAAGTTAATTTTCTTGTCGAAGACATTTGTAAATCACAAATTCCTCTTTAACGGGTGTTGTAGTTCAAATATGAGGCTAAAATTGCAACCGCTGAAAACCAGTACAAGAACTTATCTGGAAGAGACATCCATAAATGTGTATTGCAAGTCTAATATTTTTTCTAATGAGTAGTGGAATGGACAATATGTGTTTGGAAGGCTATGAACTAAATGAAGCTCTCCATGAGGCTGTTAATATTTTCTCTAGAACAACTGAGTATTATGTTGCTTCATCAAACTGAATAGATCTTAGACTATCGAAAGAATTTAAGAACTAAAACACTGATTTCAACGCTGTAGGTAACAAGCATAAAGGTCAGGTATATATGCGTGCCAGGAATTAAGAAGAAATACAGCTATGTTGACACTCAAATTGGGCCCATGCCAATTTTAAGAGGCCCATGCCTATTTTGGACCATTCTAAAGAAAACTTCATAAATCGACATAAAGATAGTACCACATTGGTTTCCAACAGGACAAGACCACTGCTACTCCCAATAAAATAGGGTTACACGGCCGATTGAGGTATCCAACATCCAACTGTCCAATTCACATTTGATACCCTTTTCTCCTTCGACCTTTCTAACCCCTGCATCGTTGTTCATCTCTTGATCCGATGACAAAGGATGGCATCCTAGGCTTGCTAGCCGACCTAGGGCAACCCACCGTTTCAACTCTACAATATATGACTACATCAGAATTAATTAATTGTTTGAAGGGGGTTTCATTCAGCCATGCAAAGAACCTTCAAGAAGGTTCAAGTACGTACATGCAAAAAGGACTTGCAGAAGAAGTTCCTAGGGAAGGTGAGCTACTTGAGGAGCTACTTGAGGAGATTGATTGCGAGCTTGTCCAGGATCCTTTTACCCCCATACTTCGGTTGAGAGACAAATCTGAATTTACTCGCGGGGCAGAGCAACAAGAGACATTTGATAAGATCAAGGATTATCTGTCAACATCACCGGTTCTTCATGCACCGAAGAGAGGAGCTTCATTCAAATTATATATTACTGCCAAAGAGAATATCATCGGTGCTATATTTTGACTCAAGAAGATGATGGAAGGAATATGTCATCACCTCTGGTCGATGTCTTCATGACCCCGAGATAGTTATGCCCATATTGAAAGTTATGTTCATCATTATACTATGCATGCGGTATATTGATACATTGTTTACTGTCTACTAAATGCATCATTGCTTGCCAGGACAACATAATTGAACATATGTTCTATTAGCTAATCCTTAGCAAAAGGATCGGTAAATGGCATATAACACTAATTAATAAATATGATTTGGCTTTTGAACGACTAAAAACATTAAAAAGTCAAATTCTCGCTGGTTTCACTGTTGAGCATGGATTTGATTTAGAAGATGAGATCAGTTACCTGATTTGTGCCCCATGGAAGCTTTATTTCAATTAATCGGCTTGCAAAGAAGGCCAAGGTGTTGGCATAATCATTATTTCTCACAATGATGTTGTTCGAGACATCAAGCTAATTAAACTACATATGCACCAACATTTAATGCCGAATATGATTCTCTTGTTCAACTTATTAGAAATATTGCAATCCATGGAGGTGAAACATGTTAAAGCCTTTGGTGATTCATTACTAACAGTACAACAAGACGTTGGTATGTTTCAATGTTATGGAAGGATCACTCAATATTTATCTTGATATGTGCCTTCATATCATTGCTTCTTTTTCCAAATTCCAAATTGGCATATCACAAGGCATGAAAATAGTAAGGCTAACATGTTGGCTCAACAAGCATCAGGCTTCAACATCGGTGGGCACAATTTTCACATCAGAGACAAGCTGATGCAAAAGGATCAAGTGGCAGCAAGTCTGCCAAAGGCAGCCACGCTGGTTCAGGAACATTTTAGACAGAAACTACTATTTCTTGGATGTTATGGTTCTTCATTCATGGATTCACATGTTCTATTTCTTCTTCTAGTTCTAATTGTACTTGCTGAATATTTTTAGTCACCCTTGTGTTTATGAAAGGACCGAGGATGCCGCCTAGAGGGGGTGGGGTGAATAGGCGTTTCTAAAAATCAACCCTTTAAAATGCGGAAACGATTAGAATGGTCCAAATCAGAGAAAAGAACCCCTCATGAGTTAAACACAAAGTATACAAGGTATAGAGAAAGTATCTAGGAGCTACAACCCTACAACACAAAGTTAGAGCAATCAAATAAATAAAGTCAACTCAGCCCTCCAATACCGGACGTGTCTGGTATACACGTGTTGTGCAGATCAGCTCCCAACTTCTTCCTTTTGATTTCTCCTTTTGCACCAAGTTGCTGGCACCTTTTGGTAACCTATTTACAAGCTCAAGCAACACAGAAGTATCACAAATACCAAATGAAAAGGGAGATCGAGACACGGTATTTGTTTTACCTAAGTTCAGACTCCATCGAGTCCTACTCTCCATTGAGGGGGCTGCGAGCGACCCAGTGAAGGTTAGCTCTAGAGGACCATGAAGGTCATCCTAGCCGAAGTCTTTTCCAACTCTCCTTCCACTAGTTGATTCCTTCCCTTACGGAGGTGGAACCGAACCGTTACAAACTTTTCGAGGCACACCACAATCTCATGGGTGCTCTTCGGCGACGCTTAGCTGTCTGGGACTGAAGAGTCCAAGAGTAACAAATACAAATCACGAGATTGACAAATATGCACAAGTGCTCAAGGGTGGCTTGCTCTCCATTTGAATCTCACTCAACCCACAAGATGGATTTTGCAAATTGAATCAATCACTCACTAAGAGAGGGTTGGAGAGTGTTCTCAAGGCTCAAAAACATGTATGAATGTCAGCAGAATCAGCGGCCTCCAAAAGTGGAGGCTTGGGGGTATTTATAGACCTCACTCAAACTAGCTGTTTTATAGCCGTTGGAATACCAGACACATTCGTTATGGTATTGCCTACACACTGCCAATAGTCACTAAATCAGTGGCGCGTGTGAGGCGTCAGAACTCCCGATGATTGCCAGAACTCCTGACCCCTAGAACTCCCGACACTTGTCGAAACTCCCGACGAACGAAACTCCAGAGCACAGAGAGGTTGCTAGGGCTGACCCAATACCGGACACATCCGGTATCATACCGGACATGTCCGGTATTTTTAGCACATCTGGGTCAAGTTAGTTCTAGGCACTCTCTCTCACTCGAACCTTACATGGGTTGTGTCGGTGTTTCGGACCGGGGGGTCCTCAACCAACCAGTAAATGTGAACTGTGTGCCCCTAATCCCGGATGGTGATGCAAGGAGACACAAGGTTTATACTGGTTCAGACAATCGATGCCCTACGTCCAGTCTGAGAGATCGATCTTGTATTCCTTGCACCGAAGTGCTTGTAGTAGGGGGTTATAAGGTAGGTGAGAGAGGGAGCTAGTCCCAGGTCTCGGCGAGGTGTCGTGTGGGCTGCTTGAGACGTTGCTCTCAGGCGGCTGGGAAGTGTGTGTGTTACAGGGTGTTATTCTTCGTCCCCCCTAAATGGCCCAAGTCCTCTCCTTTTATAGTTGAAGGGAGGACAAGGACAGTACATGTGCTAACTATACGGCACCGTGCAAACAGAGGTGGCGCGTCCGAGCCCTGTGGCGGCGTGGTCGTCGGAGTGGTCCGTCCTTGGAGCACTGGGGTGGCGTGCTGGTCACATCCGATCCCGTGCGTCATGGGAGCTCCAAGACTGCCTCGGAGTGGGTGTGGCGGTGAACGTGCAAGCCGCTGTGGACTGACTGTGCGCGAAGCCGAGGCTCGGTCGGTGCCGAGGCTGCACCACAGTGGGGGGTCTCGGCAGACACGAATCTCGAGATAGCCGAGACCTTGGTGCATAGTGCCGAGGCCCTGAGAGGGCAGTTGATCTGGTGCGCTGGCTCGGAGGCGGTGATGACCCGGGCCAGGCTGTCCGTGTAGTGTTGTTTTCGAGGCGGGGATCGCGGGGCACAGTGTAGTGTGGGCGCTGATCGTGGGCACAGCGTCAGAATACAGTGACCGGTAATCCCTGCCGTGCCCTGTCTCAGCCGGTATGGCGCCGATGCGACCTCATGTCCCGTCGGCCATTCCGTGGTGTCGAGCCGTTGTCCGGCTGAGATTGTGGGAGTGGTTGATGTATTAATGGGACATGACGTGCTGTCGGGAAGACCGGCTGAGGCGGGGCGACGGGCTATGGATAAGCCGGCCTCGCGCGAGACGGAGAATAAGGCCTCGCGCGAGATGGAGAATAAGTCCTCGCGCGAGGCGGAGATTGCATCTCCTTGCCGAGGCCTTCCATAAGAGGTCTCGCGCGAGGTGGAGCTCCTTGCCGAGGCCTTCCGTAAGAGGCCTCGCGCGAGGCGGAGGTCCGGGTGGGCTCGGACGGGGCTGGTTATGAGCCCATGGCTTTCCCTCTAACTTTGCCATTGACGGGATTTTTAGTGCCTCTTTTGGTGTACGCTCGGGGTACCCCATTTTATGGTACCCGATAGTAGCCCTCGAGCCTCAGGGAGGGTGAGTGCATTCTCCCTGAGGATTTATCGGGACTTGGTTTGCAGTCGCTCCCGTAGGGATTGTGTTTTGTCTCTTGAGGTTTCGGTGGGTGCGCGCGAGCGCACCCGCCGGGTGTAGCCCCCGAGGCCCTGGAGGAGTGGAGTTACTCCTCCAAGGGCTTTTTTTTCGTTTTCATGTTTGAGTGAGGAGTTTTCATCGTATTTGCTAAGCCCACAAGTGCGAGTTCGGGTCGTGGGGGTCTCGGCAAGGTTGCAGGAAGAGCCCTCTAGCCTCCGCGTGGAGCGAGAGGTCCATCAGGGGTTCCCCTGGCTCTTGGTACGACCCTCACGCTTCCTTTTCGCTCGGAAGGAGGGGTGGAATGTGCCAGGCTACCCTCGATGGGCACGAGTGTTGGCACTTCTGGTGAGCTATTATCGGGTGAGTCCGAGTGGAGGCTCTTGCCCCGTTCGCTAGGGGACGGCTAGCGGTCTAGAGACACACTCCAAGAGTACCAGAGGGTTTCTCTAGTGGGTGCCGAGGCCGTTCGCTGGGCCTCGGTGGCTCCCTACGGTGGGATCCCATTCGGAGACTTCCCTGCCGGTCTCGGACATGACTTAGGATGCCTCGAGCGATTGTTCGCTCGGGCCTCGGCCATTCGTAGGCTCGCCCCAAAGTCGTCCCTGACTTTGTTGCCCTGGGGCAGCTGTCGAAACCTCTGGGGGCCCAGCCTTCGAACCCCTGGACCGTAACGGGCTCGGTGCCCTTCATCGTATTTGTAACAAAACCTCTAGCGCGGACTTAGATTGTTTGTCTTTGCCTAGGGTGCAGGAGGAGCCCCCGAGCCTCCGCTTGGAGCAAGAGGGCGGTCAGGGGTCCCCTGGCTTTTTTTTATTCGACCCTCCCATATCCTTTTTTTTGGACGGAGGGTTTGTTTGCCGAGCCCTTTCGGGTGCGAGCCAGAGCCGTAGGGTCTCAACAGGGTTGCAGGAAGAGCCCCCCTAGTCTCTGCACGGGGCGAGAGGGCTGTCGGGAGCTCCCCTGGCTTTTTATACGCCCCTCGCGCTTGAGGGTTTGTTTGTCGAGGCCCCTTTGGGTGCGAGCCTCGGTCGTGGGGTCTCGGCGAGGTTGTAGGGAGGGCTCCCTAGCCTCTGCATAGAGTAGAGGGCCGTCAGGAGCTCCCCTGGCTTTTTATACGACCCTCACGCTTCCTTTTCGCTCGGAAGGAGGGGTTGTTTTGCTGAGGCCCCTCAAGTGCGAACCGGGGTCGCTAGGTCTCGGCAAGATTGCAGGAAGAGCCCCCTAGCCTCTGCATGGGGCGAGAGGTCCATCGGGGGTTCCCCTGACTTTTTTGTACGACCCTCATGCTTCCTTTCTGCTCGAAAGGAGGGGTGGAATGTGCCAGGCTACCCTCGGTGGGCACGAGCGTTGGCACTTCCGGTGAGCTGTTATTGGGTAAGTCTGAGTGGAGGCCCATGCCCCGTTAGCTAGGGGACGGCTAGCGGTCCAGAGACACACTCCAAGAGTACCAGAGGGTATCTCTAGTGGGTGCCGAGGCCGTTCACTAGGCCTCGGTGGCTCGGTGCCTCCCTACGGTGGGATCCCATTCAGAGACCTTCCTGTCGGTCTCGGACACGACTTGGGGCGTCCCAAGCGTTTCGCTTGCTTGGGCCTCAGCCCCGTATAGGCTCGCCCACGGTCGTCCCTGACTCTGTTATCCTGGGGTGGCTGTCGAAACCCCTTGGGGCCCAGCCTTTGAACCCCTGGACCGTAATAGGCTCAGAGCCTAGTTCCTTCATCTGAAAGGAATAGGCCGGGGGGAATATCTTCCCCATTGGCTCGGCAACAGGTGGCGCGCCTTTTGAGGCGGTTTCCTGGGGAGATGAAACGACACCCGCTGCCGTAGTGGCCGAGCGTGACGTGGTGGATGGGACATAACTGTTCCCGCAATTAATGGGAATGAATTGGGCGCGTGGGCGGCAAAATCGGCTCGTGGTTAACCGTGCCGGATCAGGGGGAAATTTCCCTGATTTCATCGCCCGTTCGTTTCACCTCCCCCCTACATAAATACTCGAAGAGTCTCGCCTCTCCTCACCTTACCTTGCCTGCGTCTGTTCTGCTTCCATAGAGCCGTCGCTAGAGCAGCGGGTGCCGGGAAGAAGAAGGGGAAGAGAGAGCCAAGGAGAAAGCGAGAAAAAGCGAGAGTGTGGGAGAGAGAGAAAAACTCACCGCCGCATCTGATCCTTCCGTCGCACTCATGGCCGGCGACATCATTGTTGTCAAGGCGGACCCCTAGGATCCTTCCGATGTCACCGTGGAGGCACTCCAGTCGCTCATCGACGGCGGACTCCTTCGTCCGGTGATGGACCCCACCAGGCCAGAGTGGATTGCTCCGTATGGCGAGCCAGAGCCGAGGCCTTGTGATGGCTACGTCGTGAGCTTCGTCTCCTTTCACGAGCGCGGCCTCGGTGTCCCGGTGGATCGGTTCATGCGGGTGCTCCTGCACTACTATGGCGTGGAGCTCCACAACTTCAACCCCAACTCCATCGCACAGGCGGCTATCTTTGTTGCCGTCTATGAGGGGTACTTGGGGATTGCTTCCCATTGGGAGTTGTGGCTCCATCTATTCCGGGCGGGGCACACCACTAAGCCGACGGGCACGTCGGGTACGAGGAAGGCGACGAGGGCCGGCGGCTGCACTCTCCAAGTGCGCCAGGACCGCCAGCACCTCTACATCCTGGCCTAGCTCGCGTCCTCCAATCGCCAGTGGTACACGAGCTAGTTCTACCTTCGTAACGACGATGGAGGACTCCCCCCCTACACTGGGTGGATTGTGGGGAGCTGCCCGGAGAGATGGAAGTACGGCGTCCTGAAGGACGACCAGCCCAAGCTGCAGCCGCTTCTGGAGGGGCTGGAGAGGCTATGGGGCCATGGCCTTACCGTGGCTATGGTCGTGGCTGCCTTCCACCGCCGGAGGGTGCTGCCGCTGATGGCTCGGTGGCGGCGGCTGTTCGAGATGAAGCCGGGTGAGCCCATTGAGGGCATCTGGATGTCCTCCTCTGCCCTTTCCGACGAGGAAATTTTTCGTTGGGTTGGGGAGACGGTAGAGGCGAAGCTGAGGGGCGGCAACCTGACCCCCATCGTGATGCGACCGTCGCAGGGGTTCCTCTCGCTGGTAAGTCGTGTGCTGCCATAGCCCCCGAGCCTCCTCCATTTCTCCTACCTTCTCATGCGCGTTCACCGTTCCTGTAGGGGATGAGGGACGTGCGTGCCTCTCTACCGCCCATCCCCGAGGATGCAAGGTGGCGGGTGATCAACCGGGCGCACGCTGATGCGCAGAAAAAGAGGAAGGACGCCGAAGCGGCGAAGCGCACGAAGAAGATCCTCGCGCGCGAGGAGCTGGACAAGCGCCGCCGTCAACAAAGGAAGGACGGTCTTCCATTGGAGGAATCCCCGTCGTCGTCACTGTCGATGGAGGCCTCGGACAGGGATGACGAGGGCGAGGTGGGGCGAGGTCCCCTGGACCATCTCCCTAACGTAGTGGAGGTGGTGCTCGGGGCGTTGGCAAGCAGCCCGGCACTCCCGGGAGGAGGAGGAGAAGCAGACCTAGGGTCGGCGATTGCCCGCTCTAGGGCCGAGGCCGACATGCCTGGGGCGCGGGCGTTGGGCAAACGCGCTGTCAGCCCGGTGGGCTCAACAGCGATGGTGGAACAAGTGGCGGCGGAGGCGACGCAACCGCCTCCGTAGAGGACCGACGGGGCGTCGGGGTCCTTTGAGGACCGGCCGGCGCCGATGGACACAGAGGCGATGCCTCTGCTGCCGCCCACCGTCTTTGCAGATGAGGGTCGCCATGGTGAAGCGGTTGCCACCCCGTTCGAGGTAGGTGTATCTTTGGTGGGGTCGCAGCGCCTTCTATTCGCTCTTTGGTCCTGTGCTGACCCTATAGGTGATTTTTCCTTAGTCAGAAGTGGCCTGCGGACGAGCTTCCCTTGGCGCCCCTTAAGGCACTCAAGGCGAGCCCCGGCTCCTCCGCGCACTGGGTGGCGGAGGCACAAGCCGCTATACAATGCGGCGTGGTGTCGGCGAGGGCCGACCCGAAGGAGCCGGACACCCAAGGAGGGGCCGCCGAGGTGACCCCGACACAGACGGGCGAGGGAGTGCTTTCGTCCTGCGAGGGCGAGGCTCACGAGTCAGATGGGGCCAGGGTGCCCTTGGTTGCCGAGGCCCCCGGGGTCTCCGAGGCTGAGGTGATGGAGGCTGGGGCGCCCAAGACCGCAGAGACCTTAGTGGCCGCGGTCGGTGTTTCTGCGACCATCGAGGCCACGATGGCGGAGGTCGGAGCCCCCGAGACCGTCGAGGCCATAATTGCGGAGGCCAGAGCCCCCGAGATCACCAAGGCCAATGTGATGGCGGCGAGGCCGTCTGTCCAGGATGTGGAGATGAAGGCGGCAGAGGCCTTGGTGGTGCCCTTGGTTCAGGGCATGCCGTTGTTATGAGAGAGCGCCCGGGAGGCGGAGGTCTATCCGATCTCCTCCGACGATACTTCCCGGGCACGGGAGGTGGTCGACGCTGAGGAGACCAGTGCCATGGAATAGCTGGCTCTAATCTTGGGCGAGGGAAGCTCGGCCCTTGTGCAGGCGTGACCCGAGCCTCGCGGGTGGGATCATCCGCGGGTACTGTGGTGGAGCCAGGACGACCCTGAGGGGGAGCCTTTGTTCGCCCTCGAGGATGCAGCCGAGGGTGGGTGCTAGGGCACCTTCGAGCAATACCACCAGCTGGCGGAGCAGTCGCTATGGACGGTGCTGTCCGTGGTGGCCGATGAACTGCCCGGAGTCGCCTAGGTTCGTGTTTTCTTTTCTCGCGCGACGTTGTCTTTTTCTGAGTTTTGTTGCAATCAATGACCCCTGTTCTGCTTCCCCAGGAGCTCGAGACCCAGTCCCTTGGGAAGTCGGTCTTTCACCGGTGGGAGAGGGGCGTCTGGGACCAGCTTCAGCGGTAGACGGGCCTTCTTGCTGGTGCCAATGAGCTCCTGTCGGCACAGAGCGCAGAGGTAGAGGACCTCCGCCTTCGCTGTGCTGACATGAAGGTCAAGGCAGCCACGGCCCAGAAGCAGCTCGCCCCTCTGGTGGCGCGGGTCAAGGAGTTGGAGGAGGAGCTCACTCGCATGGCCAGCGATCGGGATGCCTTCAGGGCCCGAGCCGTTGAAGCTACGGCCTCGGCCACGGCTCTCGCGGGGCAGCTAGGGGCAGAACAGAATGCGCACCAGCTGACAAAGGGCGCTTTGGATGAGGCCCTTGCAGCGGCTGAGGCCTAGCGAACCGAGGCTGTGGTTTGGAGGGGGACGGCCGACGGTGAGTCCTAGTCCCCTCGTTTTATTTTCTTTTCCTTATGTTCGTTCCCTAACTTCCTCGTGTGATGTAGAGCTAGGGAGTGAAGCTTCCTAGGGCAGCCGAGGCTTCTTAGGGTCGAGGCCCAGCGCTTGAAACAGAAGGCCAAGGCTTTCTGGGCCGAGGCCCTGCGCTGGAAGGAGAAAGCTGAGGCTTGTCAGGTCGAGACCCAACGCTAGGAGCAGAAGGCCAAGGGTGAGTTCCGTGGGCTTCCGCCCCTAGTTTAGGTTGTTTTTTCCCTCGCTCAACCTCATTCTGTTTTCCAGTGGTGCAGAGTCAGAGGCGGAGGTTACTCTGGCAGCCGAGGCTTCCTAGCAGCAGTGTAGACGGTGCTCGAGACCGAGATCGGGGAGCACGAGGCGCTAAAACGTGCCACCCTTTCCGCCTGCGAGGCCTTGGAGGCCGAAGGGGTTCAGTCAAGGCAGCTCCCTTGGGAGCCATTTGATCACGCTGAGCAGCCAGATGCATGAGCGGCTCCGAGGAGCGTTGCACATAGGGTGTCAAGCGTGCGTTGGCCATCATCTCCTCTCACTACATTGGCGTCGACCTCCCGGCCATCAGTGATGGCTATGTCCTGCCTGATGATGACGAGGAGGCTGACGTGGTGGTCACGAAGCTGATGGAGGCGGCGGAAGGCCCTGGCACGGCGCTGGTGATGCTCTTCGAGGAGGAGGTGGTCCCTCCCCTACCATCTGCCGATGCTGGAGGCCCTGAGCCTTGACCTGGGCCCCAGGGGCCATGTAAAAACAGAGTAGGAATTATCTTTGTATTGTAACGCTTGTGGCCGTCGAGGCCTTTCTTTTTGAAGTATTTGTGTTTCTTAGTTGTTTTTCTCGTGTTTCCGAGCCTCTGCCCCCTGTTGCTCCTGATCAGATTTCGTTTGCAAAACACCTCCTTGGAGCCTAACTTGTCCCTTGGGCGAGAGGTAGTGAGGGAGTGCCGTAGCCTAGAGGCGTAGGCCGTCTCGCGACTCTACCGGCCTCTTGCTTAGGAAATAGACTTTGGTCCAAGGGGTTTTTACAACTGATTCATCAGAGCTTGCTAGAGATTTGGCGTAGGAATTTTTTTGAAAAAACGACTGAAGAATGGTGCGTGGGACTTAGGGGGAGTCCCCCATCTAGCCTCCGAGGGAGGCTTGGTTCTGCCGAGGCAGAGCCGAGTCTCCCTTACCGTGTTATTGTATTGCCGAGACCCACGATGGGCTCGGGGGGGGGTTTCTCAAAAAATTAGACCAACTAAAGAATGCTTTTTAATTGTATTCCGAGAAACAACATATACAATGCTTGGAAATTTAGGGATAAAAGCGACGTAGCTATTCTATGTTCCAAGCGTTGGTGAAGATTTCGCCCTTCTCGTTGGCCAGCTTGTAGGTCCCGGGCTTCAGTACTTGGGCGATGATGTACGGTCCTTCCCATGGTGGGGTCAGCTTGTGGTGGCCCTTGTTGCTCTGTGCTAGCCTCAACACCAGGTCGCCTACCTTCAAGTCTCACCCTCGGACGCGCCAGGCCTGATAGCGCCGTAGGCTCTACTGGTATTTAGCCGAGTGTAGTAGCGCGACATCTCGGGCTTCCTCCAGTTGATCGAGGGCGTCTTCTCGGGTGGTGCGGTTACTTTGTTCGTTATAGGCTTGTAGCCTTGGGGAACCATATTCCAAGTCAGTGGGGAGGATGGCCTCGGCCCCATAGACCAGGAAGAAAGGCGTGAACCCCGTGGCTCGGCTTGGAGTGTTCCTCAGGCTCCAGATGACCGATGGGAGTTTCGGCGAGCCATTTCTTGCCAAACTTTTTCAACCGGTTGTAAATTCTTGGCTTGAGGCCTTGTAGGATCATGCCGTTGGCACGTTCTACTTGGCCGTTGGTCCTTGGGTGTCCTACGGCTGACCAGGCCACACGGATGTGGTGGTCGTCACAAAACGTCAGGAACTTTTTACCGGTGAACTGTGTCCCGTTGTCGGTGATGATGGTGTTAGGAACCCCAAACCTGTGGATAATGTCAGTGAAGAATAGCACTGCCTGCTCAGATTTGATTCGATTGATCGGACGAGCCTCGATCCATTTGGAGAACTTGTCGATTGATACCAGTAGATGGGTGTAGCCTGCGGGGGCCTTTTGCAGAGGCCCAACCATGTCGAGCCCCTATACGGCAAACGGCCACGTGATGGGGATGGTTTGGAGGGCCAGTGCCGGGAGATGTGTTTGTCGAGCATAGTACTAACATCCTTCGTAGGAGCGTACTAGCTTGGTGGCATCGACGACCGCCGTCGGCCAGTAAAACCCTTGGCGGAAAGCATTTCCTACGAGCGTCCGAGGCGCCGCATGGTGCCCATAGGCGCCTACGTGTAAGTCCCAAAGCAGGGCTCAACCCGCCTCAGCAGTGATACATCGTTGGAGGACGCCGGAGGGACTTCGCCTGTACAATTCGTCATTGCAGAGGACGTAAGTCTTGGCTCGGTGCGCGAGCCATCGGGCTTTGGTTCTGTCGCTAGGGAGCTCCCCCCGATCAAGCCAAATGAGGAACGGGATTCGCCAATCCGCGTCCTGGTCGGTCTGCAGAGGCTCGGTGTTGACTTCCATGACCTCGGGCTCGGTCGAGGGGGTCTCGGCAATAGAGGGGGCGTCGAGCCTCGTCGTGGTTTCCACAGGCAGGCCCTCCTCTGTTACCAAGGTGTAGTCAATGGAAGGTTTATGAAGGTCTCTGGCAAATATGTTTGGGGGGACCAGAGCCCGTGCCGAGGCTATCTTTGCTAGTTCATCGGTGGCCTCGTTGTACTTCCGCGCGATGTGGTTCAGTTCGAGACTATCGAACTTGTCTTCTAGGCGATGCACCAACTTGCAGTAAGCCTCCATTTTGGGGTCGAGGCAATTTGACTCCTTCATGACTTGATCGATGATGAGCTGCGAGTCGCCCTGGACGTCGAGACATCGTACCCCAAGTTCGATGGCGACTTGCAAGCCGTTGATGAGGGCCTCGTACTCGGCCACGTTGTTGGAGGCGGTGAAGTGGAGCCGCACCATGTAACGCATGTGTACTCCGAGGGGTGAGACGAAGAGGAGTCCCGCGCCTGCCTCGGTCTTCATCAGAGACCCATTGAAGTACATGGTCCAACATTCTGTCTAGACTTGAGCAGGTGGTAATTGGGTGTCGGTCCACTCAGCCAAAAAATCAGCCAAGACCTGAGACTTAATCGCTTTCCGAGGCGCAAAAGTCAAGGTTTCCCCCATAAGCTCGATGGCCCACTTGGCTATCCTGCCTGAGGCCTCCCGGTTATGGACTATCTCTCCCAAGGGGAAAGACGATACCACAATCACTGGGTGGGACTCAAAGTAGTGACGTAGCTTGCGCTGGGCCAGGACTATGGCGTAGACCAGCTTCTGGACGTGGGGGTAACGCGTTTTGGTCTCGGAGAGCACTTCGCTGATGAAGTAAACAGGTCATTGGGTGGGTAGGGCATGCCCCTCTTCCTGCCTTTCTACTACTATGGCAGCGCTGACCACTTGGGTCATTGCGGTGACGTAGAGTAAGAGGGCCTCGTCCCTGGTTGGGGGCACCAGGACGGGAGGATTTGTGAGCAGCGCTTTGAGTCTGTCGAGGGCTTCTTCGGCCTCGGGGGTCCAAGAAAAACGCTTGGATTTTCTCAAGAGTCGGTACAGAGGCAAGCCTTTTTCGCCGAGGCATGAGATGAAGCGGCTCAAGGCCACAAGGCATCCCATGACCCTCTGTACTCCCTTGAGGTCTCTGATTGGTCCTATGCTAGTTATGGCCAAGACCTTTTCTGGGTTGGCTTCGATGCTACGTTCGAAGACTATGAATCCCAAGAGCATGCCTCGGGGGACCCCAAACACACACTTCTCGGGATTGAGCTTGATGCCCTTCTCTCTAAGGCATTTGAAGGCTATCCTTAAGTCGTCGACGAGATTCTCGGCCTTTCTAGTCTTGACCACAAGTCGTCCACATAGGACCTCGACGGTCTGCCCAATGTGGTCGCCAAAGACCTGGGTCATGCACCGCTGGTACGTGGCCCCTGCGTTTCTGAGGCCGAAAGGCATAGTCACGTAGCAGTACATGCTGAACGAGGGTGATGAAAGAAGTCGCAAGCTGGTCGGACTCTTTCATCTTGATTTGATGGTAACCAGAATACGCATCAAGGAAAGACAGGGTCTCGCACCCCACAATGGAGTCAACAATCTGATCTATTCGGGGTAATGGGAAGGGGACTTTTGGACAGGCTTTGTTCAAACTGGTATAGTCTACACACATCCTCCATTTTCCATTTTTCTTCCTAACTAACATGGGGTTAGCCAACCACTCCGGGTGGGACACTTCCTTGATGAACCCGGCCGCCAAAAGTTTCTGCACCTCCTCCCCAATGGCCCTACGCTTTTCCTCATCGAAGTGGCGCAGGCATTGCTTCATCGGTCTAGAGCCAGCCCGGATGTCCAAGGCGTGCTTGGCGACCTCCCTCGGTATGCCCGGCATGTCCGAGGGACTCCATGCGAATATTGTCGGCATTCGCATGGAGGAAAGTCGATGAGCATGGCTTCCTATTTGATGTCGAGGGTGGTGCTGATCCTCAGTGCCCGGTCATCGGGGCAGGCGGGGTTGACCGGGATGAGCTTGATGGCCTCCGCGGGCTCGAACGTCCCTGCACGACGCTTGGAGTCCAGGCGCCTTGGCCACTGAATTGGTCGAGGTTGGCGATGAGGGTCTCGGCCTCGGCAAGGGCCTCGGCATACTCGATGCACTCGACGTCACAGTCGTATGGCATGTTCGTACGTGGAACTCAATCGTGATGATACCGCTGGGCCTGGCAATCTTGAGCTTGAGGTAGGTATAATTGGGAACTGCCATGAACTTGGCGTAGCACACGGCCGCCCCAAGATGGCGTGGTAGGTTCCTCCGAATCCGACCACCTCGAAGGTAAGGACTTCCTTGCGGTAGTTGGAGGGGGTGCGAAGCAGACGGGAAGGTCGATGCGCCCGAGGGGTCACGTGCGTTTCCCCTGGCACGATGCGTGGAAGGATGCGATGTCGCCTCGGAGCCTCGATCGGTCGATCTCCAAGAGCTCCAGGGTGTTGGGTGTATAGGATATTGAGGCCGCTGCCTCCGTCCATCAACACCTTGGAGAGTCGGGTGTTGCCGATGATGGGGTCGACAACAAGTGGGTACTGCCCGGGATTCGGAACGTGGTCGGGGTGGTCGTCTCGATCAAAGGTGATCGCCTCTCGAGACCAGTCGAGGTACCGGGGAGTGGCCACCTTGACCGAGAAGACCTCTCGGCGTTCCCTCTTTTGCTGCCGCGCCATAAGGCACGCCGAGGGTCCGCCGAAGATCATGAAGGCATTGTGTACCTCGGGGAACCCATCGTCCTTGTCATCGTCCTGGTCGCCGGCGCCCTTCTGCTTGGCGTCGTCGTCAGGGGGCTCGAGCCTGGCGTAGTAACACCGTAGCATGGAGCAATCCTTGAGGGCATGCTTGACCGAGCCTTGGTGGTAAGGGTAGGGTTTCTTAAGCATGTCGTCGAAAGGTCTGGGACCCCTGGGGCCTCGGGGATTCTTGCATTCTGCGGCCACGACCATATCGGCCTTGAGGACGACCCGCTTCCCCTGGCGATCCTTCCTCTTTCTTTTGGGGAGGCGGGGAGCCAAGGCCTCGGGGGCCTCATCCCTCCATTTCCCCTTGGCGTCATCTGTGGGGAAGATGGCCCCTACAGCCTCCTCGCCTGAGGCGAAGTTGGTGGCGATGTCGAGGAGCGCGGCGACCGAGCGCGGCACGTTCTGGCCTAGTTCTCGGACCAAGTCTCGGCAGGTGGTGCCAGAGAGAAAAGCCTGGACAATCTCTGAGTCACCGATGCTGGGCAACTCGGTGCATTGTTTCGAGAAGCGCCGGATGAATTCTCAGAGAGACTCATCTGGTTTTTGGCGGCAACTCTTAAGGTCCCAGGAGTTTCTAGGGCGCACGTATGTGCCTTGGAAATTCCCGACGAAGATCTGAACCAAGTCGCGCCAGTCATGGATCTGAGAGGGAGGAAGGTGCTCAAGCTAGGCTCGTGCTGAGTCTGACAAGAGCAGGGGGAGGTTGCGAATGATGAGCCAATCATCGTCCACGCCGCCTAGCTAACAAGCCAGGTGGTAATCGGCGAGCAAGAGCTCGGGGTTGGTCTCGCCGCTATATTTTGTGAGGTTGGTCGGCTGGTGAAACTGGGCTGGGAACTGAGCGTTGCGGATGGCTCTACTAAAGACCCGAGGGCCAGGTGGTTCAGGAGAGGGACTATGGTCTTCCTCGCTGTCATAATGACCGCCCCGATGCAGATGGTAGCCTCGGGCGGGCCCCTCACTATCGTGGCGCCGTCGTCGGCCGACCACCTCGTGGTCACCCTGCGCCTCGCGTCGGTTATCGAGGCGGTCATGGACCGGGGGGACCCTATTGGTTGTTGGCACCTGAGTGGGCTTAGGATGAACCGCGGCCTCCCTATTCTGCCAGCGTGGCATTGAGGGGAGGTCCGAGGCGGCTCCGTGCCGCCGAGAGGCAGAACTCTCTGCCTGCTGTACCGTGGCGGTCTCGAGGAGATCTCGGAGCTTACCACGAACCCATCGTCCTTCCATGGTGGAGGGCTCGGGCATCGCACGCACTAGCATCGCTGCAGCCACGACATTCTGGCTAGCGCGATTGAAGATTGGGGGACGATCGTCCCCTTCATCATCGTTGATGCGATGGTGCACGTCGTGAGCCCGTCGCCGGGCTCCTCCGCCGTCACCGTGGCCTTGCTGCTCCTGCTCGAGAGTGGTTCGGAGTTGTTGCAGAAGGAGTTGATCTTGCTCAACCTTGGCCTGAAGCTAACAGAGCTGTTCCAGGTCCAGGTGTCAAAATGGTCCGAGGGCAAGGTTCTCATTCCGTGCTGCTGGGGGGACAATGTGCGAAGGCGTCGCATCGCCCATTCCCTGATGAAGCAGAGTGCGGTCGTCCACCCCCTCGTGTTCGTCGCCCGTGCTTGGCATCCCCAGTCCGACGTGGAAGCACTCACGAGTGGGATCGTAAGTACCTTCATCGTCAGAATCAGAGTAGCCAAAGCAATAGTCGCTTGCGGCCAAGAAGCGACGCATAGTTTCATGGTCACGGAGGTTAGAGAAATCCGCTCTGGCCCACACCTCGTCCTCATCCGAGGAGTCGGCTCGGGTGTGAGTCGACGCTGTGGTGTCGAAGTAAAAACGAAGCGCTGGCGGCGCTCCAAGAGATCCACGTGAGCGGAAGCGTAGGCGTAAGCATAAGATGCGGCGGCATTTATCAACCCGAAGGGGTATGGAGACAGTGCCGTCGCCGAGCTCTGTTCTACCGGAGATAGCTCCTCAAGGATTGGTGGAGCGGAGCTTGATGTCGGGGCATCGCTAGGTGCCACTGGTGTTTTTCTCTTGTCCATGCTCAGGCTAGATAGATCCGCAACCAGGGACATTGCGCCAACAGCTGGTCGTGGGGTTCCAGCGGAGAGCGGCAAGTCGCCCTTGTTTTGCGTGGCATCAGGATGATCTTGCTCACGCCGTGCCTGGCGAGCGCGGCGAGAACGGCCGCCCAGGCGCCGCCTACGCCTAGGCTGCTGATGCGTGATGTCGTCATCGGTAGGCGGGGCTCGGGGTGTGAGAAGTACCATGTTGTACTCGTGCCCTAGGGACATGAACTCTAGGCTCCTAAACCACACCACCATGCCGAGACGCAGCAGTCGTGCGAGGTCTGCCATCCAGAACCTGTTGGGATGATGAAGCTGACACGCAGAGGCCCCTACCTAGCGCGCCAACTGTCGGTGTTTCGGACCGGGGGGGTCCTCAACCAACCAGTAAATGTGAACTGCGTGCCCCTAATCCCGGATGGTGATGCAAGGAGACACAAGGTTTATACTGGTTCAGGCAATCGATGCCCTACGTCCAGTCTGAGAGATCGATCTTGTATTCCTTGCACCGAAGTGCTTGTAGTAGGGGGTTATAAGCTAGGTGAGAGAGGGAGCTAGTCCCAGGTCTCAGCGAGGTGTCGTGTGGGCTGCTTGAGACGTTGCTCTCAGGCGGCTGGGAAGTGTGTGTGTTGCAGGGTGTTATTCTTCGTCCCCCCTAAATGGCCCAAGTCCTCTCCTTTTATAGTTGAAGGGAGGACAAGGATAGTACATGTGCTAACTATATGGTGCCGTGCAAATAGAGGTGGCACATCTGAGCCCTATGGCGGCATGGTCGTCGGAGTGGTCCGTCCTTGGAGCACTGGGGCGGCGTGCTGGTCACATCCGATCCCGTGCGTCATGGGAGCTCCAGGACTGGCTTGGAGTGGGTGCGGCGGTGAACGTGCGAGCTGCTGTGGACTGATTGTGCACGAAGCCGAGGCTCGGTCGGTGCCGAGGCTGCACCGCAGTGGGGGGTCTCGGCGGACATGAATCCCGAGATAGCCGAGACCTTGGTGCATAGTGCCGAGGCCCTAAGAGGGCGGTTGATCTGGTGCGCTGGCTCGGAGGCGGTGATGACCCGGGCCAGGCTGTCTGTGTATTGTTGTTTTTGAGGCGGGGATCGCGGGGCACAGTGTAGTGGGGGCGCTGATCGTGGGCACAGTGTCAGAATATAGTGACCGGTAATCCCCGCCGTGCCCTGTCTTAGCCGATATGGCGCCGATGCGACCTCATGTCCCGTCGGCCATTCTGTGGTGTTGAGCCATTGTCCGGCTGAGATTGCAGGAGTGCTTGATGTATTAATGGGACATGACGTGCTGTTGGGAAGACCAGCCGAGGCGGGGGCGATGGGCTATGGATAAGCTGGCCTCGCGTGAGACGGAGAATAAGGCCTCATGCGAGACGGAGAATAAGGCCTCGCGCGAGGCAGAGATTGCGTCTCCTTGCCGAGGCCTTCCGCAAGAGGTCTCACGCGAGGCGGAGCTACTTGCTGAGGCCTTCCTTAAGAGGCCTCGCACGAGGCGGAGATCCGGGTGGGCTCGGACGGGGCTGGTTATGAGCCCATGGCTTTCCCTCTAACTTTGCCGTTGATGGGATTTTTAGTGCCTCTTTTGGTGTACGCTCGGGGTACCCCATTTTATGGTACCCGATAGGTTGGTTTGAGCACTTATGAATAATCATCTATCAACATGATGCATCCCTCTTAATAGTATGACATACCTATTGACTCAAGATCGAATGAAAACAGAATTTGAACCTCTTGAGTTGACTACCTTCAAACCAAATGCCATAGCTTCCGATCTTTGACAAGTGAGGGTGTCAATCATGTTAACTTTGATTTTCTCCTTGAGAAAAGCCATCTTGAGCATGTGGCTGGATTCCAAACAACAAATGTGAGTTGACTTCAAATGTATCAAGTCACTTCAACAATTCATCCAAGATTTGATCCTCCACTTCAATATGACCATCATGGTTTGATTAGTACCTCGACTAAATGCATGTACTTCCTTCTTCACCCTAGCTAGGTTTCATTGGTCGCTAAGCCGTCGCTTGCCCTTCATCTTTGCTTAGTACCTCAAAACCTTTTTCTTGATATCTTCACCATCTCAAGCAATCAAGTCACACCTTGTGCTGAATCATCCATTAAGTTCAATTATAATTGTCTTTCAATGTAGCAAGCTTTAGAATGTGAGACCATTCCATATGCAATCCCCCATGTCTCATTAATCACAATCATCAATGTGCTTGCTTTCTCATTATTCGTAGAAATCCCACAATGAGTAAGCCTTGCATGAATATCTTTTGGATTGTTGTCTTGTGTTTGAACTAGATTATTTATACAACAACACATCATTTTGGCTTTCATCAAGTACCTGTGAGATAACCCATTTCCTGCCCAACACTTAGCACATAGGTTAGACCTTTAATCACGTTGTCATTCAATCATCCAAAACCCACTAAAGGGCTTGATGCACTTTCAATTTATTTGGTTTTTAGGCACCAATTGAACATGACATGCATTGGGTGAGGAGTAGCCACTTCATGCGCACAATCACTTAGTTAGACTGTGCTTAATTCTCTAATTTTTGCAAGTATAATAGTTTATGAGGTGCTTAAAGGTTATTTTGGATGAGATGGTATTTGTTGGGGGATAATCCTTTTATTCTTTTTTGGGTTGTGATGTTTATATCTTTACGTATGAGGTTAGAGGTTAAATTATCTATGTTATATGCTTTGCCTATTCAGAGGTTTAGTTCACTAGGAAGACTGCCAAAATTTTAATAATTTCTAAAACTTAGTAGAATTTATGTGTTGTTTCGTAGCCTCTGGAACCAGGGCAAGGTTGTTTTTTATGTCTTCTATGTAGGTTCTACAATAGAACTAGCCATGCCAATTCTTGGAGGTGACCATGCCAACTTTCTCGAGGAAGGCCCAAATCATCTCAGTTTTTACTCCAATGAACTTGTAGCCGATTTGGATAATTGGAGAACTCCCATTATGGACTATTTAAGTCATCCAAATGTTAAAGTTGATGAATGTATTCAACAATTGACAGACAACTATATTCTAGTCAATGGTGATTTGTATTGACATTCTACTGAATGCTTGTCATTGAGATGCTTGAATTCAGGATGTTGATGTCTACTTGAAGCCTTCCATCTTAATACATCCTATTGTCAAGGCAAAAAATTTTGGGAGGTCATCCAATTAATCTATTTAGACAAGATGTTAATTTGGATTTGTTGGGGGACCAAATTTAATACTTATATTCTGTTCTGGAGCAATACAAGGACTAGATGTTGGCTGTGGCAAACCCAATTTGGGATCAAAATCAGAAATAACTATGACCGGTGGCAGTTTAGTCGCTTTGCGCACATATGAGAATTTGATGAAAGACGCTGAGGACATCACTTTGAAAAATTCATAATAGCAAATAGAAGATATCAGTGAAGAAGGGGAGCAAAAGTTGTCACCTCAATGCAGAAATTGAATTTTGGGCCAAATATAGATGTTTTTAGTACATAAGCTTCACTAAAATAGGGGGCATATATTGACAGTCAAAATTGGCCAAATTGAAAAATGGACTCCACCATCATGTTTTTATCATCGAGATGGTCAGAAAGCATATTGTCGGGGTTATGATCCCCGGGTGTCTCAAGGCAATGCTTAGAAGTGTATGATCCTCACCAAAGGCTTTCTATGTTTGCCTTTCTTTTCATCCTACCAACTAAATGGCTTATGTGGATCTTTGGATAGATATAAAAGAATGCATACTTGCATCACATGATATTGCTAAGTTAAAAACCGGATCCAAGGAGATGCAAGTCATACACTTTGATCAAGACGTGCAAGTATGCGGAATTTTTTTTATAATCGTTCTAATGCTAAAATATTTTTGTGTACTCCTTTGATCATGACTCTCTCTCTTTTTTTGGATGGATGCCTTTTATTTGAAAGTATGGGATATCTTATTTCTTTCTTTCTTTTTCTTTTCTTTCTCCTTTTTTTCTTCTTCATGCTCTTTGACATGCATTTTTTTCTCTCATACTCTTTTGGCATGGATATTTTCTCTTCTTTTTTTTTCTTTTTTTAGCATAGCCCAAACTTTTCTTTTGGCATATGAAAACTTTAGAGAGAGAGAGACTCATGATAAATGAATGGAGTATTTATTTGGTGGACAGAAAATATGTTTTTGCGTAACTCTTAGTGTGAGAGTCAGCATTTTATTGGTGGGTGTTCATGAATCTTGATCATTGGTGCATGACGAGAATCTCAACAAAGGTCACAAAGAATTTGACAAAGCTCAATGTGAAAACATGCAGCATATGACTAAGGTTTTGTTTTTTGTTTAGTGTCATATGGCCTTGGTAGGAAATGCTATCATTGAGGAACTTTTCATTTTAGCATTTTTGAAAATAAAACTCCAGATGTCAAGTTTCTCTTAGAACAAAGTCATAGCAAATTTCATTTGTACCATATCATAACTTGCAACTACTTAGAAAAGGATCATGCGTTTGCAACCCATAAGTTTCAAGTTTTAGGATGAGACATTTTTATCCAACAAACTTAAATCTTTGGGAATACTAAGTTATAAACTAGACACAGATGAATTATAAAATAGAGCAACTATTCATCATTTCAACAAAGGAGAAACTAAACATTCTTACTACACATATGTGGAGAGGAATAAATTTTATTGTTATAATTTTTATCATTATTATTTATTTTTATTATTGTATTTATATTTTTTAATCAAGGTTCACCACACAAATTTCCATCTCTGTTGTCATCTCAAAGACTTGCCCTCTTGAAGTTGATAAATTCTTGCAAGGGTTAGTCCATATGATCAACCAAAATCTACACTAGCAGTTTTAATTCAATGATCAAACTAGACACCATGTCTCATTTGATCAAGGTAGGCTAATTAACCTAAGCACCATGTTTAAATTAAAAAGGCCTATAGAAGTATGATCATTACATCCAAATGTTAAACTAAGCACCATGCTTAATTTAAAAGGTGTATAACCAACACTCCCAACCCAAAACATGCCTGTATAGAGAGAGGAAGCATTAAAGGATAATCAAGAATCATCCAATAGAGGTGTAAACATTTATTAGTGAACAGGAGAACCATAAGTTTTTTTTCTCTTCTTTTCTTTTTATGCAAGGTAACGGAAAGTGGTGAGAGTGCAAGATACACGTTACCTTGTGGGGGTCCTCCCCCAAGCTAGCTAAAAGCCTAAGGTTTAGGATTGTACCCCCATGCTTTTTGGCTTTCCCTGCATGGTTAGGATATGGTAGATCACAAATGGACTTATTATCCCTCGTGATTACCGCATTGACATCTTCAAATGAAATCTCGGGTTGCCCTGGGATCTTTCCAAAATCATATGTAGGAATTGAAGCAACAATTTGAGCTAGTTGGGTTTCAAACATTTTATTAACCCTTAATTGATCTTTGAAGGGAAAGGTTAAGCCTTCTAAATTTGAATTAATGTTTTCAAAAATTTTATTGTTTAGAGCCAAGATTTATAATTAGATTTTTATTTATTTTGGCTTGCCCTAACATAAGTTTGTAACACCTCGGGTGTTAGCCTTGCATAACTTGACTTGCATAACATAAGCATGATCATCAAGCATTCATAAACAAGCATTTACAATTGAAACATTGGATTGAAACATCTGCAACGTTTGCTTGTTATCGCATGTTTCTTAAACATATGCAACTTTTCTCGTTATTTCATGCCTCCATGTGTCTATGCACATGATCATGAGTGGACACATGTACTTGGTGGATGTGAGTCACACAAACATGTAGCAACACCTAGGTTAGCAAATAGGACTTTGTTCATGGTCACATTTCATGAACCAACACTTAAGCTTCATGTGATTACACTAACTAGCCCTATGAGTGACTACTACATGAAATGATTGAATGGCCTTGCAAATTTCTTAAACATGTTTAGAGTATCATTATGAACAACTTTGATAATCATGGTTAGGGGTAATTAGGTCATTAAGCCATAATTTGAAGTGAATCATCATTTAAAAGTGACATGTTTGACCAAATTTGAACTAGGTGTTAGAGACCTTGCATGGAGGAGATCACTAAAGCAAAGTTGTAGTATTTGACATAAGGAACAACTTTTATTTCTGGGTCATTGACTGATTTAGCTTCTAACATGCTTGAATTGGTATCACAAGAATCAACAAAATCAACATTTCAACACAAGAAATTTTCTAAGTCTTTGTTCGACTGATAGCCTGACAAACCCAACTTGGTGATGACATTACTCGTTATTGGTTGAGAATTAGAGCATGATCTTTGAACAAGAATTGTAGAGGGCACTTAGGGCTACAAATTTTGTTTTGGGATCATTCACTGGTTTGCTTTGCATCGAGAGATAATTCGAACAAAAAACTCGTCGTCAGGCTCGGCTTTGCTTAACTGAATGAACTGAATGAAGAGCTTCAGTGGCCGACTGGTTCAGACCTTGGCTGGCCAGAGAGCGCGTTTAAGTCACCTGAGCTCGCCCGCTCCATCCCGCGCTCCATTTTCCTTTCCCGGCTCCTCCTTCGCTGGCCAAAGCACCACCGTAGCCGCTGAGCACCTCCTCGCCTCCGTCGTCGCCATAGCCGCGCCAAGCCTCGCTGAGCCGTCCATTCGTCACCACAGTGGCACCACCGTCACCCCAGCAGCTCACCGCCTCCACCAGTGCCCGCTGCCGGTGCTTGGTAAGCCACAGCAACGCGCACAAGCTTGCCGGAGCTCCACCGCTAGCCCCGTCACCGTGGCCATGTCACCACCGACCACCCCAAGCCACGATAGGGCGCTAGCTAGGTCCGCCGTAGCTCGGTGATGCTCAGCGTAGCATTCGATCGAGTTGCCGTAGCCTCCACCGGCGCCTCGCCATCGTCCAGCGCCACCGCTCTGCCATGAGCGCCGCCGCCGTTGCTAGCACCGACGAGCAGTCCCACCAAGTAGATGGTTGTGTGCGCAAAGTCGAGTAGAACATCGGGTGAAGATGTCACCACCGGCGAACTCGCCGCCATTGAGCTTTGGCCGCGCCAGCGCTGTGCAGCACCGCTGCCCTGTTTCGAGTCACTGACGCGTGGGGTCCCCTGACCAGCGGGTCCCACCGGTCAGCGACTCTGTAGTTGAAAGCTAGCTCATTTGATTCCAGTTTTTGAATTCTTTTGTGATTTTTATATCTTCGGTTTGGTAGCTTCAAAAATTGTGAAATAAATTTGCTAGTGTTCCTTAGGAAGTGTAGTATTTAAGAAAAATATGTTCTTAACATTTACAGCAGAAATTTTGGGAGATTTAAATAGAGATTTGAAATGTGTTTTTGAATGCATGAAAATTTGTTTATTTTATATCTAGAGTTCCTGTGCTCCAAAAATTATGAAATTTTTGTGGTAAGCTATCCTTGTCATGTATGACCTCTGGAAAAATTTGAGGATCAGTGCATGTGTAGATTTATAGTTATAGATTTTTCTTTTATAAATAGTTAATCCTTGTATGAATTTTTATAAATTATTTATGAATCCAAAATTCATGAAATTTGTTGGGGGTAATCCTAGTACCATAAATATGCTAAGAAAAATAGGAAATCTATTGCTTGACACTTTTCACTAGGGTTTTCCATTTTTGCTATTGTAAGCCTTTCTGCCTTATCATTTTTGTATAAAGTGTTTTATTGAATAAAATGGCATGAAACTTTTACAGTAGTCCTTTGATAGCATTAGTAAGGCACTGTAAATTTTTAAGAATTTTTGAAACACATCTGGTATATGTTTATTATTTAACCTAGATATCTAAATAAAATAATAAAGGTATTTAAATAAATAGTTTGGGCTTCACCATTATACTGTCTTGAATGTATTTGGTATGCTTAAACTGTTGGTAGGCTTTATGTTGTCAAATTTTGAGTGATTACATGGAGTAGAAGTATCGTTGCTTTAAAATGTAAAATTAAAAGGATTCCGGACAGATTCTGTAGTTTGATAAGTTGCATGATAGGGATGATGTGTACTGTAAAAATGGGTAATAACAAAGTTGTAGAGAATTTGATAAGCTTTCCAGAAAGTCTAGGATCACTGTATTTGGATTAGTAGAACTCCAGTTATGAGTGAAACAAGTAGCTGCTGTTTTGTGGTATAGTCGATGCATTGTGGAAGTAGATAATTAAATAATCGAGAAGAGATATGCACCTACTCAATAAACATGATGCACTTGTTAACATATATGCATTCATAATACTTATGCCATATTCATGCATCTAGGATCAGAGGAAGAGATAACGTTGCTGGAATTCGAAGAAGCAGAGGAAGGGGACCAGCAGGAGAATCCGCAAGCCGCAGCTCCCGAAGGCGTGGAGCAGAATCCTGAAGAGCTTCTGGAGTGTCCTGACCACTGCCCTACTTCCTTTCTGCGAGGCAAGCCCCGGAGCATTCTAAGTCTCCCAGTATTTTACAAATGTTTACTCAAGTACTTATGATTGATGCATTAGGTTATAAGAGTTGAATGGAACCACTTGATGCATATAAATTCCTTGTCCAGATCTTACACCTTTAACTGGTATAGGTCCAGGATCGAATATATGCTTAGCCATGCTTAGACCAGTAGAAGTCGGGTGATGTCCTATCACCTACGAGATATAGGTGGATACCGGAGCACGGTTGGCTATATTTGCTATCGTGGAACAGAACCATGGGGTAAAAGAAAATCGAGACCGGACGGGAAGTCGATATAGAAGCAACAAGACATGGAGGTCTTGGGTGTGGATCTATCCCTGTCTGTGTCGATTAAGGACCGTACCGTTGTTGGTGCTTCTGACAAGATTGAACGCATGCCTCTCACTTAGCTGGCTGGATAACTCGTTCCGACCGCGAAGTCGAGTAATTCAACTCAGGCCGGGACCCGTTCTGTTGTGCGCTCCTTCTGGGGAACGATCAGACAGAGCCCAAGGGCAGGCTAGGCCTGAACGTCCTGGCATCTGGTGTTCCAGATTGTGCGGCGCGGTACGGACCCGCGAAATATGTACCTGAGTTGTACCAAAGGTGACCTAAGGCTATCGTGGCTGGTAGACCTGGGTTTGTGTTAGGAATAAATTCTCAGCTGGTTGAAATTGATTTGAATCGCTGTCTCTCCCGGATAGTGAGAAACTTGGCTAGTCCCAACACCATAGTAACTGTGTTATGGAACATGATGGTTCGGATGAATATGGAAGTACAATATCTGCTATGGTTACTATTGTATGCTTTTAAATTGATATACCACATGTTTGGCACATGATAGTTGCTAATCTAGAAATGGATAGTTATAATTAACTTGATAAAGAAATTGTAACTATACAATGAGTCAATTGCCTTTATGCAAAATGTTGTCAAGTTACGTCCACTTATACAGCCTTGCATAATCCTTGGAGTCATTTTATTTCTGGTTCATGACGGGTAAGTCTAGCTGAGTACCTTCTCGTACTCAGGGTTTTATTTCCCATTGTTGCAGATGGCACTGTGTATCATGGTTATTGCAAGAGTTGCTTCTATCCCGCCGTGGATGAGGAGTAAGCCTTGGGCAGGCTTCTTTATTAATCCCTATCCTTGCTTTTGTGGACCATGATCCTATTTGGCACTGTATCAAACTATGTTGGAAACTTTATTTTCGAACTTAATTGTTTCCGCTTTATCTATCAAACTCGGTTTGTAATAACTTTTATTCGTACTCTGATGATGAAATGTATCTGTGAACTTTATGTAATATGTGGCATGTATGTTGAATCCTGTACGATCTTGGTTGTTGTAAATCGTTTATCGAGACCCGTCGTGGTACTCGATGGACTACTGGGTTTATATGGGTTCAAGTATGATAGTGCGACCGCTTGCGGGCTGCCATTGTACTTGTACTGTTATAAATTGGTCGGTTCTACGACAGCTGGTATCAGAGCAAGATTCAACGTTATTTGTCACAAGTGTATTTAAAATAAAAGTTTTTGTTTTCCAAAAACCTTTCTCTAGCAACTAATAGTTATATAATAGGTATTAGAAATCTAAAGTGTGCCAATGATCACTTTCCTTATGCCCAAATTAAAGACTATTAGGTGGCTATTTAAGTACTAACATGGGGGTCTTTAATTCATCGTCCATACGGCGTGCTATTGTATGGATGCCATTCACTTGAGTGGTAATGTATGGATCAAATGCCTCTACGCCAAGGTAAGATGATGAGTGTATGACCACAAGATGTGAGCGTGTGGTCGGGGAGAGTTAGCTTTGGTATGGCTATGTATGCATGCTTGCATGTGTATATGGTACGTATTTAATTGTGGGTTTAAATTATTGTCGGGTAGATTGATACGAAAGTGTATGTATGGGTATACATATACGGAAGTATTTACAATTACATTCTGCATATTTCATTATGGGTTTAGGGCTAAAATGGAATTTTATGCAGGTACACTGACAACGAAACATGTAGCTCGACTAGTTACGCTATTTATGAGAGAACGAATGTATGCCACCGTGTCTACCGTTAGAAACAAATTTTTCCTAAGTTTGTGAGGACGTACGGAATAAGCATGCATCATGATAATTACCATTCACATAACTACATTGTTCCTCCCCTTATAAAATTTTTGCTCGGTTAAGTAACTCTTATCCATTATGGCATTGTCTCACCTAGTGGTACATGTTAATGGTGCAGATGGCACGCACAAAGCAGACCGCTCGCAAGTCCACCAGAGGCAAAGCTCCCAGCCATCAGCTTGCTCCACGTACCCGTCAACGTCACATGTTTCTTGGAGAGTTTGGGATGCCTACACTCTTGTGGAGAGTGCTCAGCTACGCAGGCTATCCTGATGGAATGGAACCCCGCTACTTCTGGGTGAATGAGCAGTTGGGAGAAGGTCTCTTGGTTACTGTGGAGGCTGTTGTTCGTCCCCGAGGTGACGATTCTGAGTGGACAGGTTGGTGTTATGAGTCAACTGGCAGGACTGCTGAAGAAGCAGCTGGCAGGGCAACCTTTGGGATCTTGAGGGATATCATGGATCGTTTTCCTCAGGAGCTGGTAGCCGCTTTGGTTGGAGTCTTTTCGAGGGGCAACCCCTCCACTGACTCATGGCAGCAGGCAAGAGGAAGACCCTTGGAGATTGGTGCAGCAGAAGGGCAGAACAGTGATAACCCTGCCATGAGCGCCATGTTCGCAGTGATGAGAGTGTTAGATGGAGTAGAAGGTAGCCTCAGACGTGTGTCTGGTGCTCTTGGTCATGCCCGTGAGGATCGACGTCAGCTTCAGAGGGAGCACGACGCCGAGATTGAGAGGCTCAATGTAGAGATGGCTTAGTTAACTCACCAAAGGAATGTAGCCTGGTCCAGAGAAGATGTTCTGAGAGCTCTATAGTTTGAGCTGGAGCAGCAGCTGGCCAATGCAGAAGAATACAATGATAACCTACATGAGGAGGTTCATCTGCTGAATAACCAGCTCCACCCTTATGTTCCACCTGGAGCCGCAGAGATGGATCTAGAAGGGGACGAGGAAGAAGAAGAAGTGGAGCCTAAAGAAGAAGTGGAGCCTGAGGAAGGAGATGATCCTACGTCTGACCTCGATAGTGATCATGAAGAGGATTAGATCACTTAGTACTTAGTGGAAGGGCTAATGTATCACCTTTATTCGTGTAATGGACCTGTAGCTCGAATTTGGTAGTAGTAATCCGACTATCATGTAATGTTGTTAATCGCATGACTATCGCACATTTGGTTGAACATCAATGCAATTCCAGTCCTTTGTTGGTGATCACGATTTAAATTTGCATGCGTTATGAGCGTGATAAGTGGTCAAATTGGAGATGTCATGTTGTGAGAATGAATTGTTATGTCTCTATTTTTATTGTGATTTTGAGAATTTTCTCAAGTGATTTCTGTTTGGCATGAGTACATAATTCATCTGCAATCTCTTGACATCAACCAATAATTGCTTATTGTTGCCACTTCGTAGATGACGCGCACCCGTGCTGGAGCTGGTGGCAGCCAGGATGGCAACCATGATGACTTGCCACCCCCACCGCCGCCGTCCGCTCAGGAGTTCTTTACCTAGTTCCTGGGGAGCCAAAGGACAATGGAGGAAGCTTTGCGTCTCATCACGCAAAACACCGCTCGTGGCCACCCACATCAACCAGGGGCCGAGCCAAATCAGCACAGTACATTCAAGGAGTTTCTGGATACGAAGCCTCCAATCTTCAAGGTGGCTGAGGAACCACTGCAGGCTAACGAGTGGCTAAATACCATTGAGCAGAAATTTCGTCTACTAAGGGTCACAGAGCATCTGAAAGCTGAGTATGCTTCTCATCAATTGCAAGGACCAGCAGGGATCTGGTGGACACATTTCCTGTCGTCTTTGCTTGCTAACGCGCGAGTGACCTGGGAACAGTTCAAGCTAGCTTTTAGGGGACATCATATTCCCCCGGGCCTGATGCGCATGAAAGCCACTGAATTTATGAGGCTCACTCAAGGAACAAAGACTCTCACAGAATATATGCACGCATTCAACAACCTGTCCAGATATGCTCCAGGTTTTGTGGATACCGAGGAGAAAAAGATAGAGAGTTTCAAGCGAGGTCTGGGTACCAAACTGATGAAGACTATGGTAAATTCTAGGTGTGCCATGTACAATGAGTTTATTAGTGATGCCTTGACCCAAGAAAACCACAACAACATGCATGCAGTTGCTAAGGGTCGCAAGAGGGCATATGAGGCAGGTGCCTCGGGATCTTCCCAGTCGAAAGCGCCTATCACAGCTAGGCCACAATTCCATCCACCTGCACCCAAGTTTAGGCCTCCACTACCTAAAGCTCAGAATAATAGGCCCTAGAAACCATTCCGTAAGGCGTTCACTATTGCCTTGCCAAAAGGGAATGACAGTCAGGACAGCTCCACCGGATTCAGAAATAATCAACCATGTTTTAACTGCAACCAACTGGGTCATTGGTCCAAGGAATGCCCCCACCCTAAGAAGAATGGCAACCAGAATCAAAACAATCAGAGGCAGGCGAATGCCAGGGCACGTCAGGGACACGTGCATTATACCGCTGTTGAAGAAGTGCCCGCCGGAGAAGTTGTCATGGCTGGTATGTTTCTCGTCAACAAGCATCCCACTGTTGTTTTATTTGATTCGGGAGCTTCTCATTCATTTATGAGTCAAGCATTTGCATCTAGACATGATCAAGAAATAATTGAAGTAAGTAAAGGGGGTTATAACATAAGTTCAGCAGGGGGTACTGTTACTACAAAAAAGATAGTAAAAAATGTACTCATCTCTATACAAGGGAGGGAGTACACCACGGATTTGATAATATTGCCCGGGTTATCGATAAGTGTAATCTTAGGCATGAATTGGATGAAGGATCATGGTGTTCTTATTGACACTAGCACCCACACTATTATGTTGAGGGAACCCACGGGAGGGAATGCTTTTCTAGTACCACTCTCCCACAATTTTGAACTCCAACATTTAGCTTGTGCTATCCAAACCACCACACTTTGTGATATCCCAGTGGTTTGTGAGTTTCTGGATGTATTTCCAGAGGAATTACCAGGTCTACCACCGGATAGGGATGTGGAATTTAAGATCGAGTTAGTGCCAGGTATGGTACCCATATCAAGAAGGCCCTATAGAATGCCACCCAATGAGTTAGCGGAACTTAAGGTTCAATTGCAAGATCTGTTGGACAAGGGTCTTATCCAACCTAGCTCATCCCCGTGGGGATGTCCAGCCTTGTTTGTGAAAAAGAAGGACAAGTCACTAAGAATGTGTGTAGATTATAGACCACTCAATGTTGTGACCATCAAGAACAAATATCCATTGCCCCGCATCGACATCTTGTTCGATCAGCTAGCGAAGGCAAAGGTATTCTCCAAAATTGACTTGAGATCAGGTTACCATCAGATAAAGATCAGACCGGAGGATATACCTAAAACTGCTTTCTCTACTAGGTACGGCTTATATGAGTATTTGGTTATGTCTTTCGGACTAACAAATGCTCCAGCCTACTTCATGTACCTGATGAACTCGGTATTCATGCCCGAACTTGACAAGTTCGTGGTCGTGTTTATCAATGATATATTGATTTATTCAGAAAATGAGTCAGATCATGAAGAGCATCTGAGGATTGTCCTATCCAGACTAAGGGAGCATAAGCTATATGCGAAGTTTAGCAAATGTGAATTTTGGTTAAGCAAAGTACCTTTCTTAGGTCACATCTTATCAAGAGATGGAATCTCTGTAGACCCATCAAAAGTACAAGAGGTAATGGATTGGAAAGCCCCAACTTTGGTTCATGAAGTTCAGAGTTTTCTAGGGTTAGCAGGATATTATCGTCGGTTCATTCCAGATTTCTCAAAGATAGCTAAGCCTATGACCAGACTACTTTAGAAAGATGAGAAGTACAATTGGACACCCGAATGTGAAGCAGCTTTTCACACCCTCAGAACTTTGTTGACTACAGCACCTGTGCTGGCACAACGAGACATTGAAAAGCCTTTTGATGTATTTTGTGATGCATCGGGAATAGGGTTAGGATGTGTGCTTATGCAAGAAGGAAGGGTTATTGCATATGCTTCTCGGCAATTGAGGAAACATGAAGTCAACTATCCTACACATGATTTAGAACTTGCAGCAGTTGTTCATGCATTAAAGATATGGAGACATTATTTGTTGGGCAATGTATGTCATATATATACTGACCACAAAAGTCTCAAGTATATCTTTACCCAGCCAGAACTGAACATGAGACAACGAAGATGGTTAGAGCTAATTAAGGACTACAATTTAGAAGTGCATTACCATCCGGGTAAAGCAAATGTAGTAGCCGATGCACTTAGTCGAAAGTCCCATTGCAACACTGTGGAAGCATTGTTGGAAGATGGATTCAACTTGTTACATCCTGCTGTACTACACAATATCACGATCAGTTGTTCACTTGAGAGCAAAATCATAGAGCTACAACAGACCGATGTAGGAATAAGTCACATCAAGAGAAAAATGCAAGAGCAAGAAACCAAACATTTTAGATTGGACAAAAGAGGTGTATTATGGTTTGAGGACCGACTGGTGGTACCAAAAGACCATGAGCTAAGGAATCAAATTTTTGATGAAGCTCACTCATCCAAATTGTCTATCCATCCGGGTAGTAGTAAGATGTATCAAGATTTGAAAACCCGTTTTTGGTGGACTAAGATGAAGAAAGAGATCGCAGCCTATGTTGCTAGGTGTGATAACTGCAGTAGAGTAAAAGCTGTCCATATGAAATCTGCTGGACTACTTCAGCCGTTGCCTATTCCAGGATGGAAATGGGAGGAAATCAGCATGGACTTTATCACAGGTCTTCCAATGACGCCACAAGGTCACGATTCAATATGGGTTATTGCTGATTGTCTCACCAAGTCAGCACACTTTATACCCGTGAACACACGATATATAGTTGGAAAATACGCTGAGATATATGTTTCCCAGATCGTGAGACTGCATGGAGTACCTAGGACTATAATCTCAGATCGAGGACCACAGTTCATAGCTCGTTTCTGGGAGCACTTACACCAGGCTTTGGGAACCAAGCTAATCAGAAGTTTGGCATACCATCCGCAAACTTCAGGATAGACAGAGCAAGTGAACCAAATCCTAGAAGATTTACTTAGAGCTTGTGTTATATCTTCAAAGGGTACATAGGAGAAATGGTTACCTTTAGCTGAATTCTCCTATAACAATAGTTATCAAGCGAGTATCAAAATGACTCCATTTGAAGCCTTGTATGGCAGAAAATGTAGAACTCCATTGAATTGGATTGAGCCTGGTGAAAGGAGATACTTTGGTATTGACTTTGTCAATGAAGCCGAAGAGCAAGTATGTTTCATCCAACAACATATGAAGGCAGCTCAATCGAGGCAGAAGAGCTATGCCGATAGAAGAAGAAGACCACTGACTTTTGAAGTGGGTGACTTTGTATACTTGAAAGTATCGCCCATGAAAGGTGTGAAGAGATTTGGGATGAAAAAGAAGCTTTCACCAAGATATGTAGGGCCATACAAAATTTTGGAACGAAAAGGAAATGTTGCGTATAAGTTACAACTTCCATCAGAGATGAGTGCAATATTTGATGTGTTCCATGTTTCTCAGTTGAAGAAATGTCTTCGAGTACCTAAAGAAGCTATTGCACCCACCAACGTGCAGCTTCAATCGGATTTGACCTATGAAGAAAAGCCAATTCGAGTATTAGAGGAGATGGAGAGAGTAACACGGAGTAAGATTATTAAGTTCTATAAGGTGGTGTGGAACAATCATAGTGAACAAGATGCTACGTGGGAAAGAGAAGATTATTTACGAGAAGTTTATCCCGCCTTTTTCCAAGAATGGTAGGTCTTGCAAATCTCGGGACGAGATTTTTATAAGGGGAGGGGCTATAACACCTCAGGTGTTAGCCTTGCATAACTTGACTTGCATAACATAAGCATGATCATCAAGCATTCATAAACAAGCATTTACAATTGAAACATTGGATTGAAACATCTGCAACATTTGCTTGTTATCGCATGTTTCTTAAACATATGCAACTTTTCTCGTTATTTCATGTCTCCATGTGTCTATGCATATGATCATGAGTGGACACATGTACTTGGTGGATGTGAGTCACACAAACATGTAGCAACACCTAGGTTAGCAAATAGGACTTTGTTCATGGTCACATTTCATGAACCAACACTTAAGCTTCATGTGATTACACTAACTAGCCCTATGAGTGACTACTACATGAAATGATTGAATGGCCTTGCAAATTGCTTAAACATGTTTAGAGTATCATTATGAACAACTTTGATATTCATGGTTAGGGGTAATTAGGTCATTAAGCCATAATTTGAAGTGAATCATCATTTAAAAGTGACATGTTTGACCAAATTTGAACTAGGTGTTAGAGACCTTGCATGGAGGAGATCACTAAAGCAAAGTTGTAGTATTTGACATAAGGAACAACTTTTATTTCTGGGTCATTGACTGATTTAGCTTCTAACATGCTTGAATTGGTATCACAAGAATCAGCAAAATCAACATTTCAACACTTAGAAATTTTCTAAGTCTTTGTTCGACTAACAGCCTGACAAACCCAACTTGGTGATGACATTACTCGTTATTGGTTGAGAATTAGAGCATGATCTTTGAACAAGAATTATAGAGGGCACTTAGGTCTACAAATTTTGTTTTGGGATCATTCACTGGTTTGCTTTGCATCGAGAGATAATTCGAACGAAAAACTCGTCGTCAGGCTCGGCTTTGCTTAACTGAATGAACTGAATGGAGAGCTTCAGTGGCCGACCGGTTCAGACCTTGGGCGCCACGTGGATGCGAGGTTGGCCGCGCGTCGCCAGCACCCTGCCCAGCGCGGCAGAGCCTGGCCAGAGAGCGCGTTTAAGTCGCCTACGCTCGCTCGCTCCATCCCGCACTCCATTTTCCTTTCCCGGCTCCTCCTTCGCTGGCCAAAGCACCACCGTAGCCACCGAGCACCTCCTCGCCTCCACCATCGCCATAGCCACGCCAAGCCTCGCTGAGCCGCCCATTCGTCACCACAGCGGCACCACCATCACCCCAGCAGCTCACCGCCTCCACTAGTGCCCACTGCCGGTGCTTGGTAAGCCACAGCAATGCGCACAAGCTCGCTGGAGTTCCGCCGCTAGCCCCATCATCGTGGCCGCGTCGCCACCGACCACCCCAAGCCACGATAGGGCGCTAGCTAGGTCCGCCGTAGCTCGGTGATGCTCGGTGTAGCATTCGATCGAGTTGCCGTAGCCTCCACCGTCGCCTTGCCGTTGTCCAGTGCCACCGCTCCGCCATGAGCGCCGCCGCCGTTGCTAGCACCGACAAGCAGTCCCACCAAGTAGATGGTTGTGTGCGCAAAGTCGAGTAGAACATCTAGTGAAGATGTCACCGCTGGCGAACTCGCCACCATTGAGCTTTGGCCACGCCAGCGCTGTGCAGCACCGCTGCCCTGTTTCGAGTCACTGACGCGTGGGGTCCCCTGACCAGCGGGTCCCACCGGTCAGCGACTCTGTAGTTGAAAGCTAGCTCATTTGATTCCAGTTTTTGAATTCTTTTGTGATTTTTATATCTTCAGTTTGGTAGCTTCAAAAATTGTGAAATAAATTTGTTAGTGTTCCTTAGGAAGTGTAGTATTTAGGAAAAAAATGTTCTTAACATTTACAGTAGAAATTTTGGGAGATTTCAATAGAGATTTGAAATGTGTTTTTGAATGCATGCAAATTTGTTTATTTTATATCTAGAGTTCCTGTGCTCCAAAAATTATGAAATTTTTGTGGTAAGCTATCCTTGTCATGTAGGAACGCTGGAAAAAATTTGAGGATCAGTGCATGTGTAGATTTATAGTTATAGATTTTTCTTTTATAAATAGTTAATCCTTGTATGAATTCTTATAAATTATTTATGAATCCAAAATTCATGAAATTTGTTGGGGGTAATCCTAGTACCATAAGTATGCTAAGAAAAATAGGAAGGTTGATTTGTGAAATTTGAATGAGCATAGTTACCTTCCTGATTTTGTGGGTGCGATTGATTCCACCCTGGATCTCCTTGTGGACAGAACCCGTTGTAGTTGTTGTGCCACGCATCTACCTGTGCTTTGAGGCAGTGGTTCCCCGAACGTCCAAAGTCTCCACACATCTCGCATGGTATATGCGAGTAGAGCAATTTGACGGTACCATAAGTTGCTCCTTTTATGGCACTGTGCTTGTCCAATGCAACACCCTAAAATTTGCCTCTTTTGGAAATAGAGCTAAAATGATTAAATTTGGAATTTTGTGTTCATTAAAACATAGGGAAATAAAATTTTTCATTAAATAAAATTCATCATAAGGTTTAGCAACATGTTTGTGCATACATGCCCTTGCATTTGATGTAATTGGTTGAGTGGCTTTGATTGAAAATTTAAAAGGGTTTAAATTTGCTTTTGCAAATGAAATTAAAATTTACTATGACATAATAGAAAAGAAAAATTAAAAAAAAGAGTTTAAAAAGTTGTAAAAATAATTTTTGGGAAGACTTACTAAAATTTCCTCATTTTTTTGAATTGAAAAGTATATTCAAAACTCTATTTGAACTTGAGTTGGCTTACATTTGAAATTGGTTTTGAAAATAAAATAGAAAAAAATGGAAATTGGGAAAACTCCCCCTCTCCTTCCAGGCCCGAAGGCCTTCTCTTTTTCTTCTCGCTCTCCCTCCTTCCCCGTTTCTGGGCCGCCCCGACCGAAGCCCCACCACCGCTGTCCCGCGCAGCCCAGTAGCCAGCGGTCGCCATCTCGCCCACTCTGTTCTCTCGCGTGGCCTTGTTTCTCTGTCGGCCCAGCTGGCCATTTGGTTTTCCTCCGCTCGGGCCAAAGCCAGCGCCGGCTCATTCTCTCCTGTGCCTATGGCCTTTCCTCTGTGCCGGCCCACTTGCGCCCCGCGTCTCCCTTCCCGTAGCGGCCCAACATTGCCGCAGCGGCCCATCTCCGCTGGCCAGCCAGACGTCCACCGGTGCCCCTCTTCCTCTCCGCCCGCTGACAGTGCTGGCCCACCTGTCAGGCGTCTTCTCCCTCGCATCGTATTCCAGCCGGAGCCCTCCTCCGCATCAACGCCGAGTCCGGCTTCGCTACGACCTCTGTGCCATGCCTCCCGAGATGTCACCCCATAAATAGCCACCCACGCCGCCTCCCCTCCTCACCTATTGCATGTTTTCTTTTCGCCCCAGCAAGCTACAGCACCTCACTCTAGCGTCGTCGCGACAGCCGTCGTCCCCCGAGTGCCGCGCTGCCGTCGTTGCTTCCCGCTCGCCTATTCCAGTTTGGGTGAGTTCCCCACTCCCTCCTCTACCCTCCTGTATTTTTCTTTCGTCAAATCATGCGCTGGAGGCCGAGTACTGCAAGCTTCCTTTGGCTAGCAATGGCGCCGCCGCCACAGACCCTGCCGTCGGCACTATTCCGGCTGGTTCACTCTCTTCCGCCAGATTAAATCCCGGGCGTCCAAATCTAATCCGACGTCCCAAAAAGAAAGGTACCCCTTCGCTGTTAGATTTATAAAAGAGCCCCCTGAGTTTTTCTGTTATTGAACCCGCGATCCATTACGTATTAGATTGAATCCGTCTTCTTCTTTTAAAAGCGTATTTTAGTCGGTTCACTTCAAAAGTACGTTTTCAGCTATTTACAGAATTGCCACTGATTTTGTTTTAGCCATAACTTCTCCGTTTTAACTCCGATTTGATCCGTTCAACTTGCGTTAGGTCTGTAATCTCATAACCTACATGTTCATACTACTGTTATGTATGTTTTCAACTTTTAAAATTCGAGGTTAGGTTTAATCTATTATTTTATTTAAGGAAATCTTGTTTATTTCATATCTTCTATGTTTTAGATCCGTTTTAGCCCATTCAAGTTGTGTTAGATTCATAGCAACAAGATCTATGCGTTAGTAATGATGTTTATCATATCATTATTTCTGAAATTTCATGGTTTGAATTATATCTTGATTAATGATTATGTAACTGTGTTTTATAAATAGAATACGATTTGTTTTACTTTAGTATTATAATACAAACTTAAATTTGACTTAATTCATATTACCTGTAAAATATCTTATATATGTTTTTATATAATTAAAACACATGAAGCTAATGGTTTTATTAGTAAATCTTTCGGTAGATGTATCTTTTCAACCGTAGCTCCGATTAGAGTGTTTTTCACGTCTGTGTGTTCGTAGCGAGACGTAGATTCATTTTACAAACTTTTCATCTTGATTTTATGTTTGGTGTACTGTTTTGATTTAGTTCTATTGTTTGCTTTGTGTATGATTGTATGGATGCTTGTATGGTGCTTTATGATTTCGTCCAGTCGATGAGATATACGTGGTGATCAAGAAGAAGAAGAAGAAGAACATTGAAGATTAAAGCTTACCGAAGGATTGGTGTTTAAGGCAAGTATAGCATGGATCTTCCTTGTTGTCCTATACACCTTTAATCATTTAATTCATACTGCATGTGTCTACCTTGACTGCCTCTAAGGATTTTCTAGTGCTTTGTTACCTTGTACCTTGATACCTATGGGGTATTGCATTGGGTAGTAAGATGCTAGTGCTCAATTAAAGACCATGATCTCGTAACTTGACTAATGGAATATGCAATAAACATTAAAAGATGCTTTCTAGCAACATGGAACAAGGGGGCTAGAGCATTGGGCTGTTTTATGGTGCTCTAGATTCCTCTCCCTAAGGACTTATCTGTAAGTGATCATCCGGGACTTACAGTATAGCTGTGAGGGCTATATGGCTATGGCTTTAGCTCAGTATGAGGACCTTTTCTAGCTTGTTAGTGGTTACCTTTATTGGCGTAAGAATGGCTTGCCGAATCGGGTATAGAGCGGCCTCTGTCCCCATGTGTATAGGCTACGTGTCAATGTGCCATCGGGAAGGGGGCTCTACATCTGTTTGCCGAGTGAATCTAATGGCCCTAACTTGTTAGACAAACCTTTGAAAGGTTTCATAGTGAACCCTACCGACCTTCCTTGGTAGTGGGTCAAGAGGCTGATCACCTCGGGCAAAAGGGTAAATCACGACTCACAGTGAAAGTGTACAACCTCTGCAGAGTGTAAAACTGGTATATCAGCCGTGCTCACGGTCACGAGCGGCCTTGGAACATTTACGGAATAGATGATGAACATAGATGATACTGATGATGAAGATGCTCACTAATGGTTAATTGTTTATGCTATTCATTATTCATGTTTACCTGATCATGTGTTTATGGGCTTGAGGTGAACTTGTTGCTACTCAATTGCTAAAATCATGACTCATTAAAAGCTAATCGCAGTTAAACCAGTGTCAGCCTTTTGAGCCTCATGAACCCCATGTTATATTTGTTGAGTATGACATGTACTTACGCTTGCTTTATTTTCAATTATTTGGATAAAAATCCCGGATGGGTACTAGATTGCTAGAGTTTGGAGGAATTAGGCTTGTGATCAACCAGTTAGTTGTCCCTATGGATTTGGAGTCTTCGCCTGAAGATCGGAGTTGTCTTTCTACTGTCTATACTCTGAGGTTATATTCTTTATACTAATACGCTATGTATTTAAGTATTGTCTTTTGATATGACCTTTATTTGTAGCTATATGTGAGATTTGACTTCCTGGGCTCACATATGGTGTGTATCTGGTTTTATTCTTAAAACTGGGTGCTACATCCAAGCATTTTATTAAGAGATCCAACTTTGTGGCCAGCATATCTGTGTCCTCCATGGTATGCATGCCATCTTTTTGGGTTTGGAGTCTGTCTTCACTCCAACCCTGGTTGGAGACCATCTTCTCAATGAGAGTCATAGCTCCGCTGACTATGAGTGAGAAGAAGGCTCCTCCGGCAGCATCATCTATGTGGGCTCTAGATGTGGAAGTTAGCCCATTGTAGAATGAAGGATCAACCAATCTTCCACTCCGTGGTGTGGGTAGGCAAGGATGTGTTCTTGCAGCCTCTCCCATGCTTTCGGGATAGATTCTGATGCTGTCCGTTGGAAGATGGAAATTCTTTCATGAAGGGTATTAGTTTTGTCCATCGGGAAAAACTTCACGAGAAATGCCATCGAACACTTGTTCCATGTGTTGACAGCTTCTCGGTCCTTGTAGAACCACTATTTTGCCCCCAGGAAGGAGAATGGAAATAGACAGAGTTTGATATTCTTAGGTGTGACATCCTTCATGACAATGGTGTCACACAGCTCCAGGAAGTGTTGCAGATGAGCGTTGGCATCCTCACTAGGCAGTTCGTAGAATAGACTGGCCTACACCATCATGATTAGGCCAGTCTTCAGTTGAAAGTTCATGTTGCCCATGTTAACAACGGGCCCAACGGTCACATTAGTAACAGCAGGGATAGAGTACTCATAGAGCGACTTTTGGGCCATCAGTAGTAGCGGATGGTGTGGGGGTGACTGGTTTGTTTGTCGATGGAGTGGCAGAAGAGGAAATGGCACGAAACCGATTCTTCCTTAGGAGTGCCTCCGGGTTTTCGATGAAGTTCGTCGACAAATCGAAACCAGTCTAACACTATCCTGTTTTCATCCACAACAGGAGAAAACAAGCAACATTATCCTGTTATGATCAATGGCTACTACACATGCATACTACCATGAACATGTACTAATAGATTCTTTTAACTAGTGCCTTCCCTGGTAACGATGCTAGAAATGCTTGTTGGCATTTCTTAGCGCAATCACTAGGATTGGTGTTTCCTAGCAATGGCACCAGAAACGCCATGACGATATTTATAAACATATGCAGAAATATTCCTCAAGCGCATGGATATATCGTTGTAGCATTTCACCCGAAAGTATTCGGGTATCGTTCATTTATATTTTCCCAAAGGAAGGCATGGTGTAAAAGTCTCTAATAAGGATATGGACATGATAATATGACTGCATAGTAGACCAAAGTCCATAACAGGGGTAAACCAAGATAGATATTGGATAGTGTGACACACACACTTAAGCCAATCTCAAGGATAAAGATAAAAGAAAGAATAAAGAATAAAAGAATATACCTAAACTGGAGCAGGCTTATCTTTGTATAGCATGCTAAGATGAGCATATCATACAAATACATGAATTTATAGGTGTAGAGATCCTAAGCTAAGGTAGCTTTGGTCACTATAAACTTACTTTAGACACCGGGTTGCAACTGGTCTGCTAGTCGATGCCGGCCTGTAACTCTATGCCATATCCGAATATGGGGGATTACGAAGGACGGACATGGTTGTCACCACCTACCGCCTACCCCTCAACCAGAGGATATGAGGCAAACAAAGATAACTTCTAACATAGACGCCACGTCTATGCTATCGGTTACTACTCTAGCGGTGGTCAGGAACTTCCATCTTTATCAGGAGTCCACTACACCACAACACCGCTTCACCGTTAGACATCTGACGCTAAAAATTATATTGGCGATGGATGATCTGACGCTAAAGATAACTTAGAGACCATCTGACGCTAAATCCTTATTTAGCGATTTAGTGTCTGTCACTATAGGTATTCATATTTAGTGTTGAACCGTCTGTCGCTAAAATATGTATACCGTCCCTCTGTCTATCACTAAAAAATAAGTAGGCCCCACCTAGCTCGACCACACCACTTACATTGAGCTCCCATGCCCAGCTTACATGGACCTCACGGGCATATTTTAGCCAGCCCCTGTGTACAATGAAAACCCTAGCTCCCAAATCCACCGCCAGCCACCCTCTCCCTCTCTTCCCCCACACACGCCGCCCTCTCAAGCACGCCGCCCTCTCCCTCTCTTCCCCCATGCACACCGCCCTCTCGCTCCTAAGGCTGGATCCACGTTGGGGCGACCTCCTTTCAATTCCCGCGGCCTGATCTACACTAGGGCGGCCTCCCTTCAACTTCCTTGGTCGGATCCATGCAGTGGGGGCTGCCCTTCTCTCTCCTCGACTGGATCCACGGCGTGCCCTTCTCTCTCCCCTTCCATGCTCATGCCAGCCGCCGCATAGCTAGGAGACCAGCACGACGATGGCCCGAGCAAGCGACGGTAGGAGATGGTGACGCCACCATGGCACCCCTCACCGGTGCACGCGCGTAGCCAAAGCTACACGCAGCACCATCGAGCGGCACCGCCATGGCGCCCTTTGCTGGATGTGCACACGCACACGAGGAGCCTCACGGTGGCGGTGGCGGTTCCTGATGCGCCGGCAGTGAGCTCTCGGATGAGCCCATCGATGTCGTCTTAGGTGAGCACTAGGCCTATTTCTTAATCTTGGGGTTGGGGATTTGGTACGGGATTTGGGGAATTATGATTTAGGGTTTGGATTTTGGGATTTTGTTGAAGAAATGGGGCTTAGAAAATGAAATTGATTTGATTCATGTGAAACTAGAGGGAGGGAGGTGATTGTTTACATTAGTTATAGTTGATCTAAGGTTTCAATTTAATCCTTTGCAGTGATTGTTCATTCACTCAGATGCCAATCGAGAAGACGTATCTGCTTTGTCGTTCCTTACTTCAGCTTCTATACTCCATGTACTCCAGGTACAACTTTGCTTAGCTTTGGATTTCACAATATTCTAGACAAGTAATATTAAGTATATACCAACATGATATTTGCATGATACGCCTAACAATAACGAATCTATGAAAATGGAATGCCGAAATTTGATATCATACACAGATATCAAACTATGTTCACCTAAAGAAATCTTTTATATTGGGCCATCTATGCTTACCAATTTATATATTCATTTGCTATGATGCATGTGTGTGCTCTGATGGGACGGTCCTGACAGCTTAGCCTTAGCTAGGAGGGTATGCAGCATCAGGGGTTATAATACAAGCCACTACTCGTTATTCCTATCTTTGATCCTATTCAACCATTAACTCTGATCCATCAATCTGACTTTTAAAAAGAGTGTAAATGGCATCTGGGATGGTATTGTGGTGGAACTCATGATCATTCTTCACATTGGCTTAGTATGCCCCCTTGTCCGAGTGAACTTTGTTGATAGAGACTGCAACTTCTTGCTTACCTCTGCACCTACAAGGCTGCACGAAATCAGGATGAAAGGACCAGTGGTAGGACTGCAGGTTTGCCTGGAGTGGACCTCATCTAGTAATGTGCAGTAGGACCGCAGGACAAAATGGATCCCTGATATGTGATACGACATAATTGCATGATATGTGCAAATTCTGTGATGATTTTTCTAATCCTCCCTCTCATTCTTTTAGTTGCTCAACAAGGACATGGGATAAATCTATAATGGTCATGCTCCGCCACTGCGTACAACAGCAGGTGGTTGAGACGCTCTTAGCTGATATGGACTGTTTTGAAGTTTCTTTGAGTTGATTACATGGTTTAGTTGCATTTTAGCTTTCTGATTACTCATAATATGTTCTGGGTATCGTTCACTACAACTTTGGCATGATTGGTTTCCCCAAACATCATCTATATCCTATACTAGAGACATCAATGCAACTGATTGCATTTCCATGGCAAAGATTGTGTCTCGATCTCTTTTTTGTATATTCATTAGTGTTTCATAACCTAAACCTAAAGTCCTAAACAGCTGGAGCTGGAGTTTTAGTTTGTAGTTAAACTATTCTTCCACCAATTTCCCTGTATAATCCTTATGTTAGTACGTGATGAACTATTAAATTGAAATCAAGAGGGTACGACTTACAGTCTTTTATGTAAATAAGGCAATGCTCATCATCGAAATTTAAAAGTTTGATCAGTGAAATGAAATTTCCTTGTCATCTTTATCATGGACTTATGTCTCATAGCACCCCATTAGTAAGTAGTGTTACTGTAGTCAGTTGTCATGTGGAAAACATCATTGTCCAATTGTTGTGTCAAATAACTATTGAATTTTTTTTCACAGAGAAGTATCAGCTGCTGCTAATGCACTTATTTTGCCAGGGAAATCTTATGAGCTTGTGAGCTTTGCAGCTCAGAAACCAGATGCAACTGTCTTCCTGCCTTCAGGGTCAGAAACAAAACCTGGTATGATGAAATACCAACTAATTCCTTTAATTATGTGATATTTTCATAGATGCTTTTGCCTCTTCCATTAGATAAAAATGTTATTAAAATAGTGTTGCATGTCTTCATTTTTTGTTTCTTGGGTTAGTTTTACAGGCCATATGGGCATTGCATTTGATGGCTTGCTCTCGATGTTTGTTTCTTGCCATTGGCTAAAGCACCAATTACTGTTTCTTGTATATTGTTAATATAATGGCCCTTCTGCTACAATAAAAAAATATTATATGTAAAGTCATATTGAGTTTTGGAAAGGAACATGAGTGTCATCTTATGGTAAAGGAAGACGATAAGAAATGTCATGGTCTATTATGGTAAAGGATCAGGAGTGTCACTGTTTATTATTTCCTCAATCGAAAGAGACATTTAGTGGATATTTATGTGTTTTCATTATCAAGCCATTACTCTGTAACATCAACTTGGCTACTGTGTTGCTGCAGGTGTTCACCAGCTCACGCAGTTGGTGCTCTGCTCTTTTATCGCTGCTCCGCCACTGCCGCCGCACTGCCTCCCCTCCACGACTGGACGCTGCTGGTGTGGCCCTTGATAGGACGCTCCTCCTCTGCCCCACCCACACCCCCATGCCGCCCCTCCATGAAAGTACGCCATTGGCTGGTTCCGACAGCACACCACCGCTCCGGCCGCCTTCTCTTCCCTTGCTGTTGTGCTTCGCTGGTGATGAGCGCACCCACCAGGTATGGACGCCCCTTCTCTTCCCTTGCTGTTGTGTGAAAGCCAGCACCCAAACCCTAACTTAAGCTATTTTGCAGATCTGAGGTGGAGGACAATAGCATGCCAATTTGTTTATATTTGTTTTGCTTAAGCGTATCTTGGAAATTATAATTTGATGTGACTAGCATATCATAATTTTGTAGGCTGAAATGTAGTGCTTAATAAAAAAATACTGTTGTATATTTGCCTCTGCATTTCAAGTTCCAGATATTGAAAATAAATAATCTAGAATATTTGCTCAACATTATAGATCTTGCACTCCAAATCCAATCTTAGTGCTATTAATGTTACCTTAGAATTGTACATTTTGGTGTTGCCATAATTTTCTGTATATGGTCAATTGTGCCAAGCATTTGTAATTCATAGTACTATATTTGGTCATTTGCAATATGTGCTTTAGGTGTAGTGCCTTAATCTTCACTTGTAAGAATTCTCTCTGGACAGTTCCTAGAGATTGTTAGTTATGGTAGGATTACATCTACATGTAAATTGCTTTTTTTTCTTCTCTATGTACCTCCCATTTCATGTTTTGCTCATTTTCAATAGAGGTTCGATACAATTTATGATCCAAACCTAAATCAAGGCAAATGCTGAATGAGCATTACTGTACTGTTTTTTCATTTGTGGTGCCTCCTTTGCCATACTGCTGATCTAGATTTGTGAGTGTTGCCTCTTGAACCCAACACAGTGCCCTTCATTTCAGGTTTAAGTAGGAAATTAATATGTTGATCAATTGCCTCAAGGAATTTCAGGTTTCAGTAAGAAGTAGTTGCTGTAATTTTAAGGACTAGTACTGCTATTACTCAAGCTACTATTATTATGTGGTAGGACTGAACTGGGAAATAATATGCTGATCACTCTCTGTTTGGTTATTACTTAATGCTGTTACATAATGCTGAGTACTGGTTGTTGCTTGCAATATGATCACTATCTGTTTGGTCACCAGTTCCCAGAATGATTTGCTTGAACTAAAACTGAAGATTGCTATTATCTTCTATTTTCTGCTCATTTCTTGGCTGCTAATATCTTCATTTGTTTGCTTGAACCTTGAGTGTACTTGACTATTTCAGTTCAAGTACTTCACTAGTACAGATGAATTACATTTTTCTTTTTAGTTTCAGTTCAGATGTATGACGTGTTTACAGTCAAGTACAATCACCTATCTTATTTGAGATACGCAGTACTAATGTCTAAAATATTTATTTTCTTCAAGAAATTGAATTGCTAGTAGTATGTGACAGATATGCTCTTGTTTCTCTAATGGCTCCTTCCTCTACTTCTGTTTCCCCAGGACGCTACTGCTTCCCTTACTAGACCTGCGAGCTCGAGCTCGCTTCGAGGTATGTCTTCTCCTTCCTGCCAAGTCAAGAAAAACTCTTCGAGGTATGTTTCCACTTTCTGAATTTGTCAATTCTTAATGCTTTACTGTGTTCTGCATTCATACTATGATTTTTCTATTTTATGCTAAATAAACGTCATGTACTTTCTTATTGTTTCAGTTGCAATCACTACTTTTAGTAGCACAAGGCACATGCTTCCACAACCAGATTGGCTTGGTTAGTTTTGGAGGATGTTCTTTGTCTCTAGAGGAAGTAGATGTGGTGAGCTTACCTATGTGAGCTATTGTAAACTTTTGGTCAAATTTGTGAAAATGCATGTATCTTTATTGAAGTTGAATTCTAGTTGTGTATTTGCTGTATGAACTTTTGAAGCTCAGTGTAACATTTGTAATAATTGTTGACAGATCAATTTTTATTTTTTAACCATTTAAAACTAACTGTTGGACCATCTGTCGCTAAAACTATATGTAGGATTAAATGATCTGTCGCTAAAGAGTAGCAGCGGGTTGTCTGTCGCTAAAGAGTAGTAGCAGACTATCTGTCGCTAAAAAAAATCAGGGCAACGGACTGTCTGACGCTAAAAGTACTGTCTGACGCTAAAGATTTTTAGCGTCAGGACTTACATCATCTGTAGAAGTCTGTCGCTATAACTTTTTAGCGTCAGATTATCTGTCGCTGTAGCCGCTTTTAGCGTCGGACCGTCCATCGCTAATCTTGGTGTTGTGGTGTAGTGGTCCTCTTACTAAAGCATCCACCACTGGACGGACGACGAACTCATAAGAATATAATGACCAAAACTAATCTTAAAGTAGAACCTACTACCTCAATTTAGGTCTTGGTCTAAACATGTATGTATGAAAGATTAAGCATAAAGTTCTATATGGTAAATGAATAACATAAGAACTTAGCACTAATTCATAAGCATAGCTATATTGATAATATGAGAGCAAGAACATAAGAGAAATCTTCATATTATTCAAACCAAGAATACTCCAAGGTTCAAGCTCTCCAATGAAGCTTCTTGCCTAACTCCAACTAAACTACTAAAAAGAGTAAAAAGAATATAAGTGTGGAGGGAGAGAGGCTCTTGTGTGTTGTGTGAGAGCTCTCCACATCTATTTATAGCCTTAGCTTGGTCAGTTTGGCGTTGGAAAAATAGGAAACTAGCCTACACAACCTATGTATGCCGCCATGCAACCGCCTATGCAACGTGGGCCGGAGAGGCAGTGGCGGGGGTGTAGCCGCACCTAGGGTGTGCCCGCACCCTGGTTGGCTCACTTGGCCACCATCCTTCTTTGGTCGGTTGCTGGGTGGGCCTAGGCCGTGTCTACGCCGGTGTTTGGCCCAGAATTGGCATTTGGTTGGGCTTTCTTCTCTTTGATTGCTTTGCACTTTGATGTATGGCATACTTTGACTATAAATCCCTTGTATTCAAGTATGAGTCCTGCAAAACATTGATTCTCCAATACAAGTGGAAATATGTCAATATGAGTAACATATGTGTGTAAGTTATGCTAGTTCTCCTCTTTTTGTATTTTATTTGGCGACTGAATATGGTTGATAAGGACCATCAACAGCGGGCCTCCTCCGTCTCATGATGGGACGCCACCAACTATTCTCCAACGCTAGCAACAAGATGGCAAGAAGGTCAAAGGTGGCGAACGACAAACAGGACAACAAGACGAAGGGCACCATTACCTACAATGTGGGCTTGGGCGTTGGTGGCCGCTTGAAAGGATCTAACAATGCCTAGAGGGGGGGTGAATAGGAATATCTAAAAATTTACTACAAATGCTAAGTTCAAATCTATCAGTCAATGTTGGAAGTCCCGACATTTGGGTCGGAACTCCCGACGTTGTCAGAAGTTCCGATGCAAACGTCAGCAGTTCCGACCCCTACATGAACTACAAAAGTAGTGCCAAATTTAACTTTGCGGATACATAATCTTACAACCTCACTTCCTAGTGGTTTGGTGAAGATGTTGAGTCACTCCCTTGATGCCATAATGCCTTCAAACCGTAGATCGAGTCCAAACCCTAAAATGGAAGTTTGGCAGAGAAAGAGACAAACAAATACAAGTAATCTCTAGCAATCACAACAACAACAACAACAAGCACGCAGGACAGAAGGATTTATTCCGAGGTTCGGCAACCCCATAAAGGAGCTCCTACGTCCTCACTGTTGAGGTGACCACCAAGGTCGGAGTCTCTTCCACCTCCCTGCCTCTCTCAAAGCTACCACAAAGGTGACTTGAGCTTTCCACTAAGAAATCAAAGGGTAATACAAACTTCCCAAGGCTCTTCCACAAGATGGAAGCTCTTGGGGAACGCCTAGCTGGCTAGGGGCAAGGCCCCAAGAGTAATAGACGCAAAATCAACTGGCTTGATGAAGAAATCAAGTGCTCAAGCTTGCCAAAGTGATGCTCACACTTAATCCACTCTCCTTTCACTCAAAACCCTAAGGGAATCGAAGATTAGAGCAAAGAGGAAGGAGAGGGGTGCTTTAGTTGCTTGGGAGCTATTGAGCACGAAGTGGGTCAGCTGTGAATGAGTCTGTAATGGTTAGAAATAAAGAGAGGGGTATTTATACTCCAAGTGAAAATCTAACCATTCAGATCTACATCGGAAGTTCTGACGTAGATCTCAGGACTTCCGACGATAACAGAAAGGACTGTTCACACAGGGTCAGAAGTCCACGCGTGCAAGTTAATGTCGGAACTCCCGACAAACGTCGGGACTTCCGACGTGCGTAGTTAAACAACCAGTAAAGCTCCAGGTGTCAGGACTCCCGACAAGCTTCGGGACTTCCGACATACGTCAGGACTTCCGACGAGCACAGACAGCCAGACAGTCAGAACCACTGATGCTAGGACTCCCGGCTTGGGTTGGGACTTTCGACTGTCAGAAGCTTTGACTCACTTCGGGACTTCTGATGTCCACAGTCACTGCGTAGGCTAAGTGGCTGGGAGTTAGAACTTCCGACAAGAGTCGTGACTTCCGACTGTCGGGAGTTCCGGCTTACGTCGGGACTTCCGACACCGACAATCATAGAAAAATAATCTACGTGCTCGTGGAGTGCTAGAGTGTCTCTCTTTTGATTTAATTATTATGCTTGAGCACTCTATCTTCCTCAGACCAACTAAATTTGCATCCCTCTTTATAGTGCGGTGGATCCTAAAGTCAAAAGCAAAAATAAAACCTTTGGAGAGCGCTTTGAGTTCGTCCACCTTTACAACTTCAAAAATTGAGGGATACCATTTCGTCTTTATCAACTCTTTGATTCTTTCATGGGACTAATAGCTGCAATGTATCTCATTAAGATCACATTAGTCCCTAATTTGGATGTCATCAATACACCAAAACCCACATAGGGGGCAAATGCACTTTTAATCTCCCCCTTTTTGGTAATTGATGACAACCAACTTAGGCTTTTATAAGAATGAAAGATTTTAAAGCTTTTGAACCCCAAAATTTATGAAGAGTTCCCCCTTGATGTATGCATGAATTTGAATATCAATTAGAGTCATCTATACATGATTTGCATACCTCAAGACGAAAGCTCCCCCTAAATTTTGCAATCCGTGGGGTGCAACAAGTGTGTGTGAACAAATAGATATCCATGAAAAGAAAATGCAATATGACATGTTATTTCACACAACAAATAAAAGAATACGATGGCCAAGATTTCAAAGTAGAAATTTGAAGCAACACATGGCCATCAAAATACATGCACCAACACATGTAGAGACAAACACAAGTTAATAAGCTAGATAGATAATCATGACTTGTCATACAATCATTCATCACAAACATATATAGATATTTGTCCATCACAAAGTGGCCACCACACGACAAAGTGCTTACATGCTAAGGGTTTAGAAAGTCTCCAAACAAAATAACCAACTAACTTATTACATGATGTCAAAGCCTAACACTCCCCCTTTGTCAACAAGTGCCAAAAGGGGTAGGCCACATGAAAAACCAACTACTCATCCTCATAGTAGTCATCCTCATATTGGTCACTGTCCTCACCACCATCGTCATCTTCATCATCTTCTTCCTCTATGTATTCCTCATCATCATAGGCGGCCTTGCCCTTGCCATGAGGGCGAGAAACGGCATCATCCTCATACGCCGCACATGCCTCATCATATAATGCCAATGGATCACGAGGAGGTACAAATGGTGGCGGAGGAGAGGACACAATACCTACGTGCTGCTCCAAACGATATAGCCACTCCTGCATATCGTGCTCACGTTGAGCACTAGCACAACACTGTCCAAACATATATGTCATGAGGAACTTGAATTTGCTTGGCTTCTTACCCGAAGAGGAAGAAGAGAGGGCCTTGGCACTAGTGGAGCGAGCAGCAGCATCAGGTGGTGAAGCACCACGGTGAGAGCAAGAACCCGATGCATGTTTCCCTTTTGCTTTGGCTGCATCACCTTTCTCCCTCAGTTCTCTAGTAGCAATGATGGAGGTCTTGTTGGATATCTTGAGGAGCTTTTGCTGAGTGTCATAGGGAAATCGGATGCCGGATACTTGCTTAATGACATGCATAATGTAGGGTACATAGGGAAGATGCTTCACCAGATCCTCAGAAGCATCATGTATCTTGTTCCAAATGTATCTGATGATGGAAAACTTCTGAAACTCATCTCCAAATCGCTGAAGCACCTTCTGTGAATCATCATGAAGGAAGGTGGAGTCACCTACCTTTGGATACAAGATCTATCACAAAATGTTGTTCAGAACATAATAGTAGGGCTTCAGAAACACTATCTGTCCATCAGTTGTGTGTCCATCAAGATACATATGTTGGTACTCCTCCAAAGCAACATCCTCATACTCAGTCAATTCAGTTGCAGTGCGAACGCTGTGACTCAAACCAAGAAGGCGAGAGAAAGTGATGAAGTCCACCTTATAATGCTTGCCTTTAGTAGTCCAATGAACAATGTCAATAGAACCTGTAGGGTCTCGCTCATGATGATAGGAAGCATAAAACTGACAAATAAGCTCATTGTTCCAATGCTTCCTAAACTCTAGCAGGTAGGATAGCCCCATTGAGTGTATATCCCAAACCATCTGCTCCAGCTCGGGTTCCTTGTACTTTCTAAGAGAGTATGCATCAATGCACTTCATCTGAAGGACCGGTGGCTCCCTCTTCTTCAAAAACTTCTGATATAGAATGGGATCATAAAAGTCATAATGGAAGGGGTGCCAGAAATGATACTCAAGTCGTAGATCCTTCTCGTCCTTAGCATAAAGGTTCCTACCCCTCTAGGACTTGATGTCCTTAACCCAGTGACGATAGTCCACTAGAAGAGGAGTCCATCCACCAGTAGGATTCGGAGCCATGGCGGGCTCCCGCATGATTGGCGACACACCCGTGAACGGAACAAGCTGAGAGACAAACCCTAGACCGCGAGTCGGGGTGCGAGTCCATGGAGTAGCAATGGTGTGGCTGGCACGCTCAAGAGCTTCCTCTTCTTCATCAACAATTGGCATATCCCCAACAAAGGCCGGAGCAGGAGGAGGAGCGGCAGCCGATGACCCTTGATCGTCACAGCGATGGGCAGCACGGGAACCACCAGCACCACCATGCTGATAAGACGCCTTGGTGTAGCCAGACGGCTTGGGGACAGCGGCACGATCTTGGTTCTTCTTGGAGCGCTTTTCCCTATGATGCGAGGGACTTCCACCGTCCATGACTGCGAAGAACATGAAGTGGAACTAAGAAGCAATACAACGAGAAGCGAATGAACATCGAGAATGGAAGAAACATGAATGGAGTGGTCACCCTAGGGTTGGGAGTTCCGGCCAAAGTCGGGACTTCCGATAGCCAGGAGTTCCGGCCTGGCGTTGAGAGTTCCGATGGTCGAAACCTCCGATGTTCACCAGGACTTCCGGCGCACAAGGTGACCATCCCATTCATGGGGCTTCAAATCGCGTCACTCATTCAAACAAGGAAGATAGAGGAGTAGAGAGAGAGAAAGAATGGAGTCAAAACACAAGGTACATTGGATTAGGGTTAGGGCACCATGGTAGTACCTTGAATCGAGGAAAGAGGAGACGAAGAGAAACGAAATCGCAGTCGATGAACAAATCCATGAGCGCAATCACCTCCACCAATGGAAACTCCACCACTGAATTGATGAAGAACACCAATGAAAATAGGGAGGAGAGAGGGCAGAAGTCTTGAGCAACCAGAAGGGAAAGGGCCGAAACTCTCGGTGGCAGCAGAGCAGGCTAGAACCGTGGCGGGGGGTAGGGGGCGACGCAGTGGCGGCGATGCGAGGAGAAGCGAGGGCGGCAAGGAGGGGCAATGGCGATGCGTGGAGAGGCAATGGGGGCGTCGGGAGGGGAGGAGGGAGGAAATAACCGAAGTAAAAAAATTTGGGCCGGGTATAAATGAGCCGGGAAACCGACGCGACGCGGTTAAAAAAATCAGATCTGCTTCGGAACTTCCGGTGTACGTCGGGACTTTTGACACAGGGAAACTGAAAAACCCTCAAACTTGAACTCACTACACCATGTGGGGCACAAATATGATGGACACTAACATTTTCACAAGTGACTAGATTTCATTCAAGCAACACAAAGCAATAGTCACTTATGAAAATTATAAAATAGATTTTGAAAGTGGCACACAATGTTTTCTTAATTCTTTTCTCCTAACTAGATCAAACAAAATGTGTGTGCAAGGGATCAAGACACATTACGAGAATCAATGATATTTAGTTCACTCTTCAAAGCACAAAATCTTGACTCATCTAGGGGCTTTGTGAAGATATCGGCTAATTGCTTTTCGGTGCTCACATGGTGAATGACGATATCTCCTTTGGCTTCGTGGTCTCTCAAAAAATGATGCCGGATGTCTATGTGCTTTGTTCGAGAGTGGTTTACAGGGTTGTTTGCCAACTTAATGGCACTCTCATTGTCACACAAAAGTGGAATCTTGGTTAACTCACATCCAAAGTCCTTTAGTGTTTGCTTCATCTAAAGTAGTTTGGCACAGCAAGCGCCGGCCGCCACATACTCGGCTTCGGCGGTGGACAAAGCAACGAAATTTTGCTTCTTAGAGCTCCAAGACACCAAGGATCGACCAATAAATTGGCAAGTCCCGGTAGTACTCTTTTGGGTTACTTTGCAACCGGCATAATCCAAATCGGAATAGCCATGTAACTCAAAAGTGGAGCCCTTTGGATACCACAAGCCAAGATTAGGAGTGTGCACTAAATACCAAAAAAATCTCTTAACAGCCATCAAATGACATTCTTTCAGATTAGCTTGAAATCTTGCACACATGCACACGCTAAGCATAATATCAGGCCTAGATGCATAAACATAAAGAAGTGATCCAATCATGGAGCAATATACCTTTTGATCGATGTCCTTTCCTCCTTGATCAAGATCAAGATGTCCATTGGTTGGCATGGGTGTCTTGATGGGCTTGGCCTTGTCCAAGTTAAACTTGGTCAACATGTCGTTGGTGTACTTGGTTTGACTTATGAACGTGCCATCCTTGAGTTGCTTGATTTGAAATCCAAGAAAGAACTTCAACTCTCCCATCATGGACATCTCGAACCTACTTGTCATAATCCTACTAAATTCCTCACAAAAACCCACATTAGTACTACCAAATATTATGTCATCGACATATATTTGGCAAACAAAGATATCATTATTGACTTTGTGAGTAAACAAAGTAGCTTCGACCTTTCCTATCTCAAAACCTTGTTTGAGTAGAAAATCCTTTAAGCAATCATACCAAGCTCTAGGGACTTGTTTGAGCCCATAGAGCACCTTGTTGATCTTGTAGATGTGGTTTGGATACTTGGGGTCTTCAATGCCCGGTGGTTGCTCTACATACACCAACTCGGATAGGGGCCCATTGAGAAATGCACTCTTCATGTCTATTTGATATAGCTTTAAGTCATGATGGGTGGCATAGGCAAGTAGAATACAAATTGATTCTAGCCTAGCCACCGGTGCATAGGTCTCCCCAAAATCCAAGCCTTCAATTTGAGTGAATCCTTGAGCCACCAACCTTGCCTTGTTCCTTGTTACCACTCCATGCTCATCTTGCTTGTTGTAGAAGACCCACTTGGTTCCAATCACATTTTGCTTGGGTCTTTCCACCAAGGACCAGACTTCATTCTGAGTGAAGTTGTTCAACTCCTCTTGCATGGCTATCTTCCAATCCGGATCATCAAGTGCCTCTTCCACCCTATGAGGTTCCAAAGGAGAAACAAATGAGTAATATTCACAAAAACTTACTAAACAAGAATGTGTAGTTACCCCTCGTTGAATGCTCCCCAATATGTTATCAATGGGATGATCCCGTTGAATGGATTGATGCACTCTAGGATGTGGCACTTGAGTTGATCTTTGGATAGGGCCCTCATCATCATCATGGTCATGATCGATTGGAGGATCACAATCATGAGCTTGTGGAGGGTTGACTTCACTTCTTTCTTGATTGTTGAGTTGTGGTTGAGCTCACTCATTGTTGACACCATCTTCATGAGAATGACCTTGTGCTTCATTTGATCTCCCATCTTGATTATTTCTTGTTGCGGAAGCTTCACCATGTTCATTGGATGAAACATGATGAATGGTTGGATCAAGATCATCATGCACAACATGGTCTTCATCTTTGTCTTCGATGGACTTTATTTCACCAATGGCAAGCTTCTTGATTGCTTTATGTGGAGCTTCTTCATTACCTACATTCTCAACATTGACTTGCTCTTTTTGAGAGCCGTTGGTTTCATCAAAAGTCATGTCTACCACGATTTCAATCAAACCGTTGGTTTTATTGAAAACACGATATCCATGTTCGTTAGTACCATAACCAATCATGAAACCTTCATCAACCTTTGGTGCAAACTTAGAGCTTTTGGATTTCTTGTTAAGTATAAAACACATGTATCCAAACACTCTAAAGTAGTGCACCTTGGGCTTTTCACCGGTTAGAAGTTCGTAGGCAGTCTTTTCTCTTTTCTTGTGAAGATATAAGCGGTTGATGGCATGGCATGCCATGTTGACCGCTTTCGCCCAATAGTTGGTTGGAGTCTTGTACTCATCCAACATTGCTCTTGTGGCTTCTATGAGCGTTCGGTTCTTCCTCTCCACAACACCATTTTGTTGTGGAGTGTATGGAACCAAAAACTCATGCTTGATTCCTTCTTCATCAAGAAACTCTTCAATGTTGGTGTTCTTGAACTCATCTCGTTGTCACTTCTAACTCTCTTGATTTTGACATCCAACTCATTTTGGGCTCTTTTTGCAAACTTCTTGAAGATACCTTGGACTTCACTCTTTTCACGCAAAAAGAATACCCAAGTGAAACGAGAATAATCATCAACAATTACAAAACCATATTTGTTACCACCAATGCTTATGTAAGCAATGGGTCCAAATATGTCCATGTGAAGCAACTCCAATGGCCTTTTGGTTGTCACAACATTCTTGACGGGATGTTTAGCTCCAACTTGTTTTCCCGCTTGGCATGCGCTACAAATCCTATCTTTCTCAAAAGAGACATTTGTTAGTCCAAGGATGTCTTCTCCCTTTTGAAGTTTGGCCAAGTTCCTCATCCCAACATGGGCAAGTCGGTGATGCCATTACCAACCCATGCTAGATTTTGCCATTAAACAAGTCTCGGGATTTACTCTATTTGATGTGAAATCAACTAGATAGAGATTCCCTTTTAAATGACCCATAAATGCAATAGAGGAATCCTCCCTTCTATAGACTTCCATAAAGAGACAATTGTAACCCATCTCACAAAGTTGTGAAATGGACAATAAATTGTATCTTAACGAATTCACAAGTAAAACATTAGAAATGGAATTATCATTTGATATAGCAATTTTACCCAAACCGAGGACTTCTCCTTTTCCATTGTCACCAAACACAATATTTCCACTTTGATCATGACTTGGTTGAAATGATGTGAACATGTCCTTCTCTCCGGTCATATGATTGGTGCATCCACTATCCAACACCCAACTTGTTCCACCAGAGGAATATTCCTACAAAGACAAATTAAGCTTTTGTTTTAGGTACCCAAAAAAATTTGGGTCCTAGGGGGTTAGTCACATAAAATTTGGGCACCCAAACACTCCTCATAATTTCCTTTCTCTTTTGGGCACCAACATACTTAACCACAATCTTGCCATCCTTGCCCCAACAACACATATAGGCACTAGCATAGCACCATGGAAGTGGTGCTTGTGGCTTGGGGACATCGGATTGCTTTGTCTTGATTGTCTTGGTACTTGTAGGTTGGATCTTTGGAATGTAGACCTTGTTGTTGGCCTTGCATATAAGCTCATCAAGAGCAACACCCTTGTTGAACTTCACACAAGGCACACCATTGATCATGTTCCTTCCATTGGCCTTTCCATCATACCTATTGTAGCCAATGCCTTCCTTGATTGATGGGTGCCTTGATGACTTGTATATAGTCTTGTTAGATTGCTCTTGACACTTGCACACATTCTTCAATATCATCTTCAACCTATGAATCTCCTTGTCTTTCTTCTCTAACTCAACAAGGTTAGATGTATATGCATTCACATCAATTTTATAGCATCTTTTACAACCAACACTAGTGGAGACATTAGAGTCTCCGGTTGCCTTAGGAGAAGTTGAAGTGCTAGCCCAAAGAGTACTATAGTTTAACTCAAGATTTTAGTATTTTTCTTCCAAGCTTGTGAGGCTTTCTTGAGCTATACTCTTCTCATTCTTAAGGCTAGCTATTTGATCATTAACCGATGAATGTTCCTTAGTCAATTTCCCAATTGAGTTATTGGCTAAAGACAATTCTACGGTTAACTTCTCAACCTTCATCCTTTCCTCGGCGATAGATGCTTCAAGTGAAAGGTTTTTCTCTCTCTCTTGAATAATTATATCTCCTTGCATCTCTAAGCATCTATTCCTCTTCTCTAATTTCTTTATTAGCATTTTTATTTTAGTGAAGGTCTTTTTACCAAATTTCTTTATCATAGTTGCTTCAATTTCTTCTATGTTCTCATCACAACTATCATTCTCATCACTAGAGGAAACGGGTGTAGTATGTACCTTCTCTCCTTTTGCCATCAGTCAAGTTGGAGTGTAGTAGTTGTTGTCGATGAGGTTGGAGAAGAGCTTCGGTGGTGAAGATAGGTTGGGAAAGAGTTTTGGCGGTGACATTGAGTCAGGGAAGATCATGGTCGGTGAAGAAGAGTGGTGGATGGCGATGTTTGCAGCTCCCTTCTTCTTCTCATCATCACTTGAGTCACTATCACTTGACTCCCATTCTTCCCCAAGATGAGCTTCACCTCTCTTCTTTTCTTTGTTCTTCTTGTCTTCATCCTTGTCGTGCTTGTGCTTCTTTTTTTCATTAGGACAATCAGCTATGAAGTGACTGGTTTGACCACATCCATAACAAAATCTCTTTTTGAACCTTCTCTTTCCATCACCATAGGTCATGCGGTTGCTTTTCTTCTTCATAAACTTTCTAAGATTTCTAATCACAAATGCAACCTCCGCATCGGAATCTTCTTCTCCACTTGAGGAATCATCCTTCACTTTCTTCTTCTTTTCTTGACTTAATCCTAGACCTTCATGTTGTTGAGTTGCTTTAAGGGCTGCACTCTTGTTGAATCCCATTGCATTAGGATTTTGATTGTGAGTATTGATTGCATATTCATCTAGACACTCATGATGCTTGAGTTTTGAAAGAACTTCTTGAGGGGTCATCTCATCATAACCAGGCCTTTCCATGATCACAGACGCTAGCATGTTGTTCTTGGCTCTATAGGTTCTCAACATCTTTCTAGCAACCTTATTGTCATCCCATTCGGTGCTTCCAAGAGCTCTTATGCGGTTGACCAATGCCATGAGCCTATCAAACATGGATTGTGTTGTTTCATTTTGCAAGAATACAAATCTTTCCAATTCACCATGAAGCAACTCAATGTTGCCTTTTCTCACACTTTTATCTCCTTCAAATGACACTTTCAAAGTATCCCAAATTTGTTTTGCACTTTCCATTCCATTCACTTTTCTAAACTCATCCGGAGCTAGGCTTGACACAAGCAATGCTATGGCTTGTGCATTTTGATGGAGGTTGTGCACTTCTTCCGAAGTTATCTCTCTATCTTCATCGATAGGAATCATCACACCAACATCCACAACTTCCCAAAGTCTTGCGGCAATGAGATGCATCTTCACCTTGTAAGACCAATCAGTGTATCTTATTCCATCAAAGTGAGGTGGCTTGCCAATGTTGATGGACAGAGTATGTAGTGTTGAACCTTTCATGAGTTGTCCATAGTCAAAGCTCATGTTTGAATATATTCCCTTTCCATGAGCATGCTCACCGGCTCCAATATCACTAGCGGCATCTTTGTTTGTTTCATTCTTGACACTCGTATCATTCTTGCCACTTATTGCATCATCAACCTTCTTGCTCAATTCTTCCTTTCGCTCATCTCATCTTGCATCTTTTTCATTTCATCTTGAAAGAGCTTGGCTTGAGCACTCATCAACTCTTCAGCTATTTTCTTGGCCATTTCGACCGCAATGGCTTACATCTTGTCGGACTCCGATATTGTTTCTTCTCATGCGGTGAGGCGCAAAGAGAAGACCTTGCTCTGATACCAATTAAAAGGATCTAACAATGCCTAGAGGGGTGGTGAATAGATGTATCTAAAAATTTACTGCAAATGCTAAGTTCAAATCTGTCAGTCAATGTCGGAAGTCCCGGCGGTTGGGTCGGAACTCCCGACGTTGTCAAAAGTTCTAGCACAAATGTCAGCTGTTCTGACGCCTACGTGAACTACAAAAGCAGTGCCAAATTTAACATTGCGGATAAATAATCTTACAACCTCACTTCCTAGTGGTTTGGTGAAGATGTTGAGTCACTCCCTTGATGTCGTAATGCCTCCAAACCGTAGATTGAGTCCAAACCCTAAAATGGAAGTTTGGGAGAGAAAGAGACAAACAAATACAAGTAATCTCTAGCAATCACAACAACAACAAGCACGCAGGACACAAGGATTTATCCCGAGGTTCGGCAACCCCACAAAGGAGCTCCTACATCCTTGTTGTTGAGGTGACCAACAAGGTTAGAGTCTCTACCACCTCCTTGCCTCTCTCAAAGCGACCACAAAGGTCACTTGAGCTTTCCACTAAGAAATCAAAGGGTAATACAAACTTCCCAAGGCTCTTCCACAAGATGGAAGCTCTTGGGCAATGCCTAGCCAGCTAGGGGCAAGGCCCCAAGAGTAATAGATGCAAAATGAACCGGCTTGATGAAGAAATCAAGTGCTCAAGCTTGCCAAAGTGATGCTCTCACTTAATCCACTCTCCTTTCACTCAAAACCCTAAGGGAATAAAAGATTAGAGCAAAGGGGAAGGAGAGGGGTGCTTTAGTTGCTTGGCAGCTATTGAGCATGAAGTGGGTCAGCTGTGAATGAGTCCGTAATGGTTAGAAATGAAGAGAGGGGTATTTATACTCCAAGTGAAAATCTAACCATTCAGATCTACATCGGAAGTTCCGACGTAGATCTCAGGACTTCCGACAATAACAGAAAGGACTATTCACATAGGGTCAGAAGTCCACGCATGTAAGTTAATTTTGGAACTCCTGGCAAACGTCGGGACTTCCGATGTGCGTAGTTAAATAGCCAGTAAAGCTCCAGGTGTCGGGACTCCCGACAAGCTTTGGGACTTCCGACGAGCATAGACAGCCAGACAGCCAAAACCACCGATGCTAGGACTCCCGGCTTGGGTCGGGACTTTCGATTGTTGGAAGTTCCGACTCATGTTAGGACTTCCGACGTCCACAGTCACCACACAGGCTAGGTGGCTGGGAGTCAGAACTTCCAGCAAGAGTCGTGACTTTCGACTGTCGGGAGTTCCAGCTTACGTCGGGACTTCCAACATCGATAGTCACAGAACAATAATCTACGTGGTCGTGGAGTGCTAGAGTGTCTCTCTTTTTATTTAATTATTATGCTTGAGCACTCTATCTTCCTCAGACCAACTAAATTTGCATCCCTCTTTATAGTGCATCAGATCCTAAACTCAAAAGAAAAAATAAACCTTTGGAGAGCGCTTTGAGTTCGTCCACCTTTGCAACTTCAAAAATTGAGGGATACCATTTCATCTTTATCAACTCTTTGATTCTTTCATGGGACTAATAGCTGCAACATATCTCATTAAGATCACATTAGTCCCTTTTTTGGATGTCATCAATACACCAAAACCCACATAGGGGGCAAATGCACTTTCACCGCTGCCTGTGCGGTGGCGATCTCCCTCTCCGAGGCATCGAGGGCAACCCTGATGGCGTCAACACAGCGCCCCAACTGCACCACCTCATGGGTGGTGTCAAAGTAGCACTAGAGGGCCTCATCCACCGCACAAGTGAGCTCACGAAACTCACGCCAATCATTCGTATCAGACGATGATGAGGACAATGAATTCAAGCCCCCTGTGGGCGGGGTCACAGCATGAGTGGCGCCATCGGCCCCTGTTGACGATAGTTAACAACCATTATAAACCATCAATAAAACACGTATAAGGGCATAAATGTGATCACCAACAAAGGTCTAGGGGTTTAAACTAACAAATTCCACGAGTTTTGGTGAATCTGTATTTTCTGTAGGGTTTATCTAGAAAACCGTTAAGGAGGACCTACATGTCAGAATTAATCATGCTTATCGACCACAAAACGGGCTCCAGAGGACACCACACTGAAGCGGGAGCCGAGGGGCTGCTAGGTGGGGCTGGCCAGCCCCACCTGTAGTCCGTTAGCCCCTTGGGCCACTTGTCAGCCTCTGCCTCATTATGTCGATTCTCCACCGCCTCCTAGGTTGCATCTACGTCATTCTTTAAGTCCATTTGATCCAAGGGCTCACGATGGACGCTCTGGCCTATATAAATAGCCCTGTACCCCCTCCCTCAGCAGATCCCTAAAACCCTAATTCATATCTTTAGGATTAGAGCCAGCAATCAAGAGAAGATTAGTCCTCCATAGGATCTAGTCTTATAAATAGAATAGTGAGATAGAGAGTGAGGGAAGAGTTTGGAGGAGGTGTCGGCCTATTGGTGCTCTCTCTACAGCTTGTACCTTGGTGGATCCTAGTTCCACTAGCGCTTGCTTTTGAGATTTCTCTGGTAATCAACTTTTGATTCAAGTAAGTAATTGTTTATATTGTTCATCAGGATCACGACTCTCTTTTGAGTGCTTTAATCTATAGACGCTCTAGGTTAAAGTATTAATCATAAGCGTAAGCGTGGTCTTAGACTTGGGTTAACCATGGAGGCCCCCTGCATTCTGGAAGGTGGTAGATCATGTGTGTGACATAAGTTCTATAGAGCCTGTACTATATAGCTTCGTTGATCCTTTGTAGTCCACCTCCCATCCGTAGGCACATGTAGGACATGGTTGCAAAGGAAAGCATCCTCTGCTAGTGTCTTTCCCTAGTAATGCCCCTAGTTGAATAGTAGAAGGCATAAGCTTACCCAAGTCAGAACTAGAGAACCTTAGTTATCCTCTCTACGCTCCAATTTATCCTAACCTTGTTGCTACCCCTAGTTAAGTTAGACCATAGTTAGTCCCACACGTTTCCCTATGGATACGATACTTGGAATACCTTTGGGTGAAAGCTACAATGGTATCCATGCACTTGTGGTTTTATCTGTGTGCGTTAAAATATACCAATAGCCCCACTGGACGTGGCGCAGGAGGTCACCCTGGGAACACACATGATCAATATAGGACAAACTTCGAACTTGAACACCATCTGAATATACTTACCCTTGATTGCGCAGGCAAGCACGAAGACACAGTGGCAGCCCACCACCCTCCGATGACTCCTCCAATGGCCGCTTGCCATGATCCATCCTGGCTGGTGAAGAAGGAGCACCAGATGCACGAGAACAAGAACAGGGAAGTGGTGGAGCAAATGACTCAAAGCGAATGCCTCTCCCATCATACCACTCTCATGAATTTATAGCTACTGCGGGCACTTAAGATGCACGCACGCTCACTCATGTTTACTAACCGCTTGGGAAATCCCGCAAAGCAGGTGAAGTGATCGGAGGGAAGGCAAAGGGATGGCTGCCCACGCAGCAGCCTAAACTAAGTAAGCCTACCACATTCCCGCTCTTAATCATTTCAATTTATGCGCCTGTGTTCCACGCTGCACGACTGCTCATGAGTGGGTGCCATTATGCCATGACATGATAGGGGAGGCCAACCGCCCCATGAGATCATGCGTAGAATGACCCACCGCAACCACGACCCCATGTCATGCTTAGGAAACCCACTCTTGGGCCAGCCCTTAGAAGGGCTCGAGGCCACAAAGGGATAGGGGAAGGGTGAGGTGGGCCCCTATGGCCCTAATCAGTGGTGCGGAGCCACGCAACCATCTCTCTCTAGGGGAGGCATCTTTCCCTCTGACCGCTGCAGAGGCGGTTGGGGACCGATAGGTTTGATGGCCAATGATTTATGGGACGCCTCTCGATGAGGCATAGCCAAACTCCATGTCGAATGGGGAGGATGTCGGGTCCCGCTCGAATTACCCATCGACCCTGATGAGGCACACCGCCCTAACCACGTGGTTATGGTGGATATGCCTCTCCCCACGTGGGGTGAAACCAAACCCGCCCGTAATAGGGCAACATGACCTCTCGAGGTCAGTAAGGACGCCATGGGAAAAATGGAGTCGAGTCCCTATGACTCTGTAAGGAGTCAGAGCCTAGCCTCGATCAACTACACCCTACGTCCTAGGTCCAAGACCTAAGGCTAGCTCTGGAGACTCACAAACTGTTAGAGGTCAGCAACATCTCCGGGAGAGTTCGACGAAGTAGACGGCTGGGGTGATGCCGTAGTGTCTTCCTTATTGTTGACAGTAGTTATCATCCATCAAAAACCATCAACATAACTTGTAAAAAGGGCATGAAAATGATCACCAACATAGAGTTAGGGGTTTAAACTAACAATTTCCATGAGTTTTGGTGAACCTATGTTTTTAGCAGGGTTTATCTAGAAAACTATCAAGGTGGATCAAATCATCAAATTAAATTGCAACTATCCACGATAGGAAAAGCACTAGAAGGTTCGAATGATCACCAGAGGCCATCCCCCCAAAGCAGACTGGGAGGATGACAGGTGGGGCCAACCGGTCCCACCTATAGGCCGGTAGGCTTAGTGGCCCCACATGTCAGTCCCAGCTTCATATGTTGGTTCTCCACCACCTCCTAGATTGCATCTACACTGTTCTTTTTGAAGTTGGTTTGATTTGAGGGTCCAGAATTGATGCTCGAGCCTATATATACCAGCCTATACCCCCTCCCTAGGGCACTCGATCATTGCAAGATCATATTAGAAATTAGGGTTTCTAGAGAGAAGAGAATAGAGCTCCAATTCTTCAAGTTCTAGTATAGGCTAGCTATCAAGATTTAAGTAGAGTTGGGCTATTGCTCAGGATTTCGGATTCATGTGTCTGGAGGCTGGTAAAGCCATTGTATCCCTCTATATTTTGACTTTGTGCTACTTCAATACTATGTTTCTATTTATTATGTTCCTAGTTTTCTTTGGTAGTATACTTGATATAGTCATGATTGATAATGAATTTATGCATATGTTCACAAAGCGCTTAGCTTAGTACTCGAGTGAGTTAAGTGGTCGACATTATGTAAGCATGGTGCTTATATATTGTTTACCTGTGGATGCACTCTACACTCTGGGCCATGTGGTAGATCACGAGTTCCTTTGTAGTCCACTCCCCATTTGTAGAACAAGTAGAACCCGGTTGCGAATGAAATCAAGATCTGTTCTTGATCTTCCTTAGTAATGTTCCTTATGCATAGATATAGAGTTGGCTATGCTATAGATGAAAGTATATATATACTAGAGTGTACAAAAGACTTAGTAAATAAGAAATGACTTAGGAATCCTTTCTCTTAATTAATCTCCTACCTAGCCATACTATATTTATGAGTGTCTATTTCCATCTTTGGATTATTATCAATGCCTTACACTTATCATTTATTTATCATTTGGCTTACCCCTATTAAAACATGAGAGTTGATGATCTTATCATAAGTATGCATATTTGTCAATATCTCTAGCCACCCCACCACTCCTCCCTGTGGTAAAATATAAATAATGATACCTAGCATACTCCCGGGTGAAATACTACAATGGTATATTATCTATGCGCTTGCAGATTACTTCAACATATATATTCTATTCAAAATTTACAATTGTCATTAATAATTACCAACAACACATTTTTGGCATCATTGCCAGGGATGACAACTTAGTAAAGAGTGATGCTATGAAATGCCAACAAGCATTTCTAGCACCGTTGCCGAGGAGGGGCACAAGGCTAAGAGAATTGATTAAATAAATACTTATAACTAAGCACCTCTGCTTTAGCAGGCTTACCCTTGTTTGTCTTTGTTCATATCTTATACAGGGTATTGCAGGATTGGTTGTGATTCACTCATAATCAAATCAATCAAGAGGAAGCTCAACACCAGTTTCTGAAGCTATGGCTGACAAGATTCTGTGTGAGTTCTCTGCTGGAAGCACCGAGAACATTCATACCAGTCCAACACTCAAAACCAACAACCTTGAGTTCGAGCTCAAGCCAAGCCTCATCAACATGGTGCAAACTACCCCATTCAGTGGAAATACACATGAAGATGCTAGTGCTCATATCAAGAATTTCCTAGAGATTAGTAGCATAAGTGTCATCAAGGACGTTGCTCAAGATATCATACTACTTCGCATGTTTCCATTCTCGCTAGTGGGAAGGGAGAAGTAGTGGTCCTACACCCACAAGGATAACATCAACACATGGGCAAAGTGTTCGAAGGCCTTCCTACCAAAGTTCTTCCCTATAGGCAAGACTAATACCTTAAGGGCAAAGATTTCCAACTTCCAATAGCAGAAAGGAGAAACCATTCTAGAAGCATGGGAACATTTTCCAGAATACATTTCAGATTGTCCTCATCATGGGATGGAAGATTGGTTGCTCATGCAAGGCTTCTACCATGGATTAATTCAGAAAGGTCATGAACAACTTGATCCAACTGCTGGAGGAGCATTCATGTCACTCACCCTTGGAAAAGCTAAAACTCTTATGGAAAAGATAGCCTCTAATCAAGGCTGGTCTTAGGGAAGTATTCAAAAATGCAATCAGAGCGAAGAAGTACTAGAAGAGGTGTGTGCACTTTCAACCAAGATGGACATACTATTGAATTGGCTTCAAAAGCGATCCAATTACAAGAAAGATCGTCAAGCCATCCAAGATGCTTATAATGCCCAAAACACATGTAGAGGATATTTGGGGGTTGATTTCCCCGAATATCAAGATGATCCAAATATTGTCAATTATGCTCTATGACAACAGAGACAAGGATGGGGACAACAATAGTCAAATTATCAAGGTAAGTACCTAGGTAATTACTATAATTCTTTTAATTCTGAACAACCATCCTTGAGAGATTTGATCTTAAAACAAGCCAAGATTAATGAGAGTATTTCTAAGAAGCTTGCTGCTAATGATAAGGTCCTAGAAAACATAAACACTAAAATGGATAGTTTTTTTCTGCTATAAAAGACCAACTTAGCTATAGTAAAAAGATAGAATCACAATTAGCCTAGTTAGCTGCTGCTCTGCCTTTTGCCACTAACCTTGAAAAGGTCAACGCCATAACCACAAGAGGTGGCAAGTCTACTCGTGATCCACCATATCCAACGAGTATAGGTAAGACACCGGCAGCAGTACAAGAAGAGAAGAAGAATGATGAAGTTGAAAAAGTTGAGCCACAAGAACAGGAATTGCAACAAGATTATCATGACACCAACTTCTTACCGTTTCCACATAGAAATCGAAAAGCCAAATTGGATGAGCAGTTTGGTAAGTTTGTAGAGGTAATTCAAAAGTTATATATCAATATTCCTCTGCTAGATGCCATATAGGTGCCTACCTATGCGAAGTATCTCAGAGACATTCTGAACAACTAGAGACCACTGTCCACCACTGAGGTAATCAAGTTAACGGAGGAGTGTAGTGCAGCCATCCTGAACACATCACTAGTGAAGAAGAAGGATCCATGATATCCCACTATTGATTGTTCGATTGGAAACCAGAATTTTGAAAATGCACTATGCGATCTTAGGGCAACCATCAGTGTCATGCCCAAGAAGGTTTTCGACAAGCTCAACTATTCAACACTCACGCCAACATCGATGTGCCTGCAACTAGCTGACCAATCGGTTCACTATCCTGTAGGAATCGCCGAGAATATTCTGGTAAAAATAAGAAAGTTCTTTGTTCCAGTAGATTTTGTAGTACTTGACATGCAAGAAGACATGAAGACACTCCTCATACTTGGGAGACCTTTCCTGAGTACTATAAATGCACACATTGATGTTGGAGCTGGAGAAATTAAATTATATATTAATGGGAAGGAAGAGCGATTTGCCTTCAAGCCAAGACCGGAACAATGCTCTAAATTAGAGTGGCAAAGAAAGCATGAACAACCGTCAATGTCCCCATCTCCGAGACCGACTGATGCACCCAAAGAATGAAAAAGATAGGAGAAGTACGGTTCGGTGGACTTAAAATTCTGAACCCTCACCGGGAGATAAAATTGACAGTTATCCATATTTACTTTTTACATTGCATTGGCATATTTACTTCTCAATACTTGCATTAGGAAATAAAATAAAATTTTCATCGTGGCATTATAAAATTCAAAACCCCATGTAAATAATTTTTACGGAGTGTAAAAACCCGTACGAAAGATTTATTGTGGAGGCATAAAAATTTAAAAATACCATCCATTCATCCTCTTATATTTCATAGTATCATGAAATATTTTTGCATTGCATATATATATATATATATATGTATACGGTAGAAATACAGGCAATCGGAACCCACAGGAGACACTTGGGACCCAATCAACTACCACCTATCACCTCCATCATCTATCCACCATCGATTTTGGTCGTATCTCCACCGAAAGAGCAGATATTTTGGTTAAGCACGAAGCAAACTTTCATCTGGTGGAGAGCCAACCCAAGCGGGCCCAAGAAGGGGCCGGCCGGCCCCACCACTTGGCCGGCCGACCTGAGCCACCACCGCCTATAAATGGCACCCCTCCTACTTGCTCTCGGCCTCAACCACATTCATTATCCAGCATCAAAAGTTTGGAATTCCAAATTCCAATTTTGTAGTTTAAAAATCCACTTAGTAGAAGTATCATTGGAATTAGGAAGAGTGAGAAATATTAAGCATATAAGTGCTGCCAAAATTAGGAAGAAAAAATTAAAGAAATTGAGGGTAGAGGTTCTGTTAAAATTCTAATTAGAAAATTCATTAGGCAAACAAGAACGACTAACCCTTAGATGACTAACTTTTAGATGGCCAACCGCAAACATTTTATTTTCTAACCCGTTCCACAAGTTTTATCATTTGTTGATTTTTTTGCAGGAAGATGAGCAAATTTTTGGGCAAGCTCAAGCATGCGGAATCATCCTGTTCTACGAGAAACTCTTCTTCCAGGGCGAGCGTCGACATGCAAATCAATGTTCCAACTCTCACCGTCGGAGCGCCGCCTCAGACATCCTCAGCTAAAAGGAACATCCTACTAGAGGAGAAGCATCTCAAGTTGCGGAACAAGAGGAAAAAGACGCCTTCAAACAGTTGAAAGTCCGAAGGATCATTCTTACTTCTACCTATGATCTAGCCGTTCCATGCGCTATAGGTATGGAAGTTGAATTTGACTTCATATTTAGAGCTGTTGGATGGGAAAATGTTTGGAATATCCATGAACAAGGGTTTAAGCTCTTAATAGCAGAATTTCTGTGCACTTTGCAAACCACCGATATTGAAGTTAAATTTAGACTCTTTGGGAAAAAATTATGTCCCCTAAAAGGAGTTTAGTTTGCTTCTAGATTTTAATACACAGTGAATAGTTGATGTAGACTCTGCTCTACAAGATTTTGATAAGGCGAAATTCTGGAATGAAATTTTTGGAAAAACTCACATTTATCGTCCACGTACTAATGACATCCATCACCCTATACTACGGTTCAAGCACAAGTAGATAGGATTTTCTTTATTTCCTAGACCTGACTGTCGCACTGTAAGGGTAGATGATCTAAAGAGACTTTATGCTATGGTGAAGAGGAGGAAAGTTTCACCTGTTAAGTTCATGATGAATTAATGGAAGGAAGTTTTAGAGCTCAAAGGAGATGTTGAGTGTACCTCTTTGGTCACTCGCATTGCCTAGAATTTGGGTCTGTTAAATAATGCTTCAATTTCTCACATTGATATTCTCTGTTGGTACATTGATTATGAATATTTTATCAAGGATCACATATTGAAAAGAAAGAAAATGTACAACTTGTTATGATGTATCTCGGGTACACAAACGAGATTTCGTTACCTAACCAGGATCTCGATTTGTATGCTGTGAATTCTTTCATTTTCGACCTATAGGTTAAGGAGGCAGCACCCCGCATAAGTGCTTCTGCAAGGTTGACTTATAATCCATAGCCTCGATATCATGGCGACGACCCTATTCCAGAAGGACCGACATACACTAGCTATGTAGGCTAGGATCAATCGGGATCTTCCCGCATGAACCAGAACGAGCAAGTTTGTTGGCATCAACCATCCTCGCACCACTCTGAGAGCTCCTGGCAACAAGGATCAAGCGAGCAATGTCACCATGGAAACTTCAACAACTACCAAAATGAGAACCGGAGCTACTTGTTCCAGAATCTCAACATCGACCTGCCATTCTGAACGTATGCGGCAACACCTAGCTTGGGGAGGAGGATTCCCCATTTATCTAAGGTAAGTTTTTCTTTTCTATTATTTTATTTCTTTTTCCTTATATTTATATAATTTTGAGTTTATTCTATATATTAAAAAAAGATGCATAACTAAAACAAAATAAAAATTTGTCTTTTATATATATTAGTAAGGTGTGATCTAAAAAATGAAAACCAAATAAAAAGAGTGTGTATAAAGTATGCTTTGATTTCTGTTTTTAAGAGCTGAATGAATAAAAAAAACTTGAAGATGATCTCTCATAATGGAAGTGAAGAATAGTTGCTCTGTTGTCATTCCTTTCAAGTACCTAGTTTTCAGCCATGAATTCTCCTGAGTTTTCGATATGATTGTTTTGACATGAGAATTTGCTCTGAACTTGAAACTCATGGGTAGCAAATGCTTGATCTCAGTCTAGGTAATTAACGGATATGATATGAGAAGGTCTGAGCTACTATTTATCTTGTTCTAAGTGACACTAGAATTTTGGAGATTTCTTTTGAAAAACATGAAAATGTTACATGATGAGATTCTGTATGACAAAGCTTGAATTCCTACCAGAGCCAAACATGATATTTAGGCTAGAAAAACTTCCACTCATTTATGCTACTTGTTTTGCGTTGAGTTTTGTCAAGCTTTATTGACCCTTATGAGAGGTTTGTCATGCTCTTAAAATCAACATCACGTACACACCACCCACATATGCACTACTCCTACAACTGGGAGTAGGCGCAAAAACATCCATTTCATTTATATCCACCCAAAAATGTTTTACTCCTACACTAGGAGTAAACACCAAAATATTCTTGATAGGTTTCATCCACCAAATAAAATGCTCCAAATTCTTGTTACTATCTCTTGAAAGTTTTGTTGAAGATAAGGGACATGGGCTATGCAAAAGTTATTCATAAAAAAGAGAAGAAAGTATTGAAAAAATGAACAAGTGTCTGAGATATTCAAAACAATGGGTACTTCGATGCTTGCCTAAAAAATGAGATGAATAAGATAGCCCATGTTTTCTTGCAATTGTTTTCAAGTTACAAAAGAGAGATATGTTTTCAAGGAGCATCGTAGAATTAGGTTAGTCACCATATTCCACACACATGCACATTGTTGACGGTCATTAACACCAATTATAAATCGTCAACATATCCTACATATGTACTTAATTCCATCACCAAACATAGGTATAGGGGTTTAAACTAATGAATTCCATGAGCTTTGGTAAATATTTGTATGCAGGAGGATTTATCCAGAAAATAGCTCCCAGGACCACTGTCATACACTCCAAACAAGCAAACCGACGACGATAAGTGATTCAACCCGCAAAAACTACGAAAGACAACTCTAGAAGGTTCTAGAAGACACCATGCCGAAGATTGGGCCAAACAGCCACAAAAGTGGGCCGGCCGACCTAGGCCAGCCCTCCACGGAGCCCGCTCGCCCTTTGCCACTCGTACTCCTTCCTATGATCTACACCATTGATTTTAAGGTGGTTTTAGGTCGGTTTATCCCATGATAGTCGAGGGAGTTGACGCGGATCGTTGATGTGGCGATTCCTTGCCCCGTACTCCAATTTGATTCCTTGCCCCCTACTCCAATTCAATTCCTCCCCCCTACTCTACCTCGGCCTATATATAGCAGCCCCTACCCCCCTCCCTAGAGCCATCTTGAAAACCCAAATTCATATCTCTCATTCAGATCAAGACACACCAGGAGGATTAGATCTAGATCTCTCCAATGTAGTAGATTAGTAGCTCTAGAGTGAGGGTCGAGTTAGGCTCATGCTCAAGTTTTGGATCTAGTCTTGGAGGCTTAGTAAAGCCTTGTATCTTCACTTCTACATCTTGTAAGACTTATATGAATTTATTATATTCTTATCTACATGGCTATGTTTACTTTGAATATATATCTTACTTAGTTAAAGGTTATCAATACTTTTGTGTGCGGGTTCATAGAGCGCTTAGCTTGCTAGTTTACTGGTTAGGCCAAGTAGCCAAGTCTTGTGTAAGCATGGTGCTTATACGATGCTCTGCCTGTGAGTGCACCCTATTCTCTGGTTGGCTGGTAGCAGCGGGAGGTGACAGCCCCATCTATCCTTTGTAGTCCACTCTAAATTGAGCAGGTTCTTAAATTGTAGGACCGTAGTCGTGTCAGTAGAGTTATCTATTGTGGGTGCTCTATCGTCTAAGCAGCATCTCGAAGTGCACAAGAGTAGAGTTAGTGTTAGCTATAGTCGGGTATATCTACACTTTGATTCTGTAATAAGAATATCATAGGAATCTACCTCACTTGTTGTTCTCCTGAGTTGACTAGTTTACATTATCTTTATAGATCTATCCCCTGAGTGTCATTATGCATAATTCCTATCTATATATTTACCTTCTACTTAAGCTATGCTGGTATGTTGATCGATATTCCTCTATTACTCAATAAGTCTTACTCTATTGTTTCCCTATAGTAAAATATAAATAATGATACCTAGAATACTCACGGTAAAATGCTACAATGGTATTTTGTGCGCTTGCGGAATCCTTCATATTATTTTTGCGTTAATAAATACCAACACACATCTTGATTTGATTGTATGACTCAACTCTCTTTGGATCCGAGGTTTGACTTTACAATATATGCATTGCAAGAATGCACTTTGATGTTATCACCATTCCTATGAGCTCCACATAAGCTTTAGTTGTAGGAAGAAAGGCATAACATTATTTTTGCCTTGGTGAGGATCCACAAATACCACATATATTGAGAGACTTGAGAGTGTCATACAATGAAATCTCTGAGTTTTATTTTGAAAACTTGCAAAAACTCTAGAATAATGGTTGAATGAAGAACTTGAGACATAGTGCATGACTTGATCGTTCTGTCTTTCAATTGCTCAAGACCCAAGTGAAGGCTAAGAAGGCCCATGGTTGAAGGTAATATGGGTAAGTTTAAAAGTCAGATTAGTTTGTTCTAACCCGGAGGAGAATTTTTGATTGAATGCATATGTACTTTTGAGGAGTGAAAACATTGTAGCAACTCCTGATCCATTGCTAAGTTTGGCATTGCTCAGGGATGAGCAAAGGTTAAGCTTAGGGAAGTTTGTTGATGGTAGTTATCATCCATAAAAAAACCATCAACGTAACTTGTAAAAAGGGCATGAAAATGATCACCAACATAGACTTAGGGGTTTAAACTGACAATTTCTATGAGTTTTGGTGAATCTATGTTTTCAGCAGGGTTTATCTAGAAAACTGTCAAAGTGGATCAAATCATCAAATTAAATTGCAATTATCCGCGATGGGAATAGCACTAGAAGGTTCCAAAGATCACCAGACGCCATCCCCCCCAAGCAGACTATAGGGCCAGCCAACCCCACCTGTAGGCCAGACGGCCCCCTAGCCTCACATGTTAGCCCTAGCTTCATATGTTGGTTCTCCACCGCCTCCTAGATTTCATCTATGCCATTCTTTCAAGTCGGTTTGATCTGAGGGTCCAGAATTGATGCTCTGGCCTATATATACCAGCCCTACCCCCCTCCCTAGGTCATTCGATCATTGCAAGATCAAATAAAAAATTAGGGTTTCTAGAGAGAAGAGAATAGAGCTCCAATTCTTCAAGTTCTAGTATAGGCTAGCTAGCAAGATTTAAGTAGAGTTGGGCTATTGCTCAGGATTCCAGATTCACCATCTAGAGGCTAGTAAAGCCATTGTATCCCTCTATATTTTGACTTTGTGCTGCTTCCATACTAGGTTTGTATTTATTATGTTCCTAGTTTGCTTTGGTAGTATACTTGATATAGTCATGATTGATAATGAATTTATGCCTATGTTCGCAAAGCACTTAGCTCAGTACTCGAGTGAGTTAAGTGGTCGACATTTTGTAAGTGTGGTGCTTATATGATATTTACCTATGGATGCACTCTACACTCTGAGCCATGTGGTAAATCATGAGTGGGACACTCTCATTGAGTCCTTTGTAGTAGACTCCCCGTTTGTAGAACAAGTAGAACCCGGTTGCGAAGGAAATCAAGCTCTATTCTTGATCTTCCTTAGTAATGTTCCTTAGTACAAAACACTTAGTAAATAAGAAATGACTTAGGAATCCTTTCTCTTAATTAATCTCCTGCGTAGCCATACTATATTTATGAGTATCTATTTCTATCTCTGGATTATTATCAATTCCTTACACTTATCATTTATTTATCATTTGGCTTACCCCTATTAAAGCATGAGAGTTGATGATCTTATCATAAGTATGCATATTTGTCAATATCTCTAGCCTTCCCACCACTCCTCCCTGTGGTAAAATATAAATAATGATACCTGGTATACTCCCGGGTGAAATGCTACAATGGTATATTATTTGTGCACTTGTGGATTACTTCAACATATATATTCTATTCCAAATTTACAAGTGTCATTAATAATTACCTACAATGCATTTCTAGCATCATTGCTAGGGATGACAACTTAGTAAAGAGTGATGCTAAGAAGTGCCAACACTTTTGAAGCGATGCGCAGCCCAAAGCGTAATCAGGGCTCGGTCACATGAAAGACACAAAAGGTCCAAGGCCTACGAGCCAACACACGATCACATAAAACCTCACGACCACACAAAAAGAGGTCGAGGAGACAATCCCTCGTAACATCAAGCCAACAGCACGGCCCTGATCCCGTGGCTCAGGGGATCACGATGGGCACAAAGGGAAACCCAAACACATAGGAAAGAGCATTCTTTTCATTTAAATCCCCGAAAGTACAAGAGCGGTATATCCACTTGAAAAAGTACTGAGCCATGACGTTATCACCTAGGTGGCGGCATCAGGGTCCCCAGAGGTGGCTGCTACAAGTGTGTATGGGAGGCGACTAGAAATTGCCTTGTATCCCTTCTCGTAGGAACACAGCCTCTAGGGCAGAAAGGCGCGGGGAGTAAAGGATGGGGTGAGACCAAAGCCAGCAGGTCACCATCATCATGCTTTGGAAAGCATGATGGGGACACCAAGGGGTGGCAACACCTCCCCTGAACCATAGGTAGCTTCCAGGAGCAGCCTGCAGGCTCTGGGAGGAGTCAATTGTAGTCCTTGGCGCTTATGTTTCAGCGGCCCCAAACCTACGGGTTTGGGGAAGCGCTAGAATCATGAAAGCCTACAGTTGGCCTGAACACTGCCTCAATCCTCCCACTCACAAATTTCCTTCTAGCACCAGCTGCTGGAAAGAGAGACAATGGCTCCGGGCACCATAGGCGACCCCCACACTACTTGAAATATCCACTTCTATGACAAAAATCTTAATGACGAATCCGAAACCGTCATAGAACATCGCTTTTTATGATGAATATTTATGTTTCATCATAGATCAGTGGTGACGATCCTCCAACCCTCGCTATCTATGACAAAATCAGATATCGTTGTTGGTGTTTTTAAGTGCAAATAGAACATGAAGGATTCCACAAGCGCACAAAATACCATTGTAAGATTTTACCGAGAGTATTCTAGGTATCGTTATTTATATTTTACCATAGGGAAATAATGGAGTGAAGATTATTGAATATCAAAGTAGTATCTATCAGTCAACATATAGTCATAGCTAGAGCAAGGGGTAAAGGTAATGATAGGAATTAAGCATAGTGACACTCAGGGGATAAATCAGTAAGATATTGTAAACTAGTTAACTTAGGAGAACAACGGGTGAGGTAGATTCCTATGATATTCTTATTATAGGATCAAAGTATATATATACCCAACTATTGCTAAGACTCACTCTACTCTTGTGCACTTCAGGACGCCGCTAGATGGTAGAGCATTGCAAAAGATAACTCTACTGACGCGACTATGGTCATACAACTTAAGAACCTGTTCACATGGGGTGGACTACAAAGGATAGGCAGGACCATCACCTCCCGCTGCTACCACACGGCCAGGAAATAGGGTGTACTCATAGGCAGAGCGTCGTATAAGCACCATGCTTACATGTGGCTCGGCTACTTAGCCTAACCGGTGTTGGTATATTTAACACACACAGATAAATCCGCAAGCGCATGGATACTGCTGTAGCTTTCACCTAGAAGTATTCCAAGTATCGTATCCATAGGGAAACATGTGAGACTAACTATGGTCTAACTTAACTAAGGGTAGCAATAAGGTTAGGATGAATAGGAGTGTAGAAAGAAAAACTAAGGTTCTCTAGTTTTGACTTGGGTAAGCTATGTCTTCTACTATTCAACTAGGGACATTACTTAAGGAAAGACACCAGCAGAGGATGCTTTCAGTAGTAACCACGTCCTACTTGCCCTACAAACAGGAGGTGGACTACAGAGGATTCAACGAGGCTATAAGACTCACCCTCGTGAGCTACCACCGATCCGGAATGTAGGATGCATCCACAAGTAACCAGAGTCTAAGCACCATGCTTACACTACAATTACTACTTTACTCTTCCCGAATAAAGAATAATGCACTCAAACGAGTTGTGAACCTTATGAATAATATAAATAGGAAGCTTACTTGAATTAGAAGTTGATTACTAGAGAAATCTCGAAGGCAAGCTTAGATAGAACTTGAATCTACCAAGGTACAAGCCATAGAGAGAGCACTGATAGCCTGGCATCTCCTCCAAACTCTTCCCTCACTCTCCATCTCACTATTATTTACAAGACTAGATCCTATGGAGGACTAATCTTCTCTTGATAACTGGCTCTAATCTTGATGAGGAGAATATGAATTAGGGTTTTAGGATGGCTCCAGGGAGGGGGATAGGGGCTGCAATATATTGGCTGAGGTGGAGTAGGGGGCAAGGAATCACCACGTCATCAATCCATGTCAACTCCCTCAATCACCGTTGGATGAACCAACTTAAATAAACAGCGTAGATTTAATCCTTAAGGCGGTGGAGAACCGACGGCACAACGAGGGGCTAACATATGGGTCTAGGGGGCCAGCCGGCCCCACCTGTCATGTTCCTATGGTCTTCTTCAGTGGTTTAGCTACTGGTGTCCTCTGGAACCTTCTAGAGTTGTTTTCATCGCGTATAAGGACGATTAATTCTGACGTTTAGGTCCACCTTGACGGTTTTCTGGATAAACCCTCCTACATTCACAGATTCACCAAAACTCATGGAATTTATTAGTTAAAACCCATATACCTATGTTTGGTGATTGAATTAAGTATATATGTAGGATATGTTGATGCTTTATAATTGATGTTAACGACCATCAACAACCGGTAAACTAGCAAGGTAAGCGCTCTATGGACCCACACACAAGAGTAATGATCACCTTTAACTAAGTGAGATATATATTCAAAGTAAGCATAGCCATGTAGATAGGAATATGATAAATTGATAATAAGTCTTACAAGATGTACAAGTGAAGATACAAGATGAGATCTAGAACTTGAGCATGAGCCCAACTCGACCCTCACCCCCTAGCTACTAATCTACTATATTGGAGAGTTTGAGACCTAGTCCTCCTGGTGTGTGTTGATCTGAATGAGAGAGATGAATTAGGGTTTCCAAGATGGCTTTAGGGAGGGGGGGTAGAGGCTGCTATATATAGGGAGGAACCATTAATTCTAAGCACTCAGATCAAACCGACTTGAAACAATGGCATAGATTTGATCTTTAAGGCGGTGGGAAATAGACGTACGAAGGAGAGATCAACAAGTGGACCCACTAGGCTGGCTAGCCTATAGGTGGGGCCGACCAGGCCCACTTAGCAGCCTCTTGGCTTGATCTTTGGTGGAGAATCTTCTAGAGTGTTCTAGAGTCTTCCCAAGTCGGTACCGTTGAGGATAAACATGATTTTTATGAATAGGTCCTCCTTGATGGTTTTCTAATTAAATCCTCTTGCATTCACAGATTCACCAAAACTTATAGAATTTATTAATTTACACCCCTAGACCTATGTTTGGTGATTGAATTAAGTATATATATAGGTTATATTGACAATTTATGATTGATGTTAATGACCATCAACAAGCTCCCCCACACATAACCTTTGCTAGTCCCTAAGCAAAGCCAAACTCAGTAATGGATCAGGAGTTGCTACAATGCTTCCATGCCTCAAAAATACACATGCGTTCAAACAAGAATTCTCCTCTAGATTAAAATAAACTGATCTGATTTTCAAAGTTACCCATGTTACCTTCAACCATGGGGCTTCTTAGCCTTCACTTGGGTCTTGAGTAATTGAAAGACAGAATAATCAAGTCAAGCACTATGTCTCAAGCTCTTCATTCCACCATTGTTCTGGAATTTTTATAAGTTTTCAAAATAAAACTCTAAGATTCCATTGTATGACACTCTCAAGTCTCTAAATATATGTGGTATTTGTGGATCCTCACCAAAGGTCGTAATGATGTTATGCCCTTTTTCTCTTCCTATAACTAAGGCTTATGTGGAGTTCATAGATAGGGAGAAAGCTAGAGCGTACTTGCAATGCATATATTGTAAAGTCAAACAATGGACCTAAAGAGAAATGAGTCATACAATCAAATCAAGATGTGCATGTGTGTGGATATATGGTGGCTATCCTAATTCTACTTTGCTCCTTGAAAACTTATCTCTCTTTTGAAACTTGGAAATATTTTTGCAAGAGAACAGGGGCTTTCTTTATTCATCTTTCTTCTCTCATTTTTAGGCGAGCATCTAAGTACCCATTGTTTTCAATATCTCGGACACTTTTGTGTCCATTTTTTCTCAACTTTTTTTCTTCTTTTTTTCTGAATAACTTTTGCATAGCCCATGCCTCTTTTCTGTAACAGAACTTTTGAGAGATAGCAACAAGAACTTGGAGCATTGATTTGGTGGAAAACCTATAAAACATATTTTTGGTGTTACTCCTAGTGTAGGAGTAAAACATTTTTGTGTGGATCTAAATGGAAAGCATGTTTTTGTGCCTACTCCCAGTGTAGGAGTAATGCAAATTTGGGTGGTGTGTACGTGATCTTGATTTCAAGAGCATGACAAATCTCTCATAAGGGTCAACAAAGCTTGACAAAACTCAATGCAATACAAGCAACATATATGTGAAAATTTTCCTAGCCTAAATATCATGTATGGCTCTAGTAGGAATTCATGCTTTGTCACACAGGAACTCATCATGTAACATTTTTATGTTTTTTCAAAAGATAAATCTCTAGAACTTTAGTGTCACTCGAAACAAGAAAAACAACAGCTCAGACCTTCTCATATCATATCCATAAATTACCGACTTAGACCAAGCATATGCTACCCACGAGTTTCAAGTTCAGTGTAAATCCTTATATCGAAACAATCTTATCCAAAACTCAGGAGAATTCAAGGCTGAAAACTAGGTACTTGAAAGGAATTTCAACAGAGCAACTATTCATCATTTTCATTTTAAGAGATTATCTTCAGAGTCCTTTTTTATTTATTTAGCTCTTAAAAGAAATTAAAGCAAACTAGACACTCTCTCTTTATTTTGTTTTCATTTTTTAGATCACACATTATAACTATATATATTTCTATAAAGATAACTTTTTATTTTGTTTTTAGTTATTCATCTTTTTTTCTAAAACAAACTAAGAATAATAAGAGGAAAAGAAATGCTTATCTAGATACACGGGGATGCCTTCTCCCCCAAGCTGGTTGTTGTTGTGGTTGCTCAACGAGGTGGCAGGATGTGGAGGTGCTAGAACAGAGCCTCCCAATTTTGATTTTTGTTGTTGCTGTTGTTGCTAGAGGCTAGTTGTCTCTTGTCCCATGCTTACCTACCATTGTGCATGATTATGTAACGTACCTTATATGGTAGCATCAGTCACTTCAATGGTTGCGAGTCTGTTGTTGAAGCGGTGGTAGGCCTCCTAAGAGTCATGATACCCTCGGCCAGAGAAACACATATGTCCTTCCTGATGCCCTTGACGTTGCTTCATAATCTTGATCTTGATAGTCGTGGAAGTTCATTGATCGAGTACCTTGGTTCGCTCTTAAAGATGAGGATTCTTGAGGTGGTGCCTCCAGTAGCGGCGCTTCCAATGGTGGTGCACCTTATTTTTCCAACCCCGTCTTGGTTTTGAGTTTGATTTAGGTTTGATAGGTGCATCCTTTCTTGACTTGTTCCTCCTCCTTGTTTAGCATCTCGAAGTCAACCATCAGTAGTAGAAACTGGTGACATCTTATGTGCATCATTATTGCCAGTTCAGAACTTTCACTTGTAGAATTTAGGGGATCGACTCTCCCACACTTCGCTCGAAGTGTGTTCTTCTCATAAAGATAGGGTAGAGAATTAGTGCATGGGCTCTGTTGGTGGGAAAACACCAATATAACCAAAACTTTTTTATTCTTCTCTAACCTTAGGCACATTGAATCATGTTATGGTTGATGTTATGTGCATTGATTCTTACAATATGGGTGATAAGATTAGAAGGACGATGATGAATGTAGCATTTGAATACATTTGTCAAAAAGAGTGGAGTTGCTTAACCTATGGAAGGACCGTCTATTTTTACATAATGTATCAAACCTTACATGATTATGGCTTTCTTCCAAGGACAAGATATGCAACATTTTAGCTCATTTGGTTATGACTATGAGATCAAGAAAGTGATGTTATGAACAAACTTAAGGAACAAGGCATGTTGAGTTATTCAGGTTGGATCAAGCAAAGTTGTAACTCAAACATGTTTGTTTCTTTATTTATGTGAATACCAAGATCAAAGGAAAGCTTTTTAAATAACGACCACTTACCTTAAGATGTTACCTTCGTCATTGGAGCGTGATGACACCATGTGATGAAGGGTACATGACTTGTGGTAGTGTTTTCCTTCTGCTTGAAACTTTCCTTGCTTGACTAACCTTTCATCTTGAGTTGCTCATGAGTTTCTTGTCTCCTAGATTGTATCCCCTTCCCATTCTTTTATCATTGCATCCTTTTGTCCTTTCTTTTGTTGATCTTGACACTTTGTTTGGACCTTTTACTCCTCTCAGTGTTATATTTCTCAAACCTATCGGTGAGGGCTTCATAGCTTTAGGTCCATTGAGTCGGACCTCACCTTTTCTTTAGATAGTTGCTTGTTCTTCTCCCATCAACCCGTCTTGATTTTTGTTGATTCTTGGTTGACTAGTTGGGGTTCTTTGGTGATGCAAACACAAATTCCTCCTTGATTGTCTTCATCCACTAATAGCGTGGCGTAGAGTCATTCTTCTTTGTTTGATAGTGGTACGCCAACCTTCTTGATGGTCAAGGGAGGAACCTCATTGGTACTTGCATGAAAGTTTCACCTCCAATGACTAAGGGATGTGGTCTCGCGTCCATGGTCATTCGTGGCTTTATAAGACACCATCAACAGACCTCATTGATTACTGATGCTTGTTGACATGATGATGCATGCCATGATGTAGTGGCATCTCGTTGTCTTAGTCCTTACTGTTGACGTGCAAGTTGGACTTTTAGATTGTGATGAAAGCAGGTATATCCTGGTTAATACGAGGTGGGTTGCATCCTGCTTGTCATCAGCATTCTAGCTTGAGTCTAGGGAAGGCACAATGCTAGGTTGTCTTTGATGTTGCTCATAGCCTATCGATTTGTTTGTCCACTTCTATAGTTGTAGTGGTGATTTCTGGATTTGTAGGTTCACACCATGAACAGGCATAGCTTATTTCAATTTTTTTCTACAAAATGTTAGTGGACACATACCTGAGGGAATACAACAAATTTGCATTATGGGTTGTTGTCCATAATTTTTGTAGTTTTTCCTCTATGCTAATGAAAGGATGGTTTTAGGATTGCTTTAGCATAGATTTTGTTTATTAACAAATTTTATGTGTTGACTGCATTCTAGCATGGTTCAAGGCAAAGATAACTTGCAACAAAAGATAAATGAATAATCCTTGATACTCACAGTTCTTCCTTCCATAAAGAATGAGTTGTGTCTTCTTTTGCGTAGAGTTATTGGAGTTCATCACTTGCCTTGATTCATCTTTGATGTGAATTTATCTCAGGACTTGTTGGCGGTCACTAACGACAACATTCAAACACCAATTATAGTCCAAAACAGGAGAAATAAACATACTTTTTACAATATGCATATACTATTGACATAGTTCCACTTGTATTGGAGAAAACATGTTTTGCAGGACACACATTCGAATACAAGTGGAAAACCAAGCAAAAGGCGCAATCAAGCAAAGCGTAAAGCAGATTCACGCAACCAAATACCAAAGAGCCAAGCAAAAGCCCATCCAAAAGCCAAATCTAGGTCGGGCACTTGTAACACCCTAGTGTTAAGCATTGCATTTGGCACTTGCATTTCATGAGCACAAGCATCATCCAAGCATTCATGAGCATGAGCATATGGAATTTCATCTTATTCTTACATATTATCACATGTGATGTTGATTATATACATGCATATGCTTGTGACAATGTGTGACCAATGCAAGAGATGGTTGTGAGGTCACAAAAACACCTTAGGCACATCTAGGATGGTAAATGGAACAATGTTTGGATTCACGACATGGGCCAATTTTGCTCCTAAGTGTTGGTTTACTTTGAAATGCCCTTTACATGATGCTAGTTTGACCAAAGTTGAACTATAGCATAGAGGGTTTGCATGGCAGTGCACCCTTAATAAACGTTGTAGTTCTTGACATGGGTAACAAATTTATTTAAGGGTCATGAGATAATTCAGTGCCTAACATGGTCAAATAGAGCCCACAAGTAGCAATGAAATGCTATTTTCAAACTTAGAAAAATTTGCTGTCACAAGCTAATTTCAGTTTCAATGTGACCTACTTTGGAGCTTTGCATTTTGGAAACCATGATGAATTAGATGTTACTCCTTAAAGCAAAGTTGGAGATCTCACATAGCTCTACAACTTTCACTAATATAGTTTCCACTGATTCACCACGGATTAGGAGTTAAACGTGCATGAAGTAGCTCTATCAGTCATCTGCATCAGGCCCTGATGGCCAATTTGAATCAGCCCTGGTGGCCGACCACACGCAGGCGCTGGCCATCGCGTGGCGCCATACGCCAGAGCTGGCCCCACGACATCGTGCCAAGGGGGAGAAAAGGGGCGCCCGGTCGCTCACTCTCTCCCACTCACTCCTCGCCCTTGCTCTGCCTCACTCTCACTCTTGCGCAGCCGAGCCGACCCACCGTCGCCATCATCGCCGTGCCTCCGCCATGCTCGCACGCCACCACTGTAGCCCCGCCGTTCAATCCATCATGCACATAGCTCCATCGTGACTTGCTCCACTTCCCCAGGCCACGAACGCCATCGTTCGTGCATGGGTAAGGCCACATTGCACCGCCGAGCTCAAGCTCACCCATGGCCAGCCACAACCTGTCCACCTCCAACCACTCTCCCTCATCTAGTCATCGTCATGGGGTCTATATGCTAAGGCCAAAGCCAGTTTAACTATTACCGCTGCCACCACACCGGAATGCATGATTGCACTGTGCGCATCCGCCATGGCCGCGCGCATGAGCTCACCACCGCCGACCTCACCGGCCGCCTTTAGCTCCCTCTAGTGCCCGTTACTGTGTCGTCTAGAACTTCTGCATCGTCCTCGAAGACGAAGACCTACCTTCGGATGCCATTTTGTCAGAATAGTGACCTCACCGCCATGCGCTGTGCGCCGCCACGCCGCCATGCACCCGGCCAAAGCACACCGCCACTCCACCATGACCTTGGCCTAACCCGAGAGCTCCTCTAGGACCTCCTAACGCTATAGTCACGCTCGCCTGACTGTATCGTCACTAGAAATGACGAGCCTGCCACATAGCACCTCCATCGTGCTACCATTGTCGATGCGCAAGAGTGTGGGGAACCCAATACCGGTGACCTCACCGTCGACGGGTTTGCCACCGGTCAAACCATGCCCCTGCTCCATGTGTCTATCACGTGCAGTCACATTGACCATGGGCCCCCACTGTTAGCGCCTCTGGGTGCACTGGACCGGGTGCACCTAGCTGCTGGGCCTGATTTGAAATTTGATTTTTCTTTATTTGTCGATGCTATCGTGTAAAAGAACTATGGGATGTTGTAAATCGATGCCGGACAGAGTCTATATTGTAGGTTGACTCATGTGATTCAGTCTACGCCGATTGAGGACCGTATCGTTGTTGGTCCCCGGTCATTTTGAACGCATGCCTCTCACTTAGCTGGTCGGATAACTCGTTCCAACCGTAAAGCTAAGTAGCTCAACTCAGGCCGAGCCTCGTTTTGTTAGAGTCACCATAGTGGAGGTAGTAAGGATGTGCAGGGAGCCGATGTGAGGCCAAGGGTAGGTTAGAGTCCTGATCGACCGGGCATCCGGTAGTGTCCCTAATTGTGTGGCACTGATTGAACCCACAAATTGGACCTGAGTTGTACCAAAGGTGACCTAAGGTGACTGTTGATCTGGTCTACCTAGGTTTGTGTTAGGAATACTGCCCAGCTGGTTGCAATCGATTCGAATCATCGTCTCTCTCGATAGTGAGAAAGTTGACTGAGCTTCCTTCTATCGTAGTGATAATGGCAAGTGGAATGGTTCTGAGAATGATATAATAAATTGCTATGGTTACTATTGTTCTGTCACTGCTGACATACCACATGTTTGGCATAGGTTAGTTGCTAATCCAGAGATGAATAGCTATAACTAACTTGATGACCGAATTATAAAATGTATAGCTGAATTAGTGGCTTTTTATGCAAAATGTTGTCAAGGTAGCTCCACTTAGAAAGCCTTGCTTGATCCTTGGAGTCACTTTATTTTTTGGTTTATGACGGGTAAGTCTAGCTGAGTACCTTCTTGTACTCAAGGTTTATTTCCCACTTGTTGCAGATAACACTGTTTATCACGACTACTATAAGAATTGCTTATGTCCCACTATGGACGAGGAGTAGGCCCCAGGCAAGGTGCTTCTACTTATATATCTTATCTATGATGCTTTTGTGGGTGGTGATCACAGACTGGCAAGTACTTGAACAACGGTGTGAGATGTTGGTTTAAAAACTACTTTGCTTCCGCTACTACTTTATTTGATCTTGGTTTGTAATAACTATAATCGCACTCTGATGTATGGCAATGTATTTATGAACTCTATGTAACATGTGGCATGTATATTGAATCATGTACGATCTTGGTTGTATGTTGGAGATGAATCGAGACCCTTCGTGTTACTCGACGGACTACCATGTTTATATGGGCTCAAGTATGATAGTACGACCGCTTGTGGGCTGCCATTGTACTTGTGCTCTTATAAATTGGATGGTTCTATTATAGAACCAACGTGGACAAGGTCTAGGCTCACCTAGGAACCGACCACGCGAAGGCGGTCGCGAGGTTGGCCCACTAGGGTGCAGGCGCACCCTGAGTGCGGCCACACCACCGCCACCCCTCTTGGGCCCACACTTCTCTAGCGGTTGCATGCCGCCATGCATAGGCGGTTCCTGGGTATTTCCTAATTTGTCAAGGCCAATCCGACCACACTCTACTATAAATTGAGGGTTAGAGCTCATTCTTAAGACACACAACATTTGGAGCTACACACCTCACCTCTCTATTTGTACTCTCTTAGCTTTAGTAGTAGTATTTGGAGCTAGCAAAGCTATCAAGGAGGGCTTGGCCCCTTAGAAGAAGAGTGACATATTGGTATGAATAATACTATGAAGAGTTCTTCCAAAGTCTTGCTCTCATATCATTTATATAGTTGTGCTATAGAACTAGAGTATAGTTGTCTTGTTATAATCATGATATATGAACTAGCATATAGTTTGTGTGATATGAACTTAACATGTTCAACTTCATGCCTAATCATTCATATGATTTGTATGAGTAGAAGTAGAGCTAGGGTTGGGGTGACGGTTCGTCGTTCCTTTGGGTTTGCCCATATATTCTTGCTTGTCAATCCATAGGGTCGGAGTCCTGGGGGGATATGGGTAGTTTCCTTGTACAAGGGCGTGGTGCTCGGGTACACGGGAACTTTTGGATATGATGGTATCCCATGGTTGAGGGGTAGGAGGCAGGTGGTGATAGCCTTGTCCGTCCCTTGTAATCCCCCATGTCCGGGTATTGTGTAGGAGTTTTAAAGTATCTCACGCTTGCTAGCAAACCAGTGCTTGGAGATCTCCCCGTCCATCTCACACTTAGTTCTAATTCTAGTCATGTAGCTTGTATGATCATTAATTGTTCTTTGCATGGATATATTAGAACATCCCAGCTCCATGTAGGAACATTCTTTTATTCTTTGTTTTCCTTTTATCATTGAGGTTGGCCTAGATGTGTGTCTACTATCCATGAAATACCATTTTTACCCCTGTCATGCACTAGGGTCCACTTTGCAAGTATGTAATCATGTTTATGCTCATGCTAGACTCTTCATACCTTGCCCTCCTTTGGGAAAATATAAATAACGATACCTTGAATACTTCTAGGTGAAATGCTACAATGATAGATCCATGCGCTTGTGGATATTCTCTATAATCGTTAAGAACTATCGTAGTTGGTGTTTCTTGGTAGCGTTGCCAAGATTAACTCAATCTTAGTAATGGTGTTAAGAAATACCAACAAGCATTTCTGGCGCTATTACTGGTGACGGACTTAAAACTTCCTTAGTTGGTGATTGCGCTAAGAAATGCCAATAGGACTTTCCCAAATTGAGTTTGAGAGTTTTCTGTAGGGGTTAGTCCAACAAAATAACCAGTATCTACTACAACAAGTTTTAGTTCAATAACCAAACTAAACTCATGTCTAATTTGATCAAGGCATTTTAACCTAAGCACCACGCAAAATTTAAAAAGCCTTTGGAAATAAGAATACACATCTCTTGATTTAAACTAAGCACCATGCTTAATTTATAAGATGTATAAAGATACTTCCAAACCTAAACATACTATAGCAAATAAAGGTAGCATGAAAGCACTACAGGGATTTATTCAAACAGAGATGAAAAAGCATGACCAAGGTGAGGAATATATTTTTTTTGGTAAAGATGCAAGCGACATGAATGTGTGCAATGAAATGAGCATGCTCTGGATTTGACATGTGAGAATTCAAACTAAATAGAATGGATGCATGGATTATTCCAAGTAAACATGCAGTGGAATGCAAAAAGTTAAAAGATAACAACTCATTAAGTTTAAAGTCCATGAGCATGACTATCTCGCCTTTCTTGATCATACTTACCATGACTCACAAGATGGAACTTGTAAGTAGTGCATCGTCTATTTTTGTCACTTGAGATGTGATTTGAATTCTTGTGACGATGACCTTTTTCTCCAATCTACAAATGGTTAGAGAATACATATATGTCTATACAAACCTGTGAGATGGTAGGGTTCTAGTGTTGATGGATCTTGAATCTTCAGGCACCTTGGGGTTCATCAATGTTTCTTCTTTTCTTGTAGAAGCTTGCCGAAAGATTGAAACGGTGTCTATTGTCCTGTCTTATTCCACAATTCAATAGAACAGGGGTAATCCAACTAAAGCTAGTGGTATGTTAATGATCTATATCTTTACGCCACTTGTTTCCCTGGCAACGGTGCCAGAAATGTTTGTTGGTATTTATAAGTGCAAATAGAATATGAAGGATTCCGCAAGCACACAGAATACCATTGTAGCATTTTACCGGGAGTGTTCCTGGTATCGTTATTTATATTTTACCATAGGGAAATAATGGAGTGAAGATTATTGAATATCAAACGAGTATCTATCAGTCAACATACCATCATAGCTAGAGCAAGGGGTAAAGGTAATGATAAGAATTAAGCATAATGACACTCAGGGGATAAATCACTAAGATATTATAAACTAGTTAACTTAGGACAACAACGGGTGAGGTAGATTCCTATGATATTCTTATTATAGGATCAAAGTATATATATGTATATACCTAACTATAGCTAAGATTCACTCTACTCTTGTGCACTTTAGGACACCGCTAGACGGTAGAGCATTGCAAAAGATAACTTTACTGACGCGACTATGGTCCTACAATTTAAGAACCTATTCAAATGGGGTGGACTATAAAGGATAGACAGGGCTGTCACCTCCCACTGCTACCACACGGCCAGGGAATAGGGTGTACTCACAGGCAAAGCATCGTATAAGCACCATGCTTACACGAGGCTCGGCTACTTATCCTAACCGTTAAACTAGCAAGCTAAGCGCTCTATGAACCCACACACAAGAGTAATGATAACCTTTAACTAAGCGAGATATATATTCAAAGTAAGCATAGCCATGTAGATTGGAATATGATAAATTGATAATAAGTCTTACAAGATGTACAAGTGAAGATACAAGGCTTTGCTGAGCCTCCAAGACTAGATCTAGAACTTGAGCATGAGCCCAACTTGACCGTCACCCCTGAGCTACTAATCTACTACATTGGAGAGTTCTAGACCTAATCCTCCTAGTGTGTGTTGATCTAAATGAGAGAGATGAATTAGGGTTTCCAAGATGGCTTCAGGGAGGGGGTAGGGGCTGCTATATATAGGGGGAACCATCAATTCTGAGCCATCAGATCAAATTGACTTGAAACAATGGCGTAGATTTGATCTTTAAGGTGGTGGGAAACCGACATACGAAGGATAGACCGATAGGTGGACCCACTAGGTCGGCTGACCTACAGGTGGGGCGGACTGGCCCCACTTGGCAGCCTCTTGGCTCGATCTTTGGTGGAGTCTTTTGGAGTGTTCTAGAGCACTCCCAAGTCAGTACCACCGTGGATAAACGTGATTTGCTTTGACAAATAGGTTCTCCTTGATGGTTTTCTGATTAAATCCTCCTGCATTCATAGATTCACCAAAACTCATGGCTTTTATTAATTTACACCCCTAGTCCTATGTTTGGTGATGGAACTAAGTATATATGCAGGTTATATTGATAGTTTATGATTGATGTTAACGACCGTCAACAATCATCCCAAGAAACATCATAGAAGAGCACACAGTTTCATCACAGATCACTCACGCGACTCATCTGTGACGATCCTCTTTAGAACTATGATGACCAGGGCTTCATCATTGAACTAATTACACATCTTTGACGAAGTTTTTGATCTGTCTTCACCATTGCGCTTGACGCCTAGTTGTGTTGACATGTCTTTGGAGTCCTAAAAGTAGTATATGTCCACTATGTTCATAGGTTGACTTATATATTGGATGTATCCCCTGCAAGTGGAAACAAATATGTGCCCTTTGAACTTACAGTGGTGGTAGCAATAGAGGATCCCTGGTTTGCTATGGTGGCTCAGGCATCCTTTTGGAGGCTAGGCAGTAGGTCTTCTCGGTGGAGCGCGGCGGCATTGGCGTCCATGTCCATCGTGTGCCGCGGCAGAGGCAACAAATCTGATCTGTAGGTCTCCTTTCTCACCTTTTCCTGTTCGCTTCACTATTTTGGTCCTTGCTTGAACATGAGGTATACAAGAAACATTGTAGCATTGCAGATTTCGTTATGCCAATGCTGATTAAAAGAACTAGGAGGAGTTCTTATGGTATTTTAAACTTGTAACATATCTAAGGCCACATTTCTATGCCAATGATGTCTACATGGCTATTGGATATATTAGGATGCAGCTCATATGTTTGCTTTCTATGTCTTCTCCTTGTTGACAACCAAGGTATATATTTGGTTCCAAACAAGAGGAAGGCATCGAAAGCAAATCAATGCTTTGTGTCCATCATTCACATCACTGAGGCCAATAATGTTTAAGCTCCAAACATTGCTACTGATGCCAATGATGATCACTACCACTTGTTCACTGACATTCTACTTGTGAAAACTAAGGAAGCTCAGTTAACTACTAAAATTGTAATGGTTACAGCTCCATTAACTGCTACTCTAAATTTACATGAGATCATATCATGAAAATTGTTAATGGTTTTTAAAGTTGCACTTTGGTATGAGTTGTGGACTTCACTGATGGATCTATGTTGGATTATTTTTCTCTTCAGTGATCTCATTACTGAGGAAGCTCTCATCGTACTACACACTAACGAAATGTTGGAGGCCCCCAACAAGAGGAACACATTGGCTAGCCTCATGGAGGATATTATTTTTGAGATCCTACACCGCCTCCTTGTTCTACTACAAATGTGTCTATTGCTCCTGGAAAACCTCATCTCAGACCCCAACAACCATAAGAAGCTGCCCCAGACTATGGCCGGCTTCTTCTACGACAGTGAGAACGGCAATCGAAACCTCACCAACATTGTTCGTGGTATACGCTCCTACTCCTTGGAATTCTTGCCCTTCAACATTGAAAATGTAGCTGTCTTAGATTGCTGCAATGGCCTCATCCTATGCTGGTGCCTTGGGGCTGATGGATACCACTATGTCATCTGCAATCCAATGACCTAGAAGTTTAAAATTCTGCTACTTGGCACCCATGATGTTAGACATGCTGTTGGTGAGGCTCGCTTGTCGTTCGATCCGACAGCCTCCTCGCACTTCCATGTGATTGAATATGTGGATGTCAACATTGTGTGTGTAGGTGCGGTGATCTACTCATCTTAAACTATAGCATGGATCTATAAGGAAGCTGAATGGGGCGAGCATACTGATGTGACATTTTACAGACAACCAAGTGTGTTTCTTAATGGTTGTCTGCACATTATGGGGAACTCTAGGGAGTACCCTATGATACTTGCTGTGGATATGGAGGGAAACACATTAAGAAAATTTGATGGGCCTAGTGGTCTTCAACACTCAATGCATCAAGCTCAGGGTCACTTGTGTGTATGTACTGTTGGTGGTCCCAATGATTCCAAGCTTTCAATCTAGATCCTTGAAGACTATGGTACTGATAATTGGACATTGAAGCATATGGTCACCACACGGATCCTATTTGGAAGGATTAATATTAGATTTGGTTTCCTAGATTTTGTTGATGAGGACATAGTGATTACAGTTCACCTAGAATGGAATTTGATTTTCTTTGCTGGGTAAGATGGAACAATCATCGCATATGACATGGACCGCATAAGTGTTCATGTCATCCCTACCCGTGTCTTTTGGTATGGTAGACATACCGTTAAAAAAGAGTTCATCTATAGACCATTCTATCTTCCTTATGTTCCCTTGTTCTTGAATTCATTAGCAGAGTAGTAAATAAAGCTGCATTTGATGTATCTCTCTGACATGTTAATTTCCTCAATGATGGATGTTGTCATTATTTCAGCTAAACTAGTGTGCCATCTTTGTTTTGTTTGCAAATTGAATTATTTGTTTGGTGCGCACATGTGTTACGGTGATGTTATAGCTCCCATCGCCGTTTCATCCGTTAATTCAGCTGTAGTAGAATACTTATATTGATTTCTAATGTCATGGGTACATGGGGTATTCTGATGAGGGCACTCCAAAATACACAAAAATGACACTTCAAAAGCACTACAATGCACCCACCATATTGTACTACTAGGCTATGCTACTATTAATATGCCAAACTTAAAATCGTAAACGACGCAGTAACAAGCATCATAGGAAGATGAGGAAAACTATGGAGGATACTGTCAGACGTGTTCAAATGTACAGATATCGAACTTTCTTACATGTGCAATAACATTTCAATACCAATGGCTCCTCTGCTCTGCTAGACTAAGGCGAGACTTGCGGTTGGTCTTTCTTACGTGTGTAATAACATTTCAACACCAATGGCTCCTCTGCTCTGCATTAGACTAAGGCGAGACTTGGTCCTCGCTACAAGGTTCTTTCAAGTTCAACAAATTTTATCAAAGACATGAGCTAGCTTCAACAGCGATCAAAGGCACTCATGAATGTTTAGCATATTATAGATCAGATCAAAGACAACTAGAAAGAAATCTGCAGCCAAAAGCAATGAACAGGGGCTACAAACCAACTACAAAATGACCAAAGGACCTGAGCTATACCACGCTGAACAGAGTTTAACCCACCTAAGGCTTTGTTTGGATGCGCATGTATTCATCTCAATCCACATATGTTGAAGTGGATTGTAGTGGAATTAAACTAAAATCCATTCCATTCCACTCCAACACATGTGGATTGAAGTGGATTCACATGCATCCAAACAAGGATGTCCATGTATTTGTCTCAATCCACATGTGTTGAAGTGGATTGGAGTGGAATTAAACTAAATTCCATTCCATTCCACTCTAATACATGTGGATTGATGTGGATACACATGCATCCAAACAAGGCCTGATACAAAGTTCAACAAAAGTTAACACCAATATGCAAATAAGAGTTCACATATTTTGCAAGGGTGTCCCGCAGATCAAACTTATTCATGACTACTAATACTATTGATATGTCCCATAGATCAAGGGTCAAGGTTGGCATGCAGGATCTCATCCACGTCCACCCTCAGTAAGACCTTTGTTGGTGGCTGGCTCAAAACTCTCGATCAGATAGGCGATGTCATCATCCGTTGAATGCGGCAAAAAACACTGCTCCACCACTCCGAGGTTCACCGCTGTGCTAATCTGAAGCTGGGTAGCAGCCAGCATTATGGCAGCCCCTTGACGAACAGCTTTGGTCACCATGGCTCTAAGGCAGGCCAGCAGGGCTCAGATGTGCTCCTCTGTGGCAAATAGATTATCCACTTTTCCAACAGGGAAGGCTGCATTATAGACGGCAAGCACGGACTACTATAGGGTGCTGACCCGCATGCCTAGTACTATAGTAAGGTTCATCATGTGTTGGGCCCACTCCTTAGCGATCACTAATTCACCTCGTTCCTAGGAGGCCAGATTCTTGGAAGCTTGAAGTGCGTCGCGCGCGGTGTCCAGCTCACCGCGCAACATCTCAGCATTTAGCCTAGTCAATGACAAAACCGTGTGGACCTCATGGTAATCCTTCAATAATTGATAGTAGTCTATGTCATCTAAGGATTCACGCTCTTTTGAAGATTTGCCCACTTTAGAACAGAGGGTTGTGTAGGGATAGATGGGCTCGGCGGCGGCAAACGACAACGGGATGACTCTCTGGCACCACCGGGGGAAAGCCCCATGACCGGGGATGGTGCCACCATGGAGGAAGCACTGCACAATGCAAGCCAAGTTCAAGCCCATATAGGATAAGGGGGAGAGCGATCTGATTGAGAAGGTAAATGACTTTTACCGGACTGACCAGCACAGCATGGCATAGAATCGCGGTTGGCTGCCTCCATCGGGGGATGCCTCACAGGGCTGCTTTCTAAGCATGACTGTGGACGAAGAACTGGGCTCTAGGGCCAACAAGGCTTGGGACACCATCATGCCCATGATCACCTACTGAGATAGTAGGCAAATTCCAAAAACTAGTTAAATTAAACAGCATGAACACAAATACTAGTGTAAGCATTGCTCGCATACTCTGTTTAAATGAAGATAAACAACATGAAGAGCGGTGATGATCCACATCCAAAGGGGGAACTAGCGGGTTAGAGAGCAGGCCGATGAGAGATCCAGGGACTACCGGTGGAGGATTGTCGGCATTGAAGGCCTCCGAGGACTCCACATCGACAGACAACCTTGTCCGCTCTGCCATGGTCCTAGCAGGAGGCATCAGCGGTGCAGTAGGGTGGAAGGCAAAAGCATTGGGATGGGATCAGGAGCTCTAGAGAGAGAAGGTAGCAGGTATAACCTTCCCTCTCGCCCCTTGTCTCTACTGTTATAGTTTGGGGGTAGTTGACCACCCCACGACCGAGACATTTGCATGGGTGGGTGGTGGGGCTTCGCCCCATCACGTCAAGTGATGGGCCGGGAGGTGATGTCCCCTACTACAACATGATGTTGACGCCACCCACATGCTCACGCCTACATAGGAATGCAGAAGCATGTCATCTAGGTAGTCAAGATTTCAGACGGTCGGACCTTATTTGATCCTATAAAGTATAAAATTTTTGAATAAAAATAATCCTTGATGCATACCCGAAAATAAGATGAGTTGGATTCAACACAGATCAAAGCCACTCATGACTACTACTACTAATACAAATGTTGTGACCGAGTGCACTCCATAAGCAATAGTTTTACTCATAGCTCTGTACTGTATAGTGTCCGATGAGATCAAATGTGACATATTTCTGACTTTCTTGCGAGCGCAGTAAAATGTGAGAGTGAAGCTAATGCATTAGGAAAGCTAGAAACAAGAAGTGATTCGAGAAAAGGAGCTTTTGACACGCTTGATACTTGAATGCCTGGTATAGTTGTGATAGGTCTTTTTTGTACTTATTTGATTCCAATCCAAGCAGTTACAACAGTCAAGGGGCAAACTGAAGGCATGTTCGGCTTAGTCAGATTTACAAGGCTTGGACCATCACAGGGACTCTAGGGCAAGGCAAGATAAAGATCTTTTTCCATCCGGTGTGCTTCGAGTTGGGTATCATCGTGCTCCCTAGGGAATCACAACCTGTCATACCACAGAAGGCATGTTCGACTGGAGATGCAGGAGCATTGATGTTCCCAACCATACACTGATCAAAATAGAGCATGTCTCCTCCATTTATGCCGATGAGACGGTGTGAGACTTGGTGCTGGTTTTTACTACATGTTAGCTCCTCCACTAATGCCCCATCAGTGCATGCACTCCTTGCGTTTGTGACAATACTAGAAACACAGAAAAAGAAAGCCCCCCATGAGAGGAGAACGAGAACAGAGATATATCAACAAGGAGTCCTCAAGATTGTCAAGTTCCCTAGTTGGCACGGTGGGGCTGCAAGAAGACATGGCAGGACCGAGCCAGAGTGACCTGGAGTGCTTGAAGATCCTCCGTCCTAGAATGTATGCAAAAAAATTGGTAAGTGCCCATTTTCTGTTTGCTGAATCCAATCTGCTGGGGTTTGCCATTGGGAATGAACTTGTCCCTCTGTCTAGCTATGTCGATCTTTATGAACGCAGAAGCTACCGGCTGTGATTGCCTAGGCTGTCGGAGGTCTCCAAAAACTCGAGCTTTGTCTGGATGACGAGTAGAGCCTATCCTGGGGGAAGGTGGAGGTGTTCCATGATGTCACCAACGGCGGCTACTTGTACCTTCGCCAGGGATGGAGTCACTTTGCTTGCACCCTCAACCTCCGCGGTGGGTACTCTCTTGTATTGCGGTATAATGGCCGATCATAGATTAACGTCAAGGTCTTTGACATTACCAACTGCTGCAAGTAGTACCCACATGACTTCGAGGCCGGAGGTAATCAGCTCTCCCTGCCCATCGTGGAGCCAAGGAGTTTTGTAGTGATCCTAAAGAAGTACCACCTCAAAGCAAAGTATCTGGTGAGCACTCATGCGAGACGCAGAATGTACCGATGATGTCACAAGTTACCATTGTCCTCTTTGTCATCAGTCTTTTTTTATGTGAGGCAAAGAACATGCCAGTGGACTTTGAGCTACTGCATGACTACAAGCAATGGCACATCGTCGAGCTATAGATGGTTGGGTAGTCCTGGTTTGTGGGCTTGGAGAGGACCTTCACGAACAAAGTCTGGCAAGTGTCATTCAAGTACGTGTGGGGTGCCTTCTATGTTGACAACAACCTCAATGTCAGCGACACCTGCTTCTTCAATGTGATCTGTGAGGCCACTGCAGCAATGATGATGGTGAGGAGGAGCTAGAGGAATGGGAGGAGCTAGAGAACAATGAAGCTAAGCTCAAGACAAACGGCCGATGGAGGCGGTGAACTCGGCACAAGAGTTGACACCATTTGTATTATGTTGTTTAATCAAAAGTATTATTTGGCCTGTCAAGATTTCTTAGTATCGGACTATCTTAGGCCCTATTTGGATGGACTACGACTAGTTAGCCATGGATAAAAATTAGCCAATTAGTTGTTTTATTAGTCCATACCTGTTTGTATCCTGAACTTATTATTGGGTTGTATGGACTAGTTGGATGGCCCCTAATAGTTGCCGTCACTGTATTTTGTTCATTGACTCATAGTGATCCGGGCTGTATATATTTCCTAGGGTTAGACTATCTTAGGCGCCAGAAATTTTCAACATCTATATGCCCACATCCTTCGATCAGAAAGGGCAAACAATGTTAGTATACTACAGATTAGAAAGAGAACCAGAAACAGAACTACAGGCAAATGCAACCAACAGGGGCTAGATAGAGTTTAACCCACCTAATACAAAGTTTAACAAAAGTTAACGCAGACAGCAATTACGTGGGTTAAACTCTGTTGAGTGTGGTGTAGATCAGGTCCTTTAGACCTTTGGTAGCCGTTTTCTAGCCCTCATTGGTTGGTTTTGCCTGCTGGTTTCTTTCTAGTTATCTTTTTGATCTGTAGTATGCCAAATATGCATAATGGAATTCATCCAATCAAGTCTCCCGTCGATCTAATGCCTAACGGAGAAGCCACATAGCTATTCAAAGTTTACTGCACACATAAGAAAGTCCAAGCACTGTAAATCTGACCGAGCCGGACACATCTCATGTTATATAGGGAAACCTATTTCGTACTAGTCCTTTCGTTGAATCCCTAAATGAAACAAATATAATTGAAACAAAACAATAGAAAATCAAATGCAATAGGAAATCAAAAGCTACATAATACACTCTATTTGAGGACAAATTTCAAATGCCAGAATACACTACATTTGAAAAGAGTGAATTAATAGTTTCTTATTCCAATTTCCCATTCGAAAAATGGATTTCTTGGAAAGACTATAGTCCTCACTGCAATATAGAGCCCTTCTTTCCCATCTGTCTATAGAGACATAGACACCGCCTGTGCATGGAGGACCACCTCGGCGGTCAGAAGGTGGCACAGCACACACCCCTTTTTGCTTAGCCACCTACTAGTTGGTCCACCACCGCTGCCCCCTGCCACTGCCCATGATACTTCTTTGCCCTCGACCCATCTTATCTATCGCCTCACAGTGTCATCATTGCCAGCATCGCCATTGTGCCTATAGAGCAATAGGGCGACCAGATAGGCTACCAGATTGTGCCTGCCATCAGCGGCATGGGCAATATCATCAAGGCATAACTAGGGGCTATGCTTGTCCATGAATACGGTTTGTATCCTAGTGAGGAAGCAAGCCTCCTAGTTACCTACTTGGGTTAGGCTAGCAAGGAGGGCTTCGTAGTCGATGGGGTTGTCCCATGTCCTCCCGCATCTGAACTGATCTAGTGCCAGACGTCGATTGATGGTGAGGTCATCACCGATATAGCACATGGATGAGCAGGTCACCTATAGGCTATGGAGGTCATCCATGGGCCACTCTGAGGTCACAGCGAGGTGGTCGGCGATCACAATTTGCACATCGGTAGGGAGCGCTATCAGCGACATGATCGTCTGCGTGGATCAAGCTACGTCATGTGGACGGCGGCGAGCCGGTGGGCTAAAGAGGTGGAGTGGTGTGACATAGGTTGATTGAGGAGGAGGTAGGGAGGCTATCAAGTAGGGGCTACAGTAGGAGTTCTTGAAATACCTTCTATGAACTGGTGTGGGAACTCGCAATGACTTTTGCTCAATGCAAGGGGGAGTCAAACAATGGGAGTGAGGCTAGGCCTTGTACACACAGGGATGCTAGGGATGGAATAGGATTCTGACTTGAGCACAACACATTCATCATTACTAGTATCCATGTAGTGAATATTTTATATGGGTTAGACCTTCTATCATCCGGTGAAGTATACAGTGGCATAGTGCAGTCCAATCCAAGTAGTCGTAGGCTCACAGCAGTTGACGGGCAGTAGCTAGCTAGAGATGGCTACATGGTTTCATAGGTTCTGATCATCTACACTCCCTCAGCTGTGTTTGAAGCTACTCCTATTTGTAGCATAACCAATCAGGCAAAAGTTCTACTCATAGCTATACATGAGTTACATGTCCGGCCCGTTCAAATTTACGCTGCTCGGACTATCAGGTGAGCAAATAGTTTACAAGAAATAGGTAAATGTCATTTTGTCTAATATACTAGAGGGACAAGATCAGAGGAAATGTTGTGATCATTTGCTATAGAGTACACATCCATGGTATCATAACTAGTTGCCATCTGTAAGCATGATTTTGGTTAGAATAAATGTCAATCGAGATCCTCAAACCACCATGACACACTTGACACTTGAATGCTTGGTGCGGTTGTGATAGGTCTTTTATATACTTATTTCACTCCAATCCAAGCAGTCACATCAGTCGAGGGGTAGACTAATTGCTATGACACTTTATACTGTCCTACGAGATCAAATACACAGCGAGCGGACTTTCTTACATTCGCAGTAAAAGTCAACAGCTATAGCTCATCTGTTTTGCATTAGATTGAGGCAAGACTTGTTTAGATCAACTCTTCATTGTATGGTTCTTTCAAGTTCAACAATTTTATCAAAGAAAATTTCAACATCTATACACCCACATCCTCCAATTGGAAAGGGCGAACATTGTTAGTATATTACAGATTAGAAAGAGAACCATAAAGAAATCTATAGGCAAAAGTAACCAACATGGGATAGAAACCAGTTACCAAATGTATAAAGTACTTGAGCTACACCATGCTCATTAGAGTTTAACCAAACTAATACAAAGTTCAACAAAAGTTAACACAGACATGCATGCAAATAATTAAGACTCCACATACAGTCGTCCCATGGACCAAACTTAGTCATGACTTGTACTAATAATACGTCCCATAGATCAAGGGGCGCGGTGGGCATGTAGTATCCTGACCATGTTCACCTTTGCTAAGATGGCATTGGCGGCTGGCTCAATGCTCGCGAACAGATCATCCATAAAATTTTGACCATCCGGTACCAGCGGAAAAGCTTGGTGCACCACCAGGACTTTCACCTCTATGCCAAACTAAAGCTGGGCAGTGGCCAATGCCGTGGCAGCCCCTTGACGAACAGCTTCAGACACCATAGACCAAAGGTGGGCCGACAGGGCTCAGAGGCATTCCTCTATAGTGACTGAATTGTCCACGGCCTGCACAGGGAAGGCGGCGTCACAGGCGACAATAGTGTCAACAAGTAGGTTCTAGACCTCTACCTCAGCAGCCGCCTTCTTGCCTCACACCTGGGCGACTTCTTTGTGGGTGACGCCCAGTGCGACACGCGTAGCCTTCAGCTCATCGTGTAGCTTGTCGGTGTCTAGAGTGGCCCCTGATTATAATCCTGTGGCCTTGTGGCAAGACTCCTTCATCGTGTGACGATGCATCACCAGAAGACTGTTCGGGGTCAGATGGGATTGGCGACGGCGTGTGGTGACATTTTGTCTCTTCACAATGCAAGTCAAGTTCAAGCCCATAGGATAACAGGGAGAGTGATCTAATTGGGAAGGCAAACAACTGACCAGACTGTCCGGAACAGCAGGGGACGAAATCGTCACTAGTGGCTACCCCACCGGGGGTTGGTTCCCGGGGCCGCTTTCCAAGTGCAACCGCGGATGAAGAACCTGGCTCCAGGGCCAACAATCCTCGCGACGCCATCACGCAAATACTAGTTAAATTAATAAGCAGCATGAACACAAAAACTAGCTTGGGCATTGCTTGCATACTCTAATTAATTTAATGAAGAGAAACAACATGAACATCGGTACATGAAAAAATCACCTCGTCAGGAGCAACTAGCGGCGGGTGTGAGACCACGCCGATGAGAGGTTCATCTGTTAGTCGAGGATGGCCAGCGCTGATGGCCTCCAGGGACTCCCCCTACCACGATCTAGCATGTACTCTCCCATAACCTTCATCACCTATTGGTCTAGGTCATCGTCATGGATGGTGACCCTCGACCCGATTGTAGGGTCTATCGGGCCATGGAACTCCCACTAGTGGTGGTGCCTCATCTTCAAGGGGAGAACCTGACAGCTGATGAAGGTATGGATCACCCTCATCCCCATTAGGCCCTAGCCCTTCATGTCCTTGATCACATCCAACAAGTAGGGCACACCCTGTGTGTCCTCCCAGGGCGGTAGTTCCTCCCACGACTCTAGGAGGTCACCACGCAGTCAGTTAGGAGAATAAGACGGCAGTGATGGGCTCTTAGTAGGGACATATAGCCACCACTTTTGCCACCCCAAGTCTATGGAAGGGTAGCGGTCAAGGCTTAGGTACATGTCCTCCATTCTAGGATGAAGTTGGATCAAAGCGCCCCCATCTGAGGAAGATGCACCCCCAGGCACTGAGCAAACCACCCGACTAAAGACCACCATAGCTCATAGTGGGCAGGGACTCCTAGGAAGCCCTCGCATAGCATGATGAAGACAGAGAGGTGGAGGATCCCTTGTGGGGTCCAGTCAGGGAGGCCGAGCCCATAGTAGTATAGCAACCACCGGAGTAAGGGGTGCGCCGGCACCAGAAACCCAAAAGAGTGGAAATGGGCGAAAGAGATGACCTCATTCTCCTTCAGCCTTGGCTCCACTTTGGTTCTCAATGGGACTCTCCACCCGATCGCATCAGCGGTGTTCGGGATCACTACGTTCAATTGCAGCTCATCGAACGTCTTATGGTCGATGGATGACTTCATCCACTGCATGGTCATGGTCCTCGCAGGAGGCGTCGATGGTGCAAAGGGCGTAGTAGGGTGGAGGGCTAAAGCTTTGGGATGGAAGCAAAAGTTCTAGGGAGGGAAGGTAGATGATCGTAGAACGCAGCAAATAACCTTCCCTCTTGTGCCCTTGTGTCTTCTATAGTATGGGGGCTGTGGAACCACACCATGCCCCATGACCACTGACACGTTTGCATGGGTGGGTAGTTCAGCTTTGCCCCATCACATCAATGCGATGGGCCATGAGGTGACATCCCTGCTGGAACTACCTACTGACACCACCCACCCACGTAGATGCTAACAAATGTTAGAAGATGTGAGTCCCCATAGTGTTACTGATTACTAATAAAAATAGATTCAGAATACGAGCAGTCAGAGTAGTAGTCGAGGGGTTGGAGCGTTTTCCTGCTCTGATTATGAGAAAGACTAGCGCGTTAAATACACAGAGCTATGGACTTTCTTGTTATCAGAGCAGGAAAATGCATCAACCGCTCGACTACTACACAGGTGATTCGAGTAGTAATGGTGATGAGCAATGGGAACGTACTCGAGCGATGGCATGTACAACCCCGACTATGACTCCAACGAGGAGGAGGATGATCCAGAGTACTGCGACTCATCCAGCGACGAGCCTGGCGAGTCGATGAATCGCCAGAGCACTAACGAGGAGGAGGATGCTTTTTTTCTCTTTCTCTAGAAACTCAAATCCCCTTAGAATCCATGACTTTTCCAGGTTGGGAAATCTATGGGTTATCAATAACCCATTTAGTTATTTATGGAGGGTTTTCCATCCCTGGGCCTACCTTCCCCTTGGTTACAAATTATAGGCCTTAGTTCAAACAGCCGTAGATGCAGTCACACAAATAAAAAAATAATCGACAGATGCAGTGCAACAAGCTACAGTGACTAAGTTTATTTTTTTTCTTTTTTTTGGTAATTTTTAGGTATCAAATTCAGGCATCTTTTAATTATCCTCTTTTAGTTTTATGTTTATTTATATTACTATGGAAAAACCAAAAAGGTAACAACTAACAAATCAGATATATAAATAGGTGCATAGAAGAAATAATAAAAAGACGGATATTAGTAAGTAACATTTTGTCATAATCATTTCTTATTAAAACACGGAATAAATTCCGGTGTCTGTTGAGCACCGCACCGAGTAGTCCCACCAACACACCCCAAAAATTTGATTTCGCACCACGCCGAGCAGTCCCACCAACACGCACCAAAAATTAGATGTCTCTCTTTTGCCCTCCACGTGGAAAATAGGTTTACCACCCCGTCTGTCCTCCAGACAAGGGCATTTGTGGTAATGTGATGGCCACATAAAAGCACAATGAGTCACCGTCTCTACCTCAATCTTCATTCTCCAGCGACACCATCTCTCCTCCAACTCCAAATCCTAGTCCCATGGTATCCCTCTCCACTCTCCAGCCGCCCCCTCTACCACCCCGCTCTAGACCCTAGGTGCCATCAACACAGCAGCTCGACTCCCTCTCCACTCTATAGCTGCACCCTCTCTCATACATTTCCAAACCCTAGCCTCGATTACGGTAGAATCCTGATCCGGATCCCCTACCTCGGCACCTGCCACAACCAATCGGATCTAAACCCTAGCTGAAGCTAGATCTGTTACCCCTTCAACAACACTGGCCACACCAGCTCTATGACCATGATGACAAGATCGGATCTGAACACGAACACGGAGGAAGAGGTATTGAAATTCCTTTTATGATGTGTGCTCTACTGTAGAGGCTGAACTAAGGATATGTAGATAGCGATGGGGTTACATATTTCCTATAGTTGAGTGTAGCTGCCATGTGCTTTATTGGATTAATGACTTCCATATAAGTTGTAGTTACTAGTTAGGCGCTTATTTGCATACTCTTGCTCTATTGTGTTGACATTCCATAGAGGCTTTAGTTAATAACACTACTACACAAAATGTTTTCCGAGGCATTTTCAAAATGACCTCGGAGGCAGGCGGGCTGGCTGCCCACCTCGGTTATTCATGGTAGGGCAGCCGGTCTAGCAACTACCTCGATTAATGCTTAACCGAGGAGGGCAATGTAATATAACTGCCTTGGTTAATGCCTATTAACCGAAGTGGGCATTATAACACAACCGCCTCGGTTAATACATTAACCGAGGAGGGCATTATAACGCAACCGCCTTGGTTAATGCCTATTAACCGAGGTGGGCATTATAATGCAACCACCTTGGTTAAGACATTAACTGAGGTGGTCACTTCCAAACAACCACTTTGGTTATTCAGCGCTGCGCTTAGACCTCGAGGCGTGGGCGCATAGGAGTGGGAGTGGGAGTGGGGCCCGCATGTTGGTCGCAGTGAGAAAGCACAAATGTGCTACGCGCTGGGATGATCCATGTGCTACTCCACGTTAGCAATCTAGAAGCAGGGCTAGAGGCCACTCATGGCTCGCCACGCGTGCAGCGGTTTCACAAAACTAGACACGGTGCCAGTGGTTTTCCCATTCCACCCACGGGAAATAACTCTCATCCGTCCCTCTGAGCAGCATGGTCTTCTAGGAGCACAGCGGAAATAACTCTCCCTCATCCATCCCTCACTCTCATTCATCCCTCTCTCTCTCGCCTCTCTCTTCGGTCCCTCTCTTGTCAATCTCTCCCTCCAATCCATCCCTCCATGCACGTCTCCCTCTCCACTGTGGAGGCAACAAAGGCGGCTAGCGGGGAGGAGGAGACACACGGGGAGGAGGAGGCACACGGGCCAGCACCCTCCTCCAGCGACGGGGAGGAGGCGGCACGTGGGGAGGCCCGCACCAGTGACGGCAGCCCTCTCTTTCCTCCGAGCACGGTGTTGGTATTTCTTAGCGCAATCAATAAGTTAGGAGGTTTTAATTCCATCACCGGCAATGGCGCCATAAATTCATGTTGGTTTTTCTTAACACCATTACTAAGATTGAGTTAATCTTAGCAACGCCGCCAAAAAATCACCAACTATGATAATTCTTAACGATTATAGAGAATATCTGCAAGCGCACAGATCTATCGTTGTAGCATTTCACCTGAAAGTATTCAGGGCATCGTTTATTTATATTTTCCCAAAGGAGGGCAAGGTATTAAGAGTCTAGCATGAGCATAAACATCATTACATACTTGCATAGCGAACCACAGTGCATGACAGGGGTAAAAACGATATTTCATGGATAGTGGACACGCATCTGGGCCAACCTCAAGGATAAAAGGAAAATAAAGAATAAAAGAATGTTCCTAAGTGGAGCCAGCATGTTCTAATATAGTCGTGTAAAGAACAGTTAATGATCATACAATTTACATGACTAGAGTTAGAACCAAGTGTGAGATGGATGGGGAGATCTTCGAGCACTGGTCTGCCAGCAAGCGCGAGAAACTTTAAAACTCCAACACAATACCCAGACATGGGGGATTAAAAGGGACATACAGGGATGTCACCACCTGCCTCCTACCCCTCAACCGTGGGATACCATCTATGGGGGATATACCCCCGGGTACCACAAGATGGTACATGGGCCGCACCATCCGAGGTGGCCTAGCCCATAAGATCAAGGCGTGCACATCAAGATTACAAGTTGTACTAGATATTGTAATAGTACCAAATTGGATACTTTACTTGTAACCTTGTCTCTTTGGAGTATATAAGGAGAGACAAGGGTCCCCTAGAGGACAGGACAATCCATCGACAACAGATCTCAGATCAATACAAATAACAGAGCACAGGACGTAGGGTCTTACGCTACACTGGCGGCCTGAACCTGTATAAATCTTATGTCTTGTGCCTCTGTAACCATCTGGTTCCTGATTACATGCACCGTCTATCGACAATCTACCACCACGGGCACCCCCCTCGGTGGACTGCCGACCATATTTCGTCAACAGTGGCGCGCCAGGTAGGGGTCCCCTTTTAGGGGTTGTGTGTGCTTGATCTTCTGGCGAATCAGATGGCAATTTTCTTTATCTATACATCATCCACAGCGACTCGACTCCTCGCAGCAGGCTTCCCTCGACAGTGTTGCATGAAGATCTTGATCGACGTATCGGTGGGCCTTGGCCCTTGGCAATGACGCCACTCGTAGTGACCACACATCAAGACTCATGATACCCCAAGCCTTTGTCGGACAAGACTTCGTGGTCAGCGCACCGTGCGGCAAGGCAGATCAAGCAAAGAGCAAACACGTGCATGCTTTGCATGTACCTCCAATCTCTGACAACAAGATGATCCAGATTCATGAACGACGAAGCTGAAGGTCATGCAACGCTAATCAACCAGCAAGCAATCAAGGACAAATACATCTACAAGACATGCAAGTTAGTTGAGTCAGGCTTGCATGCATATGCATCACTTGTACGGAGTATTTTCTAGCAGCAGCCGACCACCAGACCACCAGACTACAAGATCAAGGCGTGCACATCAAGATTACAAGTTGTACTAGATATTGTAATAGTACCAAATTGGATACTTTACTTGTAACCTTGTCTCTTCGGAGTATATAAGGAGAGACAAGGGTCCCCTAGAGGACAGGACAATCCATCGACAACAGATCTCAGATCAATACAAATAATAGAGCATAGGACGTAGGGTCTTACGCCACACTAGTGGCCTGAACCTATATAAATCTTGTGTCTTGTGCCTCTGTAACCATCTGGTTCCTGATTACACGCACCGTCTACCGACAATCTACCCCCACGGGCACCCCCCTCGGTGGACTGCCGACCATATTTCATCGACACCATCATATCTGAAGGTTCCTGTGTACCCGAGCACCATGCCCGTGTACAAGGAAGCTACCTATATCGCCCTAGGACTCTAGCCCAATGGATTAACAAGCAAGAATATAGGCAAACCCGAAGGAACAATGAACCGTCACCCACTGTTCGCCTAAACGGTCGTTTAGCCCATTTAAACACCGTGTAAACCCTACACGGTGGTGCGCCATTTCCATTTAATCACCCGTTTACCCTGTTTAATTGGCCGTTTAGCCCATTTAATGGGACGTTTTGCCCGAATAATGGCTAAATGGTATGTGACCGACTGTTTACCGTTTAGCGTTTAGGAAAACACTGTCGTGACCCCAACCATAGCTCTACTTCTACTCATGCAAATCATATGAATGATTAAGCATAAAGTTGGACATGTTAAGATCATAACACACAAACTATATACTAGTTCATATATCATGATTATAACATGAAAACTATACTCTAGTTCATTTGCACTACTATATAAATGATATGAGAGCATAACTATGGAAGAACTCTTCATAGTATTATTCATACCAAAGTTGCTCTTCTTCCAAGGAGACAAGCTCTCCAAGTAGCTTTGCTACCTCCAAATACTACTAAAAGTAAAAGTACAAGAGGTGGTAGTGAGGTGTAGCTCCAAATGATGGTGTGTTGAATGGTGAGCTCTTCCCTTGCTTATATACTACTCCATGGTCGGTTTGGGGAGATAATTTAGGAAACCACCCAAAACTGACCCCAGGCGCATTAATGATACTGCCAGAGCAAGGTGGGCCTAGGAGGCAGTGCCTGGGTTCCGGCGCACCCAGGGTGCGACTGCACCTTGGCTGGCGCGCATGGCCACCATCCTTCTTTGGTTGGTTGATGCTTGGGCCTGGGTTGCATCCATGTTGGTGCTCGGCCCAAACTTGGTAGTTGAGTGGGCTTTTGCTTGTTATGCTTTTGTAGAATCTACTTTACGCTTTCTGGGTTGCGCAATTTGACCATAATTCCCATGTATTTCATGTATATGTCCTGTAAAACATGTTTTATCCAATACAAGTGGAACTAGGTCAATAGTATATGCATATGTGTAAAAAGTATGTTCATTTCTCCTGTTTCGGATAATAATTGGCGGTCGAATTTGGTCGTTAGTGACCGCCAACAAATCCCCCAAGCTTAACCTTTGCTCATCCCAAGCAAATAGCTAAGTACTTGGTTGTTGATCAGGAGTTGCTACTATAATGATATAATTCACAAGTGCCATGTTTATAACAAAGCATTCTTCTGCAATTCAAATAAGTTGGCATTTTATCCACCCTTTACCTTGATTATTGTGGATCATATAGCTTTTCCAAGTTCTTGGGTGGTTGCAAGATAGAATGGTTATAATAGAATTACCAATCATTCATTCCTTGATTAACCATCTATCCGGAGGTTTTATGAATTTTTTTTTGTAAAACAAATGTAAGTTCCTCGAATGATTCTCTCGATCGCTCAATGTGTATGAAATCTCTCCAAGGCATTTGAAATTTTGCCTTCGTTTCATATCCTACCATTAAAGCTTTTGAGTGGAGTTTTGGGTAGGTATGAAAGTGGGGCATACTTGCATAACATATTTCACCAAGTCAAAAACAAGACCTCAAGGAGATGCAAGTTATGCACTTTGATCAAGATATGCAAGTGTCGAATTTTTCATAAAGTCCTAATTCTAAATATTTTTGGTACTCCTTTAAATCTTGAATCTCTCCCTTTTTATTGAAAGCATTTTATTTGAAAGTATGGGCTATCTTTATTTCTTTTCTTTTTTATTTTCTTTTCTTCATGCTCTTTGGCATGTATTTTTTTCTCTCATGCCTTTTGGCATGGACATTTTTCTTTTCTTTCTCTTTTTTAGCATAGCCCATACTATTCTTTTTGGCATATGAAATTTTTGAGAGAGTAACACATGATAAACAAATGGAGTAATTATTTGGTGGATGGAAAAAGCATGTTTTTGCGTAACTCTCAGTGTAAGAGTTAACAATTTTATTTGTGGGTGCACGTGTGTCTTGATCATGGGTGCATGACAAGAATCTCAACAAGGGCCACAACAATTTGACAAAACTCCATGCTCAAATAAGTAGCATATGACTAAGGTTTTGAATTTGAATCATATCATATGGCCTTGGTAGGTATTCATAATTATTGAGGAACTTTTGAATTTTAGCATTTTTGAAAGTAAAATCTCTAGATGTCAAGTTTCTCTTACAACAAAGTCATAGCAAATTGTATTTCTACCATATCATAACTGGCAACAACTTAGAAAAGGAGCATGCATTTGCAACCCAGAAGTTTTCAAGTTTTAGGATGAGACATTTTTAGCCAACAAACTTAAATCTTGGGGAATACTAAGTTATAACCTAGGCATAGATGAATTATAGACAGAGCAACTATTCATCATTTCAACTTGGGAGAAACTAAACATTCTTAAAACACATATGAGACTGGAATTCATATTTTTGATATTTCTATCATATTTTATTGTTTTGGTCTTTTGAGTTTTCAGATTTTTTTGTTCTAATAATAAATGCAGTAAATAAATGTGGAAATTAAAAGATACAAGGTACCTCCGCGGGGTCCTCCCCTAATCTAGCTCCAGTCCTATGGTCTGAGATTACTTGGTGTTGACTCCAAAGAAGGTATATTATTTATATATATATATATATATATTATGGTTTTTACTTTGTTTACCCTACCCATGTCTATACTCAGTTGTTTTGGTTCAATGATCAAACTAAACCTCATGTTTTAATTTTATCAAGGTAGGCTAAACATCCTAAGCACCATGCTTAATTTCGAAAAGCCTATGAAGCATGATCGCGCCAGGACCATAGTTCAAACCAAAACATACTTTGTATATGGCATGGAAAAATAACCAAAGTTTATTCGAGTTTAGAAATATGAAAGGTGAACTAATTGTTTTTATTTTAGCATAATTTAAAGTATAGTCTATAGTTTTATCATATAGAAATTCTAAGCAAATTATAAAGGATAACTACCAATTTACCTTCGGCAAGGGCTCACTGTTTAAAGTCCAATGAGAAGGACTCTTCTCCTTTTAGTGCTTACTTGATGATGGTGCGCCTAAGCCTAGAGAAGTAGGCGTGGATGCTGATCCTTTTATCTGCCAAACCTGTTTGATTCCTTTACGTGGTTGTTTCTTGGGTTGTTTGTTTTTAAGGTGTTTATGCATGTTAAATCCATTAAATGGGCATCTTATTGTTTGCCCTTGAATATGAAAGCAAACATGCCCGGATCCCACATGTAATACTGCATTTGTAGTGTTAAGGAATGGTCTCCCTAGGAGGAGGGGAACTTCCTCATTGCGGCCCATGTCTAGAATGATGAAGTCCGTGGGGATATATGTGTCTCAAATTCTTACCAAGATATCCTTGGCTAATCCCTCCGGGTGTCGTGAGGTTTGATCCGCCATCTGCAGCCTAAAATTTGCAGTGGACAAAGGTCCAACCAAAATCTTATCATATATTACCTTGGACATGACATTGATGTTTGCTCCAAGGTCGCAAATGCATTGTGGAAGACATGTGGGCCAATTGAGCATGTGATCGTCGGGCGGCCAAGATCTTCTTTCTTGGTGACGAATGGTGGATCTACAAAATAATCATGGCTTTCCCGACATAGAGGCTTACCAAACCTTATTGAGACCATTTTAACAGATTCGAGTGAAGTTTCTGGCTTCCTCAGTATCTTTCCTGTATCAGAAACAGGTAGTGCGGCAGCAATTTGAGCTATTTGAGTTTCAATCATTTTATTAAAGCTCAACTAATTTTTAACAGATGTAGATAGGTTTTCAAGCTTTGTATTTATGTTTTCTATTATTTTATCATTAAACATTAACTTTTTAGTAAGATTTTCATTTATTTTTGCCTGGCCTAATACCAGGTCTTTCAAGGAAGGTTTATTCGAATTGTAATTTGAGTTAACGTTTGAATTACCTCCTTATGGGCAAGAATGATTGTTCCACCCGTTATAGTTACCTTGTCAAAACCCATTGTTGATATACACAGCGTCTTCATAGGCTTTGGGGCAGTTATTCCCTGAATGTGTGACCTCACCACAGACTTCACAAGTCATTTGCGAGTCCGTGGCCCGAACGGTGGCCTTCATAGCTTCTTTTTCATGCACCATTTCACTCAGTCTTGAGAGTAACAGGTCTATTTTTGTGACAAGCATATCCATCTCCTTCACGGTATGCATGCCTTTTTGTTGTTTCCGTTCCTCTCCTCAGCTTTGGTTTGCCACCATCTTCTCGATGAGTGTCGTGGTTGAAAGGGACCATGACGCCTAAGAGGAGGGTGAATTAGGCAACTTAAAACTCTAATTCTAAACTATGGCCTCTTTTTCTATCCTTAGCAAAACCCTATGTACAAGATAAACTATCTAAATGTGCAACTATGGTTTTGCTTGCTATCTCTACTACAAAAAGGAGTTATGCAACCTAGGTTCCAAACCTATCAACTAGCCTATCACTAAGCTAGTAAAGTAAAGCACAAACCAAGATTGCATTGTAAATGCGGAAGCTAAAGAGTAAGGTAGAGATATGCAAACTCCCATCAACGACTCCGGTATTTTTACTAAGGTATCGAGAAGCACCCAAGCTTCCCCCTAGTCCTCATTGGAGCCCCTCGCAAGGAATCCTTCACAAAGGCCAAGCGCCCGATCGGGTAACTCTGTGGATAGCCTTGGGCCTTCCCCACGTGCAAGTGGGTCTCTGGTGTGCCTTGCAGCAAGCCTCTCGCAGACCACTCCCCGCCTTCTTCACTATCAAGCTTCCGGCCAAACCGCCGCGGGCCTTGTTCCCTTTGGTACACGGTGGCGGACACACCACAAACGCGGTTGGTGTGATCTCACAAGACTACAAGCCCCTTTGTTGTACAACAATGGTGCGCGCAAGCACAGAGTGATAAGAGTGTGCAAACTTCACTAAACACTAGGCCTAATCCTCGAGCAAGCGCATAAGTGGTTGTCTAATCAACCTAAGCACTTCGCAAAGCACCTACGCTAATCACCTAATGAATCACTAAGCATTATGCAAGTGGAAATCACTAAAATGGTGTATCAAGACCCTTGCTATGTTTCCTCAACTCTCCACACCTCAAATGGCTGGTTGGGAGTGTATTTATAAACCCCATAGAGAAAGTAGCCGTTGGGGCGAAACCTAGCTTTCTACTACTAACGGACGCTGCTGTCGTCCTAACTGGACGCGTCCGGTCGTCCGGACCGTTGAGCGCGCGTGTAGAGATCGGACGCACTGCTGAGTCTAGTCATCATCGATCAGACGTGTCTGTTTGCATTTGTGCCGCTCTAGAACCTCTCTGGACATGATCGGACGCTGCACTTTATGCATCCGGTCATCTAGTGCCACTGCATCCGGTCCTCACTGAGTTGTTGTCGTGACAATGAACAGTGAAGTCCATGTGTCTAGTGATTGCCTCGCCCATCGTTTGGTCACTACTTCGCTCAGCATTTGGTCACAGCTGCTGATGCCTACTATTGCCGAGCAACTGATCGGACGCGTTCGGTCCTCCTAGGGCCACGTCCGGTCACCTCTACCGAGCTCGTTTCTTCACGATCTTGCATCCGGCTTGGTTCCCATCTTTGTGCTTGGACTTTGCTTGATATCTTGGGTCTTCTCTTGTGCTTCTAGGGTCTTGCTTATGGTGTTGATCATGGGATCATCATGTTGCCTTTGTCCAAGTCACGTCCTGCACCCTATTGAACTACAATGTCCAAGTCACGTCCTGCACCCTATTGAACTACAAAACAATTACTTACAAATTCATTAGTCCAATTTGGTTCTGTTGGTCATCAAACACCAAAATCAAAAGTAAATGGGCCTAGGGTCCATTTTCCTTACAATCTCCCCCCTTTTTGGTGATTGATGACAGCACGACCAAAGCAAGCAAATAATAAAAAATTTCGAATTTAAAAACTATTTTACTTGCTAGGATGCATTGCAAAGGGCAAGGTTATATGATGCTAAAAGATACCACATGTAAACATCATTGGAAACTTATCTTGCCCTTGCAAATGTCCCCATGTGGCATTATGGATTTAATCCTCCCCCTAACTCCATAATTCACTATCCTCCCTTTCTTGGACCATTACCACTTGTAAATTATTATGATCGGGCTTGCTTTTGGTCCTATAAATTCTCCCCCTTTGGAATCAAACACCAAAAAGGAAGACATTAGTAGCACAAGGGAGGGTCAAACTTTGTGATCTTTTGTATGTGGAGTGGAATAGATCACAAAATATGAATCTCACATTACATAGACTAAGCTCCCCCTAAATATATGCATACATATGATGGAGAATGTAATTTATGCATAATTGGCAAATTAATGCTCAAGGGAGTTTAATCTATATAATGCATGGAGAAAGCATGTAAATACCAAAGTGAAATCAACATGATGATATCGGTTTAGAAATACCACATGTGGAAACCAATTTGATTTATACCACTTGCAATAGGTGGTGGATATTTGATGTATGATGCTTAACTCCGAAGACTCCATTTTCCTTGCAATGAGACTACTACACACATGATAAGCTTGAAAAGGTGTTAGTCTCAAAGCATCCAACTTGTAGAGTAACCTCCCCATAAATTTGTGCACACAACTATGGAATACTTGTAGGAGACATGCACATTAATTTTAGAATAAAAAATACCACTTGAAAGATGACATCACATGAATGTGAGAATCATGTTCTAAAGTGATATTCGGGAGAAATTATCTACAATTTGGACTTTGGCACATATTAGATAAACAATTGTAAAACAAGCTATGTGCCATGCTCCTCAGCAAATTAAACCATGTAGGTTTGCTCCAAGAGTAAAAGTGATACCGAGCAAGCCTACCATATGATTTACCTAGTGTATGCATGATAAAATATTTAAGCATGCAAATGCAAACCTAGGCATGAAATGGAACTAGATGCTAATTGAGATTGCAAGAAATTAAATCTAGTTACCTAACATGGGAAGGGGATTTTGGGTCCATAGTATTCACTAACCCACTTGTCAATTACCTTGTCCATAATGATGCACCCCATAAAATGCACCCATACTTTGCCAAGTCTCCAAATTCTCCGAAGTCCATCAGACTTCTCAGTTCCCTTTCATGATCCAAACCTTCTTGGTGCTCTTCATGTTGGAAACGATCTCCTTTGGCACCCAAATGCATTTGGCCCCATTGTTGGCTTGCTTCTTCAACTTGATGGCCACCACCTTGTCATTTTTCTTCTTCTTCAAGAGATAAGGTGTGGAGGCCTTTTTGTCCACCTTGTTGGTGTAGGTGTTGGAGAGCTTGCTTGTTTCCTTTTTGTTTTTATCTTTCTTCTTAGCTCCTCCCCCATTCTTCGCCTTGTACTCATAGGACTTGTGGCCTTCCTTGTGGCACACGTAGCAAACCATGGTTTGTCCTTCATCAAGCTTCTTCACTCCCTTAACGGTGTTATCTTGATGATGTTGGGATTGCTCCATTTTGCCTTTTACTTGAGTCAAGTCCTTGGTAAGGCGAGCCACTTCTTGCTTGAGTTGCTTATTCTCCATTGCGACCTCTTGTGTGCATGTATCTACAACAACTTTCTCAACACAAACTTGGTTACACAAGGGTGAGTCTAAACATAAATCATTGCAAGAAGTAGAAGCATCCTTTTTAGGCAAGTCAAAGATAGAACTTTTCTTTTTAGGTGCCTTGGTGAGGGTTGTACTGACGGCTTCAAGATTAGCAACTTTATTAGTTAGCTCATCACAATGTTTGCACATGGTTTCCATTTTAGCAAGCAAACTTTTATAAGCATCTTGTGAGCTAGCTAACTTTTCTTTTAATTTTTTATTTTTCTTTACAAGTTGCTCATCATTGATTGTGCATGCATTTGTTGTTGCACTAGCCTCAAGTTGCTCAATTTTAGTAGATAGTTCAATATTGAGATTAGCAAATGTCTCATATTGTTCAAGCAAGGTTTTATATGCTTTTTGTGAACTATCTAGCTTTTCTTGCAACATTTTTAGCTTCTTTTGTTGGCTAGTGCAAGCCTTAGCATATTTAAGATTTTCCTGCATAAGTTCATTAAGAGAAGGCATTTCATCATCACTATCACTCTCACTAGAGGATGAGCTTTTGTTACCTCGTGCCATAAGGCACACACGAGAAGAGGTTGATGATGAGTGCTTGTGGCCTCACCTCTTGTGATGGTCTTCTTCTTCACTTGAAGAATCATCCCATGACCTTATTGATGTTAGGGCTTTGTCCTTGCATGCCTTCTTTTTTGTCTTGGGTGTGGGCTTGTTTGGACAAACTTCCACAAAGTGCCCTAACTCGCCACATCCATAGCATCATTTCTTTCTTTGCTCATTTCTTTGATTGGTGAAGATGAAATCTTGAATTTGGATGGGCACACCCTTGACATTGAGCCTTTGGATCATCTTCTCCACCTTGTTGATAAGTTTGATTGATTCTTCATCAAGGTCGGAGGTGGAGGAGGAAGATTGATCATCATCACTTGAATCTTCATCATCATCATCTTCTTCTTCTTCTTCTTCTTCTTCTTCTTCTTCTTCTTCTTCTTCTTCTTCATCTTCACTTGAGGAGCTTGAGCTTGAGCTTGTCTCAACTTGCTTGCCCTTCATCTTCTTTTTCTCACTACATGTGAGAGCTTTGCCTTTGCTTGATGACGAGGCTTCTTCTTGACCCATCTTCCATGACATTTCAAATGCCACTATCTTGCCAATGACTATGGCCAGGGTCATGGTGCTCAAGTCCTCCATGTTGTGAAGGATGCTGATGATGCTTGCATATTTCTTTTGTGGTAGCATGGAGATGATCTTCCTCACGATGTTCGCATCATCTAGCTTCATTAATCCTATTGAATGGAGCTCATTGATAATTAGATTCAAATGAGAATACATATCACGAACAAGCTCATCATCATTCATTTTAAAGGAATCATAATTTTGTTTAGCTAGACAATGTTTTTGCTCATGGACATTAGTTGTGCCATCATGGAGCTCTTGGAGTTTTAACCAAATTTCCAGTGTTGTATTTAAAGTGAACACTTAGTCAAACACATCCATGCTAAAAGATTCAAACAAGCAATTTTTAGCTCTAGCATGAAATAAATTTCTTTTTCTTCACTCTTTGTGGGTTTATTGGGGTTCTTAATGGGTTTCATCCCATCATGAGTGACTCTCCAAACACCCAAATCTACCGTCTCAAGGTGACAAGCCATTCTAGCTTTATAGTAGGGGAAGTTAGTGCCGTCAAAGTGCGGAGGCCTAGAGGTATCCATCCCAACCACTCTAAATAGCGTTGGCTCAACGGCGGTGAAGCCAAAGGTCCATATTGAGCCAACCTAGCTATAATACCACTTGAAAGGGACCATGACACCTAAGAGGTGGTGGGAATTAGGCAACTTAAAACTCTAACTCTAAACTATGGCCACTTTTTCTATCCATAGTAGAAACCTATGCAAAAGATAAACTATCTAAATGTGCAACTATGGTTTTGCTAGTGTGTTGCTATCTCTACCACGAAAAGGAGTTATGCAACCTAGGTTCCAAACCTATCAACTAGCCTATCAGTAAGCTCAGAAAGTAAAGCACAAACCAAGATTGCAATGTAAATGCGGAAGCTAAAGAGTAAGGTAGAGATATGCAAACTCACGTTGATGACTTCGGTATTTTTACCGAGGTATTGAGAAGTGCGCAAGCTTCCCCCTAGTCCTCGTTGGAGCCCCTAACAAGGAATCCCTTGCAAGGGCCAAGCACCCAGTTGGATAACTCCATGGATAGACCCGGGCCTTCCCCACGCGCAAGTGGGTCTCCGGTGTGCCTTCCGGCAAGCCTCTCTCGGACCGCTCCCAACTGTCTTCACTATCAAGCTTCCATCCGAACCGCCGTGGGCCTTGTTCCCTTCGATACACGGTGGTGGCCACACAATAAACGTTGTTGGTGTGATCTCGCAATACTACAAGCCCCTCCGATGTACAACAATGGTCCACGCAAGCACTGAGTGATAATAGGTGTGCAAACCTCACTAAACACTAGGCCTAAACCTAGAGCAAGCGCATAAGCGGTGGTCTAATCAACCTAACCACTTTGCAAAGCACCTACGCTAATCACCTAATGAATCACTAAGCATTATGCAAGTGGAGATCACTAAAATGATGTATCAACACCCTTGGTATGTTTCCTCAACTCTCCACACCTCAAATGGCTGGTTGGGAGTCTATTTATAAGCCCCATAGAGAAAGTAGCTATTGGGGGTGAAACCCAGCTTTCTGCTACTGATGGACGCTGTTGTCATCCTGACCGGGCACGTCCGGTCGTCCCGACCAATGAGTGCGCGCATAGAGATCGAACGCACTACCGTGTCCGGTCATCATCGATCAGACGCGTCCGGTCGCATTTGCGCCACTCTAGAACCTCTCTAGACAAGATCGGACTCTGCACTTTGTGCGTCCGGTCATCTAGTGTCACTGCATCCGGTCCTCACTAAGTTGTTGCCGCGATGATGAACAGTGAACTCCGTGCGTCCGGTGGCTGCCTCGCTCAGCGTCTAGTCACTGCTTCACTCAGCGCCCGGTCACTGCTCTGCTCAGCATCCGGTCATAGCTACTGACACCTGTTGTTACCGAGCAACTGATCGGATGCATTCGGTCCTCCTACGGCCACGTCCGGTCACCTCTACCGAGCTCGTTTCTTCACGATCTTGCATCCAGCTTGGTTCCCATCTTCGTGCTTGGACTTGCTTGATATCTTGGGTGTTCTGTTGTGCTTCTAGGGTCTTGCTTGTGGTATTGATCGTGGGATCATCATGTCGCCTTTGTCCAAGTCATGTCCTACACCCTATTGAACTACAAAACAATTACTTGCAAATTCCAATTTGGTTGTGTTGGTCATCAAACACCAAAATCCAAAGTAAATGGGCCTAGGGTCCATTTTCCTTGTAGTGGCATTAGCGATAGTGAGGGAAAGGAATGCCCCTCCAGTAGTGGCATCTACGTGCCCCTTTGACATGGACGTGAGCCCCTCATAGAAATTCTGGAGCATGAGCTAGTCCTCCATTCCGTGGTGTGGACAGGCCTGGATATAATCTTGGAGCCTTTCCCATCCCTCGAGGATGGATTTGAGTGAAGTCTGCTACAAGTTTGAAATTTTCCCCCTTAGGACATTGGTTTTGCCCATGGGGAAAATTTTCACAAGGAATATTGCTGAACATTTGTCCCACATGTTGGCAGCTTCCTTCTCCTTGTAAAATCACTGTTTTGCCTTCCTCGCGAGGGAGAAGGGAAACAGACAAAGCCTGATGCTAGTTGGTGTGACATCTTTGATGACGATTGTGTCACATAGCTCAAGGAAGTGTTGCAAGTGTGCACATGCATCCTCGCTTGGCAAACCATAGAATTGATTTGCCTGTACCGTTGTGATGAGGCTAGTCCGGAGCTCAAAGTTTTCAATGCCCGTGTTGATAGCGGGCCCAACGGGCACGTTGGCAACAACGGGGGTGGAGTAGTTGCGGAGTGACTTGGCCATTGTTGGTATATTTAATGCACATAGATAAATCCACAAGAGCATAGATACCGCTGTAGCTTTCACCCGGAAGTATTCCAAGTATCATATCCACAGGGAAACGTGTGAGACTAACTACGGTCTAACTTAACTAAGGGTAGCAACAAGGTTAGGATGAATAGGAGTGTAGAGAGGAAAACTAAGGTTCTCTAGTTCTGACTTGGGTAAGCTATGTCTTCTACTATTCAACTAGGGACATTACTTAAGGAAAGACACCAGTAGAGGATGCTTTCCATAGTAATTGCGTCCAACTTGCCCTACAAATGGGAGGTGGACTACAGAGGATTCAACGAGGCCATAAGAGTCACCCTCCTGAGCTACCACCGATCCGAAATGCAGGATGCATCCACAAGTAACCAGGGTCTAAGCACCATGCTTACACTACAATTACTACTTTACTATTCCCAGATAAAGAATAAAGCACTCAAACGAGTTGTGAACTTAATTAATAATATAAACAAGAAGCCTACTTGAATTAGAAGTTGATTACTAGAGAAATCTCAAAGGCAAGCTCAAGTAGAACTTGGATCCACCAAGGTACAAGCCATAGAGAGAGCACCGACAGGCCGGTATCTCTTCCAAACTCTTCCCTCACTCTCCATCCCACTATTATTTACAAGACTATATCCTATGAAGGACTAATCTTCTCTTGATAGCTGGCTCTGATCCTGAAGAGGAGAATATGAATTAGGTTTTATGATGGCTCCACGGACAGGGCAGGGGCTGCTATATATAGGCCGAGGTGGAGTAGGGGGCAAGGAATCACCACATCATCGATCCACGTTAACTTCCTCGATCACCGTTGGATGAACCGACTTAAATAAACGACGTAGTTTTAATCCTTAAGGCAGTGGAGAACCGACGGCGCAACGGGGGGGGCAACATGTGGGTCTAGGGGGTAGGCCGGCCTGCAGGTGGGGCCAGTTGGCTCCACCTGTCATGCTCCTGTGGTCTTCTTTGGTGGTTTGGCTTCTAGTATCCTCTAGAACCTTCTAGAGTTGTTTTCGTCACGGATAAGCGCGATTAATTCTGACGTTTAGGCCCACCTTGATGGTTTTCTAGATAAACCCTCCTATAATCGTAGATTCACTAAAACTCATATAATTTATTAGTTTAAACCCTATACCTATGTTTGGTGATGGAATTAAGTATATATGTAGGATATGTTGATGCTTTATAATTTATGTTAACGATCGTTAACAAGCTCCCCTAAGCTTAATCTTTGCTAGTTCCTGAGCAAAGCTAAACTCAGCAATGGATCAGGAGTTGCTACTATGCTTTCATGCCTCAAAAGTTCACAAGTGTTCAATCAAGAATTCTCCTCCGGATTAGAATAAACTGATCTGACTTTCAAACTTACCCATATTACCTTCAACCATGGGGCTTCTTAGCCTTTACTTGGGTCTTGAGCAATTGAAAGACAGAACGATTAAGTCAAGCACTATGTCTCAAATTCTTTGTTCCACCATTGTTCCGAAGTTTTTTTATAAGTTTTCAAAATAAAATTCAGAGATTCCATTATATGACACTCTCAAGTCTCTCAATATATGTGGGATTTGGGGATCCTCACCAAGGCAATAAAGATATTATGCCTTTTCTCTTCCTACTACTAAGGCTTATGTGGAGTTCATAGGTAGGGAGAAAGCTAGAGCATACTTGCAATGCATATATTGTAAAGTCAAACCTCGGATCTAAAGAGAGTTGAGTCATACAATCAAATCAAGATGTGCATGTGTGTGGATATATGGTGGATATAAATGGTGGCTAATATAATTCTACTTTGCTCCTTAAAAACATATCTCTCTTTTGAAACTTGGAAACATTTGCTAGAGAGAAGGGGCTATCTTATTCATCTTTTTTCAAGGCGGGCATCTAAGTACCCATTGTTTTAGATATCTTGGACACTTGTCCATTTTTTCTCAATCTCTTTTTTCTTTCTTTTCTCTTTTTTTACTTTTGAATAACTTTTGCATAGGCCCATGTCTCTTTTCTGCAACAAAACTTGGAGAGATATCAATAAGAACTTGGAGCAATTATTTAGTGGATGGAAAACCTAACAAGCATGTTTTTGGGTTCACTCCCAGTGTAGGTGTAGAACATTTTTTGGGTAGATCTAGATGGAAGGCATGTTTTTGCGCCTACCCCTAGTGTAGAAGTAGTGCATATGTGGGTGGTGTGTACATGATCTTGATTTTAAGAGCATAACAAACCTTTCATAAGGGTCAACAAAGCTTGACAAAACTCAATGCAAAAGCAAGTAGCATATATGTGGAAGTTTTCCTAGCCTAAATAACATGTATGGCTTTGGTGGGAATTCAAGCTTTGTCATACAGGAACTCATCATATAGCATTTTTGTGTTTTTAGAAGATAAATCTCTAGAACTTTAGTGTAACTTGGAACAGGATAAACAGCAACTCAGACCATCTCATATCATATCCGTCAATTACCTAGACTTAGATCAAGCATATGCTACCCATGAGTTTTAAGTTCAGAGTAAATCCTTATATCAAAATAGTTGTATCCAAAACTCAGGAGAATTCAAGGCTAAAAACTAGGTACTTGAAAGGAATTACAACGGAACAACTATTCATCATTTCCATTTTAAAAGATTATTTGGAGTCCTCTTTATTTATTCAACTCTTAAAAATAAATTAAAACAAGCTAGACACACCTTTTTATTTTGTTTTGAATTTTAAGACCACACATTATTACTATAGTTATATTTATTATAAAGATGACTTTTTATTTTGTTTCATTCATCATTTTTATTAAAAAGAAACTACAATTAAAATAAGAAAGGGGAAGAATACTTACCTGAATACATGGAGGTGCTTCTCCCCCAAGCTAGCTCTTTCGGTGAGGGTTCGTTATTGTAAGTTCTTCAAACCGGACTTCTCCTTGTGAAGTTCATTGATCGAATTCCTTGGTTTGCTCTGAAGATGAGAATTCTTGAGGTGACGCCTCTATTGGTGATATCATCTTCTTCTGCCAAACCTGTGGCAGAACCTCCTAAATTATAGGACCCACATGCACCTGTCACAGTCCAATGACCTCTAACGACTATGCATATATTCCCGGTAACTTAAGAAGTCTGTCGAGTGTCCTCGGGGAACCCCGAATCATCCATGATTTCTGAGCAGGATCCCATTACAGAGTCATTGCAGTATTACAACATTTATTCAAATATCTACATCAGAGTAAATTAGCGGAAGTCTTATGATAACTTAGTTTAAAACCAGTTGTTTCAAACCTTACAAACTAAGTTCGATAATTATTACAAACCATAGTAGTAGTGGAGTGGCATTAGTAACATAATACAAACACACAATATAAGTATCCTACCCAAGGATCACACATTCACTTATCATCATCGACCTGAACAACAGTCATGCAGCACGGTCCAAAACAGACCTGCTCATGAGGCTCATCTGCAACAAGGGTCAACAAACCCTGAGTACAAAAGTACTCAACAAGACTTAACCGAAATAGAAACTGATAGAACTCAGGAATGCAGGCTCAGGGATTCAAGGTATGGCTTTAGCAATAAACAAAGTTCTTTTGCGTAAAAGCTCTTTAACAAAATCCTTTATATCAACATTGTTATCTTCAAAAAGACCACATACAAAGCAGACACGATCCATAATGAGATCATGAAACTTCATATCCCACACTTTCTCAACCTTATTCAAGTTCTAGTTATTAAACTACGATGATGAACAGTGAGTTGAGTCTCCATAACCGAGGAGCAACGACGATTCGAACTGATTATAACCCAGCTGGGGATTCCAGACCACACGACATATGCAGGTCCCCGACCTACATATACCAACCTACCCTCAGGTCCTATAAAACAAGAACGGGTCCGCGCCACCCGAGAATACAGTACTCCACCAATCCAGCCCATTGCCACGTGGGTACATGCTATTCCCGCCATCTCTCCACTCCTAGTGCGCGAGTAGCCATTCTCGTAATAGAATAGCCGAGTTAAGGCTTACCGGAGTATGTGGTTAGTACTACAAAGTCTCACCTCATGCAATTCAACAACGGATGGACCTTAATCGACACAGGCGGAAAGAAGCCGCTCACAAGACCTCCATGTCTTGTGGCTCTCACACATCGAGTCCGCCCGGTCTAGATTTATTACTCCACATGCTCATATCTCATGATAACATAAGTAACCAAACGTAAACAAAGATCCATGTAAAACTCACAGGTGACAGGTAATCACCCGACTTTTATCTGTCTAAGCATGGCTAAGCATAACTAGGCATTTACGAAGTAAAACTGGTAACAAGGTAGATATAGAAAAACAAGGTTGGTAATGCACCAATTAGGTTTCCACTCGACTCCTAATCACTTAATGCAGTATATAAAAGCAAAAGCGATAAAAAATTGTAAAACACAAGGTAGGTTTAAATGCATCCGGGGCTTGCCTTGGTTGGCGGAAAGGTTAGGTTCCTGAGACGTTCCACAATTATCAGATCTGACCTCAACAGACGGATTAACTTCCTCCGTAACATGATTAACTACCACGTGTTCACCTTCGTTCACTACACATAGTAATAATGCCATGTTTAACATGATGCGAGATACAAAAATATGATGCTCGATGATGGATGCAAAATTAACAACTTAAATACAACTTTCCTTCGCGGTACAGTTACAAGTCAAACTAACTAAACCTTTTTCTTAACACTTACTTCCATTGCCAAGTATCATTACCAACTAATGACCCAAGGTCATCACTCAATCCAAAAATTCAAACAAAAACCTAAGTCATTAAAGGTTACTATTTGCTTTTATGAATTAATTATTTAATTAAAAATTATGAAATAAATCAACTTGTTCCAATTGAGTTCAAAATTTTTGTAAAGGTTCATCACATGATAACTAAGTGGCAAAACAATTTTCATATTTTTTGGATAATTAATAAAGCCTAGAAAAAATCATGGAAACTCATTTATTAATTAATTGAGCAATTTTTATCACATTCAAAAAGTACTGAAAAACAACATTAAATATTTTTCCTAAATAATATACATCATATAGAGGTTACACAAAAAATTTCATAATTTTTGGAGCTCTAAATAATTCTACACAAAAATAACAAAAGCATACACTATTCATCCATTTCTGAAAAAGGAAAATTCATTTTCAAATCACCCGCTCACTGACAGCCCGACCCCACTTGTCATCCCTGACCTCCCGCGCTGACTACGGCGATGACGCGCTGACCGGCGATTTCTCGCCGCCGGTGGGATCAACGGCGACAGCGAGAGTACCAACACACTCCCCTCATCACCCCGCATCGATTGAGTGTACTATCGAGACTAATTACAGCGGTGCACGAGCTTGCCGACGGCCATGGTGGACACGGTGGCGCGGCTGCGCTACGCCGGCGACGTGAGACCGATAGATCATAAACAAATAGCACGGGAAGGCTCAGCAGCTCACCCCGAACACGACTGAGCAGAGAGCAAGACCGGAGGAGCAACGGTGAAGCGGTTCGATGTGCACAGCACCCATGGTGGAGCAAGTGACAATGATGGCGATGCTCCGGTGACGTAGAGCGCTAGCCACGACGGCGCTCGCTCGACGGTGGTGCTGCCGGCCGCGAGGAAGAAAGGCAAAGAATGGTGGTTCCCGGGGCAATCAGGCAACAAGGGCTGGAGGACTGGGTGCGCAAGGAACAAGCGGAGCTATGGCAAGCTTTGCTATGAATGGAAAGGCACTACGCCGACGGCACCAGCACGACAGAGGTATGGCGGCGGCGATGGAAAAGCAGAGCAGGGAAAAAATAGAGAACGGCGACGACACCAGGGCTTTAAAGGCGACCAGGAAACAAGAAGAAGCCACGCCGCGGCCTTCTCCACGCCAGCGCGGAGCTGAAGAGAGCCACAAGCGCGCCTAGAAGCAAAAAGAAGATCGCCGGCGGTGACAGCTGCCCACCCGTACTGTTCATCTTATTTACAAAATTGCCATTCATTTTAAAATCTAAATTACTCCCAAATTTATGTAACAACTCAAAAATCTCAAAAAATAAAAGTTATTTAAAAATTCAAAGTTCTACAACTTTGCTTTTATAACCACCCCCTAATTCGGTCTACATTTTGAAATGCAAATTTGAATTCAAAAAGGGGACATTTAAAGAACTACGCCTTTTCAAATTACTTCAAATTTTATAAAACAACTTTGAAAACTCCAAAAATAAACTTTGTATAACTTAACAAGCTCTACACTTTTCCTTTTAGGCTCAACCCCAAAATGTGCTTAGATTTTGAATTAGGTTTTTAGGGTAGGATTTAAATACTGAAAATCAGGGTTTTCATAAATTCAATTCAATACAAAGAATTTTAACTCAATTCAAGCCATACAAGTCAACACATATAACATAAGGGTAAACTTGTTTTAGTGTATGCATATCAAAATTTTCACTAACACATGAATGATTTGCAATGCATATGATGACATGGCAGGTTTTAGTATTTAAAACACCCGAGGTGTTACAAAACCTATCTTGGTTTTGAGTTTTTATTTTGGTTTGACACGTTCAGGACCTTCACTTGTAGAAATTGGAGAGTTGACTATCTTTCCCTTACACATTGCTTGAAGTGTGTCCTGCTCATAAGACAAGGTAGAGATCAAGTGCATGGGCTCTGTTGGTGGGAAAACACCAACAGAACCAAAAACTTTATTTATTCTTCTCTAGCCTTAGGTACTTTGAACAAGATGAAATTGATGTTATGTGCTTGTTCATTTATGACATGGGTGGTAAGATTAGAAGATTGAGCATGAATGTAGCATTAAAGTGCATTTGTAAAAAAAAAGTTGAGTTGCTTAACCTATGGAAGGATTGTTTATTTGTGAATAATATATCAATCTTTACATGATTATGACTATTATCTTCTAGAAATAAGATGTGCAACATTTTAGCTCATTTGGTTAAAACTATGAGTTCAAGAAAGTGGTGCTAGGAACAAGCATAAAGAACTAAACATGTTGAGTTAGTCAGGTTGGATCAAGTAAGTTGTGACTCAAACATGTTGGTTTCTTATTTATGTGCCTACCAGAATCATGGAAAAGCTTTTTAAATAATGACCATTTACATTAGAATGTTACCTTTGTCATTAGAGCATGAAGACACTATATGACCAAGGGTAGATGACTCATGATGGTCCTTTCTTTTTGCTTGAAGTTTTCCTTGCTCGGCTAGTCTCGCATCTAGAGGTATTCATGAGCTTCATGTTTCCTAGATCGCACTTTTCTTTCTCATCCTTTTGTCATGTCATCTTTTTTCTTCTTTGATCTTACCACTTCGTTGGTCCTTCTGCCTCACCCTTTGTTTTATGCACTCATCTTCTTCCTCTTTGTTCCATAGCTATAGTGGTGGCTGGGTTTGTATCATGTCAAACCATGAATAGGCGTAGCTTATATTCATTCATCCCTACAAAATGTTAGTGGAGACATACCCGAGGGAATACAGCAAATTTGAAGCATGGATCGTTGTCCATAAGTTTGGGGAATTACATCTATGCTAATGAAAAGATGATTTTAGGGTTACTTTAGCATAGATTTTGTTTATCATGTTTTATACAAGCATGACTCAAGGCAAAAGTAACTTGCAGCAAAAGACAAAGTGAGTGACCTTTGATACTTACAGCTCTTCCATCCATCATGAATGAGTTGTGTCTTCTTTGCGTAATGTTATTGGAGTTCATCATGTGCCTGGCTTCATCTCTGAATTGAATTCATCTCGTGACTTACCAATATTGAATTAAAAGTTTTCTACATGGGGTTAGTCCAACAAAATGACCTATCTACTATTGCATATTATTGGTTCAAAAATCAACCTAGACACCACGTCTAATATGATTTAGGAAGGCATTAAACCTTTGGAAGTAAGATCAACACTCCTAAACCAAGCACCATGCTTAATTCAAAAGATGTATGAACATACTCCAAACCTTAAGCATACTATAGTAAACAAAGGTAGCTTGAAAGCATTATAGAGATTTATTCAATTGGAGATGAAAGAGCATGATTGTTATTGAGCATGATTTAAAGGTAGAGACAACCAGGATGAATTAGCAACATGGCATTGGATTTTTCATAGAAGCCCAACCCCAGGTTTGAATTTTGCAAGGCAAAGTCAAGTTTGGATGGACGTGATTTAATGTTGCCCGATGATTGGTTGGACATACCTTGAGTTGCCTTCGTTCATCCTTTTTGCTTTAAACTTGGAATGGTTACTGACAAAAATACCTGAAGGGATATTTTCACAATTATATTTCTATGCTTATTTCACAAGGGTATCATAGTAGAAGGTGAAAGCTCATGTTGTCTCCTAAAAGTGCTTGTTTTAGGATAGAAGCTCATCCTTGGGAAACCTTCGAATTGTGTTTCTAATTGGTGAAGTGGTTTCCCCTCCAACACCATCCTTTGTGTGCCTATCTCAAGATTCATGCCAATGAGATTTGCAATATTTGTGATAAACATACGCATCTACAACCACCCTTTCAAAAAATTTATGAACAGGAAGCATGAGGGGGTTGAAGATCTCGTGTATGGCAAGGTCCGGGCCAGTGATGATGAGGTCATTAAAACGATCCCACGATGTGCCAAGAGATTCTTCTTCTAGTTGTCTAAAATTTAGAACCTCTTTTCGAAGGCTAACCACCTTAGAGATGGGAAAGAAACGTAAACAAAATTTAGAGCATAACATTTTCCAATCTCCTTGCATACTTCCTATGGTTTGACTATATCATTGTTTAGCTCTTCCCGTTAAAGAGAATGGAAACAACTTCCATCTTAAGGTCTTGTCAGACATGCCAGTGATATGCAAGCATGCACAGGTCTGTTCAAACTCTTGTAGGTGTGAGTATGGGTTTTCGTTGCCTTCTCCCGAGAAGGATTGATCCCGAATTAGTTTTATAAAACATGGGCGCAGCTCATAGCTAGGTGTTAGGATAGGTTCTATAAATTTTAGTGGCTCTAGACGCACGCTCGTGGGTGCAGCATATTGATAGATAGGAGTGGAATCCATAGTGAAAAGGAAAAGAATAAAAGAAAAAGATAAAAGATACAAAGTTAAGCTAGGTTCGTAGTCAATTCAACAACTGTTTCCTCGGCAATGGCGCCAGAAAGCTTATTGGTATATTTAACGCACACAGATAAATCCGTAAGTGCATGGATATCGCTGTAGCATTCAACCGGAAGTATTCCAAGTATCATATCCATAGGGAAACATGTGAGACTAACTACAGTATAACTTAAATAAGGATAGCAATAAGGTTAGGATGAATAGGAGTGTAGAGAGGAAAATTAAGGTTCTCTAGTTCTGACTTGGGTAAACTATGTCTTCTACTATTCAACTAGGGACATTACTTAAGGAAAGACACCAGCAGAGAATGCTTTCCGTAGTAGCCGCGTCCTACTTGCCCTACAAACAGGAGGTGGACTACAGAGGATTCAACAAGGCTATAAAACTCACCCTCACGAGTTACCACAGATCCAGAATGTAGGATGCATCCATAAGTAACCAGGGTCTAAACACCATGCTTACACTACAATTACTACTTTACTCATCATGGATAAAGAATAAAGCACTCAAAGTAGTTGTGAACCTGATGAATAATATAAATAAGAAGCCTATTTGAATTAGAAGTTGATTACTAGAGAAATCTCGAAGGCAAGCTCAAGTAGAACTTGGATCCGCCAAGGTACAAGCCATAGAGAGAGCATCGATAGGCTGGCATCTCCTCCAACTCTTACCTCACTCTCCATCCCACTATTATTTACATGACTAGATCCTATGGAGGACTAATCTTCTCTTGATAGCTGGCTCTGATCCTGAGGAGGAGAATATGAATTAGGGTTTTAGGATGGCTCTAGGGAGGGGGTAGGGGCTGCTATATATAGGCTGAGGTGGAGTAGGCGGCAAGGAACCACCACATCATCGATCCGTGTTAACTCCCTCTATCACCGTTGGATGAATCAAATTAAATAAACGACGTAGATTTAGTCCTTAAGGGGGTGGAGAACCGACAGCACAATGGGGGCCGACATGTGGGTCTAGGGGGCCGGTCGGCTGGCAGGTGGGGCTGGTCGAACCCACCTGTCATGCTCCTATGGTCTTCTTCAGTGGTTTGGCTTCTGGTGTCCTCTGGAACCTTCTAGAGTTCTTTTTGTCATGGATAAATGCGATTAATTCTGATGTTTAGGTCCACCTTGATGGTATTCTGGATAAACTCTTATGCATTCATAGATTCACCAAAACTCATGGAATTTATTAGTTTAAACCCCTAAAGGATCAAGATGCCCAAGAGGGGGGTGAATTGGGCTAATTCTAAAATTCTTTGCAATAAATAAACCCTACACTTAGCCCACTTCACCCCTTGTGCCTAGAAAGTGATTCTATTGATCAACCGCACAAAAGTTTAGCACCCTAAGTTCCAATCCTACTCTAGCATGGCAATTCTAAGAATGTAAAGACAAGAATTGAATTGCTCAAATGTAAATGCTTAAAGTAAAGAGAGGAGAAGGAACGCAGTGATGTTTTGCCAAGGTATCGGAGAGTTGCCACTCCCCACTGGTCCTCGTTGGAGCACTCACGCAAGGGTGTAGCTCCCCCTTGATCTGCGCAAGGATCAAGTGCTCTCTATGGGTTGATTCTTTGACACTCCGTCGCGGTGAATCACCCACAACCGCTCACAACTTTAGTTGGGTTATCCACAAGCTTCGTCGGATGATCACCAAACTCCCAATCACCACCAAGCCATCTAGGTGATGGCGATCACCAAGAGTAACAAGCAAGAACTCTCACTTGACCACAATAAGCCTAATGACAAGGGTGGATGCACACTTGCTACTCTCTTTTCACTAATGAGGCCTTAATCTTGGATTCTCAAATCTCAATCACCTCACTAGGCTCTTGCTCTCCTTGGCACTCTCAAGGGTGTTTCTTAGCTGTTGAAATGGGCAAGAGTTCTCCCTTGAATGAATAGAGAAAGTATTTATACCCCTTCATTCAAAACAAACCGTTATGTGCCTGAGTCAGCACTCTATGGGGTGACCGGACGCTCCGGTCAAGGTGACTAGACACTTTGGTCAGTTCTCCCCGCCACAGAGCCGTTAAGTTGTGACCGGACTCTGACCTACGTCCGATCAGCACTGACCAGACATGTCCGGGCATGAAAACTGCTCTCTAGACCCTTACTGATGTTGACCGGACACTGACCCCCAGAGTCCGGTCACTTTGCTTTTCAGTGTCCGGTCATCACTGACCGGACGCGTCCGATCAGGATTCTCCCTCTCTAGAACCTTACGGGAGTTGATCGGACTCTGGCACCCATCATCCGGTCACTTTTCACTCAGCGTCCGGTCGCATCCAGACGACTTCACTTGATCAAATGAACTGACCGGACTCTACTGCCAGCATCGGTCACACCAGAACCAGTGTCCGATCAACATTTGACCCTCCATTCACTTCCAACTCAAAATCATATGTGAATGAAGTTTTCTCCAATTGATCTTAGGGCTACTTAGGAGCTACCTAGTGCTAGATTTGAGAAGTGTGCACCACACCTAACCCACTAGACTCACCTAGGTCAAGCTACTAGTCCATACCCCCCTTAATAGTACGGCCAAAGAAAAAACAAAGTCCTAAACTACTCTAAGTGTCTCTTCAACACCAAACGACACTTAGAACTAGTCCAACCTTAACCTTGTCGTCCATCCTTTGAAAACCAAAATGATTTCCTTCATAGGGGCATGACAACCATGATTGCCCAATCAATTGCCACTACCATGACCTAACTTAATTGCCTCTACAAAACACATGTTAGCCATAGTAATCTCGTATTGTCATTAATCACCAAAACTCAACTAGGGGCCTAGATGCTTTCACTATGTTTGGTGATGGAATTAAGAATATATGTAGGCTATGTTGACACTTTATAATTGATGTTAACGACCATCAACAGCCATGATGGTAGTAGCGGATGGTACGAGGGTGGCTAGTTCAACTGCTGGTGGAGTAGCAGAAGAAGAAACGGTATGAGATCGGTTCTTCCTTAGGAGTGCCTTCGGATTATCGGTGTAGTTGTTCAGCAGGTCAAAACCACTCATACACTATCCTGTTTTCATCCACAATAGGAAGGAAACAAGCAGAATTAGCCTACATAAACTATGGATACCATTACATGCATGTGCTCATGATCATGTCCTAGATTCTTTAACCTATGCCCTCCCCAGCAACGGCACCAGAAATGCTTGTTGGCATTTCTTAGCGTAATCACCAAGTGAGGAGGTTTTAATTCCATCACCGGCAATGATGCCAAAAATGCCTGTTGGTATTTCTTAACACCATTCCTAAGATTGAGTTAATATTAGCAACGCCGCCATGAAACACCAACTACGATAGTTCTTAACGATTACAGAGAATATCCACAAGCGCATGGATCTATCGTTGTAGCATTTCACCTGGAAGTATTCAGGGTATCATTTATTTATATTTTCCCAAATGAGGGCAAGGTATTAAGAGTCTAGCATGAGCATAAACATGATTACCTACTTGCATAGCGAACCATAGTGCATGACAGGGGTAAAAATGGTATTTCATGGATAGTGGACACACATCTGGGCCAACCTTAAGGATAAAAGGAAAACAAAGAATAAAAGAATGTTCCTAAGTGAAGCCGACATGTTCAAATATAGCCATGCAAAGAATAGTTAATGGTCATACAAGTTACATGACTAGAGTTACAACCAAGTGTGAGATGGATGGGAAGATCTCCGAGCACTGGTCTGCCAGCAAGCGTGATAGACTTTAAAACTCCTACACAATACCCAGACATGGGGGATTACAAGGGATGGATAGGGCTGTCACCACCTGCCGCCTACCCCTCAACCGTGGGATACCGTCATATCTAAAGGTTCCCGTGTACCCGAGCACCACGCCTGTGTACAAGGAAACTACCTATATCCCCCTAGGACTCCAACCCTATGGATTGACAAGCAAGAATATAGGCAAACCCGAAGGAATGATGAACTGTCACCCCAACCCTAGCTCTACTTCTACTCATACAAATCATATGAATGATTAAGCATAAAGTTGGACATGTTAAGATCATAACACACAAACTATATGCTAGTTCATATATCATGATTATAACATGAAAACTATACTCTAGTTCATATGCACTACTATATAAATGATATGAGAGCATGACTATGGAAGAATTCTTCATAGTATTATTCATACCAAAGTTGCTCTTCTTCCAAGGAGACAAGCTCTTCAAGTAGATTTGCTAGCTCCAAATACTACTAAAAGTAAAAGTACAAGAGGTGGTAGTGAGGTGTAGCTCCAAATGATGGTGTGTTGAATGGTGAGCTCCTCCCTTGCTTATATACAACTCTATGGTCAGTTTGGGGGATATAATTTAGGAAAGCACCCAAAACCGACCCTAGGCGCATTAATGATACCACCAGAGCAAGGTGGGCCTAGGAGGTAGTGCCTGGGGTGTGGGCGCACCTAGGGTGTGGCCTCATCCTGGCTGGCATGCCTGGCCACCGTCCTTCTCTGGTCAGTTGATGCTTGGGCCTAGGTTGCGTCAATGTTGGTGCTCGGCCCAAACTTGGTAGTTGAGTGGGCTTTTGCTTGTTGTGCTTTTGTAGAATCTGCTTTACGCTTTCTGGGTTGCGCACTTTGACCATAATTCCCATGTATTCCATGTATATGTCCTGTAAAACAAGTTTTCTCCAATACAACTAGAACTAGGTCAATAGTATATGCATATGCATCAAAAGTATGTTCATTTCTCCTGTTTTGGATAATAATTGGTGATCAAATTTGGTTGTTAGTGACCGCCAACACACAACACGGCGGCCCCTCTCTCTCCTCCAAGCACGGTGCCCCTTCCCTGTCCCTCATACGTCGGCCACTAGATCTGGCCTCCAATCGTCCACCGAAGGCGGTAGGGGCGTAGATCAAGTCACCAGTAGCAGTGGGGCACGGATCCGACCACCGGTGGCTGCGGCGGCACGGATCCAACCACGAGCAACGGTGGCGTGTGCTACCGGGCTTGGTGGGCCTTTTTTATTATGTGAAATTATTAACCAAGGCAGGCTACATAACTCAACCACCTCTGTTAGTAGCATTAACCGTGGCGGTTGTATTATGCCGACCGCCTCGGTTAATTGATTAACCGAGGTTGTTTTCCAACAGCCTCCGTTAAAGGTCCGATTAACCATGACCTTTCGAGGGAGGTGGTTGGCAAAATTGCCTTGGTTAAAGCTTTTTGCCCACCTCGGTTAAGATTCTTGTAGTAGTGTAAATGCCTTTGTAATCTAGAAAGATGTAAGAACTTGGAATACGTGTGGTCCCAAAACCTATGTCTCCAAAGGCAAAAAAGTCAAGCTCAAAGGGTAGACACGGTGAAGATTTGGAATATATCCCTGAACCAAGGGAGGTAGTTGAGGGATTCGATGTTACAGATGAAACAGATTCAGATTTAGAAGATGACCTAGTACCCCAAGCAATTGAGGTGCCTGTTCTATCTTGTATTTAGTTCGGAGGGGGGTACGTAGCAATGCAACGCTTTACTATTTGGATAGCAATGCAATTTGTACATGCTTGTTGCTTAAGTTTGTATCTCCAATTTCAGTGTCTAGGTCGAAGGAGCCATAGAGGAGGCTCTGCTAGCAGGACAAAAGGCAGCGCTGCCATGAGTCTTGGGAGAAGGCACTCCAAGCGAGTGAATTCAACACGACCATGAGAGTTTGCCCAAGGAGTTCATACTCGGAGGGCTGCCGCTAGGAAAAGGGTGGAGGTATCAGCAATAGGTGAACATAATTCTCCATCACATTGGACACCTATACCCAGGGATCAATTCAAACTTCATGAATTGACTGGAGACATTTGTCGAGATGGCACCCTACCTAGCCCTGTGAGAGTCTGCCGATGGCCAGATGATGATAGCCATGCCGAAGAGGAACCCTCTGAGCTACCTAGCCCTATGAGAGACTGCCCACGGCCAAATGATAATAGACATGCCAAAGAGGAGCCCTCTGAGCCACCTAGCCCTATGAGAGACTACCAACAGCCAGATGATGATAGCCAAGCCGAAGAGGAGCCGTGTGAGCAAACTCCCATCTCCACCCACCCGTAGAACAATGAAAGTTGCCTAGGTTGGTATTACCTTACAGCTGCCTATCAATCAATTTGCACTAGCTATTTGATATCCATGTTACTTTTCTAACAATCTGAATGTATGAAAACTTTGTAGTACCATTGCCGAGAAGTGCAAGGAAGCCAAGGACTCGAACTCGTGAAATTTTGGTTGACAAAATGAGCAAATCTATGGGAGGATTGAGGATGCCCATCTCTGTTGTCGAGGGAAACAGAAGGCCACATGTTCTAGTGCAAGCTGCCAAGTTAGTCTCAGAGGCAGGTGTAGTAGTTAGGCATCAAATACCAATTTTTACGCATTGGAAACATTACAAGAAGCCCTCCGGTGTCATCCATTACAAAAATTTTGTTGAGAGGCTAACTGTATGTATGGGTATCCTCTCTTGACAATCAACTCTACTTTGAGCAACTTTAACAAATTTACTTTTCATTCACACTACTACGTGCAGTCAAGGCTAGACATTGACAAGGCTCACCCACCAACACAAGAAGCTTGCTAGAATGTATTGCAGTGTGGGGTATGGCTGGCACGCTATAGGTTGAAGCAAACCTACTTCAATGGCGTCCCTGCTAATCAGATCTGTACAACCTCTCTTGTACCGTCCATGAGTGATGCACAGTGGTGTGAACTTGTCGAGACTTGGTCTAGTGCTAAGAACAAGGTTTGTTTGAACCCATTGATTTCCTATCTAGTCTTGCTATGGTCTACTTGTGCTGCAGTATAACACAAATGAAGCTATAGAAAACATCTGAGATGAACAAGCAAAACCATGCAAAAGTGAAGTACCACTAGTCTATAGGATCTCGCTCTTATGTTGTCTAGCTGCAAACATTTGTAAGTGACGGTTGTGTTTTATTGTTACTCTTGCCTTTGTATAAATATAAACAGAAACTCATGTGCAATGTGAATAGAAGGAGAACAAGAGGAAGGCCACATAACACGATCAAGGACATGATGAACAACATGATGATCTAGGACTTGAACAACATGGTCGACCTGATGAAGATGTTAATGCTATGGAAGTCTTCAAGGACTTCCATACAAGTACGAAAAAGGGCCTGAGCAATGCTGCAAGAGCAGAAGTTATAAGTACCTTCATTTGCTTTCCTCGAAATCTACTGAACCCATTGTCATAAAAGAAGGAAACGCAGCAAGAGCCTAATGTGGCAACATCATTTAATTTTATAGTTACAATTTTACACCAATCAATATGGTACCTATACATTGTGCTTATGTAATCTCTATCGGTAGTAGGCTGCAAAAGACCTATGCATTGTGCTTATATAATCTCTATTAGTAGTAGGTTGAGGAAGTCCTATGCATTACTTATTATGAATTAATCTCTTGGGTTTTCAATTGAAGTCCTCTTTCACTATTTGTAACCTAATGTTTTACTAATTGAATTTCGTAGGAAGCTATGGAAGCTAAGCAAGCAGAAACTGTTGCTGATGGGCAGCAACCAATGACTAGTGCTGATGTTGTTTCCAAGGTCCTCTGCCTCTCCCAGGGCAAGCCCCCCTCCTAGACAAGCAGGAAAAACCTTTTTTGAAGAATGCTGGTATCCTAAGAAGCTCCACTAGAGCAGAGACATCGGCGGAGATAACACTTCAGGAGTAGCTTGCTGGTGAACAGGAAAGTATCGCTACCCTAGTTGAACTAGTAGATGAACTGAACAGGAAGACAAAAGAGTCTGAAATGGAGTTTGAGGAATTCAAGAAACAGCAACAGGAGGAGTACAATAGGCACTGTGAGCAAGTCATGCGCTTAAGCTCTACTGGTAATTAACTCTCAGTCTTCAACTCCTGTGGCTTGATGCGGTGAACATTTATTGTTTGTTGTGTGGACTCATGAGATGGTTTGTTGTGATGATATTCTGTCAGTGGCTTGCTGCTAATGTGTGAAATGTTAATTGTTGGTATTTGATTGCTAGCTTTAATAATTATGTTGTCAATCTGTGTAGTAGTGACGATCTCGAATTACATTTTTGATGTAATTAGTCCTGCATGCGGTAGAACTAGGATAGGCCACATGATCAAATAAAAATACGACACATGGACCAACCAGTGCATGCACGTGAATTGGCCAGGGCACGACACGTGGGCCATTAAAAATCCGACACGTGGAAGGAAATCGTCAAGCCACATGGATGTATAAAAATACGACACATGGACGGACAACATCATGATGCGTCGTCAAATAAGAAACGAACACATGGACCAATAATAATATGACACGTGGTCCAATGAAGAAGTGACACAAGATCCAATGGTAACACGACACAACTACAAGTAGAAAACTGACATGTGGAACAATAGGGAACAAATACGTGGTCCAGTAAGAACCTGAAATGTGCAAGAACCAGAGATGGCCACGTTGTGTAATAAGAAGGTGACACGTACCTGAACCATCTCTAATGCAACCGGCTATAGCATGTACACATAGAAAGCATCTCCAACAGAAGCACCCACCAGCGTGGCAGGCCCCCCTACCATGCATGCCAAAATAGTCTATGACGTTCTATTTTTCATCATAGATCAAGTCACTTCTATGACGATTTGCGAAAACCTTCATAAAAGTCCAAATGTGACATGACTTTTGTGATGAACCATTTTTGTCATAAATTCATCATAGAACTAAAATTATGACGAATTTGGCTCCTTCAGTGACAAAAGCTATTCGTCATAGAATTGGATATTTTTAGTAGTGCCAGTGGGACGCACAACGGGAACCACGCGGTTCTCCTCAAGCTTTTCTCTCCCATTCCCTCACTCTCTCAACATCTAGCCACTCAGGGAGGCAAGGGATAGTTTGTAGTCACAGTCATAAGTGGTTCAAACGGAAGGAAGGCCCCTATTTATAGGCCCAAGGGTGGACTGAGCAGCCTGAGACCCCCGCGCCGCGTGGCAAACCACAGGAGCTGACAGCCAATGTCAGATACCCACGTGAGGTCAGAAAAAACAAGACCCTCACAAAGGCAGGTCCGGTACAGCGTTAGCAAGACCACTCGGCCTCGCCTGGGTCATGAACCCCGATACGCAGCACACTGACACGGTAGGGCTCAGTAGTCGCGTACCACATCATCGGGTCATCCTGATGGGGTAGATCATAACAGCCACCTACCGCATTGAACGCACTAGCCTGCAAGGGGTCGAGCAACAAAGCATAGATAGGCCACGACTACGAACAAGCACTCAACGTACATGCATCTCAGCGCTTTCCCAACCACTTCATGATAGCAAAAACGCCCAGGGGCTACTGTCGGGGTTATGATCCCCGGGTGTTTTAAGGCAATGATTAGTTAGCACGCCAAGTGGCCCACAATACACCAACCAGCGAAAGCCCAAACGACCGAGGCCTAGTGAAGCCAAGTGGACCAGGCTGGACGCCAAGGTTGGAGTCAGCCATGACCACTCCTCTCTGCCTTAGCCAAGCGCCACGCAAGGGTCCACGACCTCTCCGCCGTCCAAACCCCTGGGAGGAACAGAGAGAGGTCAAGTGTGGCCAAGCATGCCTACTCTAACAAGAGTAGACATATCACACTGACCCCACAAGGACCGAGGGGACAACGGTCACATTGGTCCGGTCAGACGCCATCCCTGCGCCATGCAGTACATACAAGACAACACCGCCCAGCGGTGATGGCCAGCACGGTGACCCGCTGTCCAAATATGGTCCAACAAGATATGCATATGATAATACCCACTACAGGATGGGATCCATGATGGAGGCCTCGACTTAGAGGCCATCCAAGTCAACGGGAGACAGGACCCTAGAGCCCGAGATCATGGCCACCAACTCAGCAAGACTAACCAGGCGATCGACGAACTAGGGGTGGCTATCAACTTCGGTACGATGCCCCCATGAGAGGAGGAGGCAATGACGAAGGCCATATCGGAGACCACGTCGCATAGGACAGCTGATGAACCACCACCGTGACTACAGTGCCGCCACGGCCGGCATAGTATTACCATACACACCTTACCGCGATGTGCGCACAAGACCATGATGAAAACCACACCCAGATGTACTCCACAAAATGGCATAGCTTGCAAGCCAAGTTAGCTAGGCCCCTCCGTCAGGCTCATGACCCCTCGGTCGGGAGAACCTTCTTCTTTATACATGCTCTGGCCCTAGACTCTATAAAAGAGCAGCCAGGGCATCCTTTCTGGAGGATCGGATTCATTCTGAATCTCCACATTCAATTCCTCACAACCTCTAGACTCCGCAAGCTTTCCTTCAGGTAGTTCATCTCCTAGCTCTAGCTCTCCCACCTCTTCCACCATTCTTGCACCCCCATTATAACAACTTCAGAGCATTCAAAGGGAGGAATACGCACTCAATCATCTCTAAGACTGGACGTAAGGCTCCGGCCTGAACCAGTTTAAATCATCATGTCTTTTGAATGCTACCATCGTCTTCCTAGAGCAGCGCGACAATCGTATAAATTTAGTAGTCCGGTTTACAAAATACCGACACATATACTTGGATCATCTCATTTGGTGCATGGACAAAGGAAACGAGCTTTTCAGGGTCTGACCCAGCCGAAACCAGCCTGGCCGGTTCCCATAACCAGCTAGGCCGGTTTTCCAACTTTATCAATTGAAAGAATGGATTGCACCCTTGCATTCCTCTCATCAAGGTGATCAAACATATATGGATTGTCTCATTTGGAATCCGCATGAATTAATTATGATTTTCAGAAGTTTTTCTGCAATCAACCGGCAGAAACTGGCCGGGCCGGTTTTGGAACTAGCCAGGCCGATTTTGATAGGCCAAAAACACATCGAAATTACATTTTGACATGTTTTACAAAGGTTTTTGACCCCTTAAGGGATAAGGCCATCTCACCTGATAAATATAAGGGGCATGACTGATTAAGGTGTCCAATACACAATCGATCAAAAATGAATCTACTCTATCTCTCTTTGCCCTAATCTTCTCCATCCCCAATGTTGTTGTTTATCGCTTGATCTGACAACCAAAGATGGCATCCTAGGCTTGCTGGATGACCTAGGGAAGCTTGATGACATCCTTGCCCCGACGAGGATCTTCCCTGGCGAGAGCTTCGACTGTTCCTTTGCTAGTTTGCCTGGAAATTAAACTAGCCGTTCTTTGTCATGTAAGCACGAATAGTTATACTTTGGGGGTTTCCTCATCAACCTCATTGTTCTTCACCATGTAAGTGTGACCCTCGCTGCCCTAGGGTGTTCTAGGGCTCAACCCAAGAAAACCGTCTAGGTCGGCTCCCTAAACTAGCTAGGCCGATTTTGGTAGAGTCGCACAGCCTCGGTCCGTTTGCGACCCATATGATCTAGCACTTGTGGTGTGTGACCAATCTTTACGTCAACAGGAAGCCACTATAGAGGTGGCTAGAAATTGAGCCGCCTCTACAGAAAAAGCCTCCTGTTGCTGAAAATCAATTTTCTAGTAGTGTTATGTGTGCTCTAGCTAGTTGATAGCTAGTTAATCTTCTTGCTACTAGAATTGTAAGAAAGGCTTGCTTGCTTCTTCTAGTCGAGGCACCTAGAATTATTAGGAATCATCTCTTTATTTACTAACATTGTGCCTAGTTGTGGATGTGCTTTGAAGAAAATTTATATAGGCTACTATTCTGCTCTCTCTACCCATCCGTAGATCCTTTTAATAACATGGTGGTCCAATGTAGTAGCGGTTGCGTTCGAGCGAGCATTGTGGCGGCAGCGGAAGAATGGAAGCAGCGACCACAACAATCTAATTGAGCCAGGAATGCGATGGGGCGCTAGGGTTTATCTAATGAGGAGATATGGTCTGTTTCAACCAAGTGGAGTATACGGCGCATCAGCCTTTATTTTGAAAAAAATATCTTCCAAATGCATAAACTATTGACTGTGATGTCCTTTAGCAAAGAACCTAATTTCATATCGGTACTAGACTAATTAACGAGTTGGGTGTCGAACAATAAATACCACATATAAACAGTGTTCCGAGCAAAATTTATCTTAGAATTATGCGCAGCGTCGTGAAGCAAAATTTACCTTAAAATCATGACCGGGTCATCCGAAACACTCGAAACCGAGAGTACACAGTGTTTTCTCTTTGTTAAATACGTAAATAATGTTTAAATCTTATTTTAGTGGCAAAGGACGAGGACGGATCCGAAAGTACACACCGTTTTCTCTTATGGTCAAATCACAATATAAAAGAACGAATTTTTTTTGGCTATCCTTTTTAATAACTGTTTGATGTACACATCGTGTTATACGAGCATTTCGTTATCCGTGATCTTACTCTCCCTCTATAATAACTGTTCTATCTATACATCGTGCTATATGAGCTCTCCGTCATTCGTGGTTTTACATGTAAGAGGTAAGACTCCTCCTAAACTAGCATTCAAACTCATGTACGTCTCATGGTACATCTGTAATCCCACTTGTTATAAGCCACGTTTATTTTAGGTACATGAGTCAAGTACGACTTCTATCCTTAAACCAGCAACTTCCTTTTTTTTCTTGGACTCCTGAAGGGACCTCACTTGCTGCGCCGACAGAGACGGCGGAGCTCGCCCGAAGCTACCCACGTTTGTTTACAGGTCTCAGGTCGATCGAGCTCTTCCGCGTCCGCCGCACGCACGTCCGAGGAGCACGGCTCAACCCCCTGCACGGCACCACCGCGCTGTCCGCTCGGTACCTGGCCGCGGCCACCACCGGCCGTCGTCACCGTCGTCATTTGTCTCCGGCTCCTGACTCCACACGGACCCAACGTCGTCGCCTGACTGAGTCATCTTCTTCACTCGCCACGACATGCACACTGCGGATGTGCTCGCCGAGGCAGCACGAGATGTAGGCGGCGTGCCGCCGGCCAGCGCGATCTTGAAGACCAGGCAGCTGTTGCTCGCGCAACGCAAAGCTGCAGGCTCGGCGCCGGGGGCCAGCTTGCGGAACGGCGGCGTCCACTGCACGCCTAGGCCCTAGGCCCACCGTGAGGCCGGTGGCAGAGTAGCAGTGCTGAGGTGGATGGAAGTCGTGACCAGGTTCCTTTGCTTGCTTGATCGATGGTATGTCGCACAGACCTTCACACCGTACCCAACTACAGACATGTACAAGCATGCTAATTTATGCATTGATGCAAAGTAAATTTTTTATTTTGAAGCAAAAAATGTAGATTCTAAAGTGAGCAGCCACAGTGAGAACGAGATTATGGGAATCTGATGATCGGTGACAGGCAGACACGTGTAGCTATGGTGATGACGGCAAACTGAAGAACGTCGGTAGTGGTAAGGATTTTACACTATTAGATCTCTGTTGGTTCCTCTATGTCGTCTCTAGGTGAGGAAACATGTTCTTGGCTTCGACGAGCTACGAGAAAAGTTGATTTGTACCATAGAGATTTGGGTTGATGATTCCGCAATTAAAGTAACATATTTTTGTTTGATGGTCACTACGTAGAAAACGATTTTTAGCAACGGTTCAATTTTTTTGTAGGGGCGGCTTGAGATGGAGCCGCCCCTACAGTGGCGTGCTCGGGTGCCCAGACACCAGCCGCCCCTACAAATGGAACAGCAGGGGCGGCTGGTGATACGAGCCGCCCCTACAAATGGAGTATGATTTTTAGGGGCGGCTCAATCACCAGCCGCCTCTAGAAATGGTATTTGTAGGGGCGGCTGGTGATTGAGCCGCCCCTAAAAATGGCCCGTATTTATAGCTTCTATTTGTAGGGGCGGCTCAATCACCAGCCGCCCCTACAAATGACCCCATATAAAAGTGAAGCAGCACCTTCTTCCTCCTCGGGTCATTCACTCCAACCCGTGAAAGAAAGTTGGGGAGGGCTTGGGCACCTCCCAAAAATTGCTCTACTAAGGGGGGAAGGTTTTGGTCTCAAATCCTTTGGTGGAGAGGTTGTAGAAGGTAAAAAAATGATATTCCACACTTTTTTTTGAAGTTTTAATGGTTGATTAGTGAATAATTAGAGTTTTGTTTTTCTCTCTTTTCTATGGTGCTTGAGCTATTTATGAGCAAATTAGACCCAACTTTTAAATGTACTAGGGTAAATTAGAGAGGGGAACAAGATCATACCCTTATTTGGTCCATGTTTCTTGATTTTAGTGAACCATTAGTTAGTTTTATGGATGTTTCATGTGCATGTGATCTAGATCTAGGGTTTGGTTTTTTTATTAATTTCGTTTTTGTAAATTTATGTTTGATAAAATTGGACTAGGGTTTATACGAAAGATATTGTGTAAAGTATAATTATTGCTAATTGTTGTCTTTGAAATTGTTTATTGTAATCAATAAATATGTATTTTAATTATTTATGGATAAATGGGCCATTAATTAATTTTCCTCTACCATGGTGTGTTTGTATGCTTCATGTAATTATATTAGATTTATATTCATATATATCTGAGGTATATATAATTATTCTCAAATAATTATTACTTTGATTAATTTTTATATATATCTGAATAAGTAGTCCTTTAATGTTTATTTTATTGTTGTTGTAAAAGATGGAGTACAGGAACTCTTGGATGTATGGTTCGTTAAGGTTCAAGGCAGGTTTCCGTGAAGAGGTGGATAAATTTATTGAAGCCGCAACGAAGCATGCAACGACATTGAAAGAGAATAAGGATACAATTATTTGCCCCTGTAAAGATTGCAAGAACCGTATGGCATGGACAGATGTGACTATCATCAGATCACATTTGATTATACGAGGATTTGTTGAGGACTACACAGTGTGGATTCATCATGGTGAAATGGTTATTGTTAACGACGAGGATGAGGAGGAATACGACGATGAAACCATAGAATCCCTGTCCCAATATTCAGCCGAGCTTGATGCACAAATGGATTTCGAGTTTGGCAATGAACAAGGTGGTGATGCTTGTGGTTGGGATGGTAACGACGAAGGTGGTGCCAATAATGATGGTGGAGCACGTGTCGGAGTTGAAGATGATTTAGATGACATGATTCGAACCCTTGGACCAGAGATTTTACTAAATAGCCCAAAAGGTCTAGAAAATTTGGAAAGAGTGACAAAAGCATCGAAGGAGACTGTGTATGGTGTTGAAAAGGGTTGTCCGACACATTGGACATTGCTACGTTTCGTGCTTGAGCTGCTCATCCTGAAGGCTAAGTACGGCTGGTCAGACTATAGTTTCAATGATCTATTGCATCTCCTGTCATGGGTGCTGCCACAACCAAACTCAGTTCCCGCCAACACATACCAAGCGAAGAAGATCATAAGTCCATTGACAATGGGGGTTGAAAAAATACATGCATGCCCCAACCACTGTATACTTTTTCGTGGTGAAACGTTCAAGTCATTGGATAAATGTCCCCGGTGTGGGGCCAGCCGGTACAAGAACAATGACCTTTACGGTGGGGACGAACCATCCACGGGGAAAAAGAGGAATAAGAAGGGTACAAAAAAGGTGGTACAAGAATCTCAGCCCCCAGAGGACACTCCATTAGGCAACGATGCAAAGCAGAGAAGAATTCCTGCCCTGGTAATGTGGTACCTGCCAGTGACCAACCGCTTGAGACGTATGTTCCTAAACCCTAAAGAAGCCGCACTCATGACATGGTGGGATGATGAGCGCAAGGTAGATGATGATAAGATTGCACACCCGGCTGATTGTAGTCAGTGGCAAAGGTTTGATGAGAAGCACAAAGAATTCAGCGATGACCCAAGGAATGTACGGTTTGGCCTGAGCACCGATGGAATGAATCCCTTCAATGAGAGGATGAGCAACCACAGCACATGGCCAGTGATCTTGACCATGTACAACATCCCAACATGGTTGTGTCAGAAGAGAAAGTACCTTCTCCTCACTATTCTTATTTCTGGCCCTAAACAACCAGGCATTGATATAGACGTGTTCCTCGAGCCCTTGATGCAAGAAATGGAGAGACTATGGAGGCATGGGGAGCAGATGTACGATGCGTTCCGAAAGGAGGACTTCATATAGAGCAATAATATTTGTTACTACCAATGATTACCCCGCGTTGTTTGCTTTGTCTGGACAGATCAAAGGGAAGACGGGATGCTTGGTTTGCTTGGATGGTACTACATGGGTGTACCTGGATGCATCCAAGAAGATAGTTTACCTAAGGAACCGAAGCTTCTTAAAGACAAGTCACAAGTACCGCAGCAAATTGTTCTTTAGATTTTATGACAACGCCCTGGAGATTGAACCCCCTCCGGAGAGACGTCATAACGGAGAACATGTGTACAGAATGGTGAAAAATATACGCGTCGTCTATGGAAAGAAGAATCCAGATGGGACGAACAGAGATAGAAGCACACCTCCTATCGAAGGCGTACCTTTCAAGAAACAATCGATCTTCTTTCAGTATCTGCCTTATTGGCCAGACTTGGAGGTCCCCCATGCCATTGATGCTATGCACGTACAGAAGAATGTCTTTGAGAGTCTCATTGCTACCTTGATGGACACAAGCAAGTCAAAGGATGGTCTGAAAGCACGGAAAGACATGGTGCAGCTAAACATGATGCCACAGCTTCACCCGGTACCTGAGGCTAATGGAAAATATACTTTGCCCGCGGCGTGCTTCAACCTAACACCAGACGAGAAGAGAGCTATATGCACTTTCCTGAGGGGGATCAAAGTCCCGACTGGGTTTTCAGCAAATGTGAAGAAGCTAGTGTCGATGAAGGACTTGTCAATAACACACTGCAAGGCTCACGATTGCCATGTGATGCTGACAGTGTTTCTACCTATTGCAATCAGGGCTATAAAGCCAGAGTTCTTGAAAATGGCCATTACCCGCATGTGCTACTTCTTTTCGAAGATCTCACAGAAGACGATTGGCAAGGAAGAGCTGAGTGACCTACATGAATTTGTGGTGGAGACACAAAACCAACTGGAGATGTGTTTACCTCCTGCTTTTTTTGATATAATGCCACATCTCATGATTCACATGGTTCATCAGATACAGGTGCTTAGCCCTTGCTACTTGCATGAAATGTGGTCCTATGAGCGGTTCATGTCCGTTTTAAGTCGATACGTGCATAATCGAGCATACCCAGAGGGCTCCATGATAGAGGGTTACAGTACTGAAGAAGTCGTCGAGTGCTGTCAAGAGTACCTAAAAGTACAGAAAGGGATTGGTAAACCCGATTCTCGTCACAAGGGTAGGCTGGCTGGGAAGGGCACTAGTGGTAGAAAAGTGTTCATCGACCATGATTACAAAGAGGTGAGTCGGGCGCATTACAGTGTCTTGCAGAGTACACAACTGATGCAACCGTATATTGATGAACACTTGGCTATCATTATGGCAGAGAGAAATGGCCGTTCAGATGATTGGGTCATGAAACAGCACAAGCAACGACTAACTATATGGTTGAAGGACCAAAACATACCGCCTGGAGAAACCATAGACTCTATTACCATCAGTAGGTTGGCGGAGGGGCCATCGAGACAAGTTACATCTTGGAATACTTATGATATCAATGGGTACACGTACTATACCCACGCAAAGGATAGTAAATATGTGAACCAAAACAGCGGCGTTCGAATAGAGGCTCTCGATGGATTAGGGCGAAAGATCCAATACTTTGGCATCATTGAAGAGATATGGGAACTTGACTATGGAAGGGATATAACGGTGGCCCTGTTTCGATGCCGCTGGATCAAACAACACCAACTGAACGAGATCGGATTGAGAGTCCTAGACCTCGAGAATCTAGGCTACCAAGATGACCCTTGGGTGCTCGCTTCACGTGTCGCACAAGTTTTCTATATGTCTGACCCACAAAGTAACCTCCCCCCGAAGAAGAAGACAAAGCACGTGGTTGCCTCCGGGAAACAACACATTATTGGAGTTGATGGCGTGGACGATGTTGAAGCTTACAATAACTATGATGAGATGCCATTATTCACAGACTTTCCTAAGAAGATCAGTGTTGTGGAAAAGAACATCCCCAAAGATATAATGCCATGGGAACGAAAAGGTGTTAATGGGAAAGTCGTTACAGCGGGCTAGCTAGTTGTGTGTGTTTGTAAGGCTTCATTTATGCATGCGTGTGAGACTATATATTTGTGTACGTGTGTAAGACTACAATCCTTACATAGCTTATTTTCCCATTTGAGAAAGTTTTATCAAACACTAGTCACAAATTCTTGAATCTCATATAGAATGTCTGAAACTATGTCACACACTTGTCAAATTTGATCTACATTTTGTTCAAACTTTCTCAAATGAAAAAAATGTACTATATAAGGATTGTATATCTTGATGAGATGAACAAACTTGGTATTCAAAACTTTTCAATTTGAGATAACCTAGGGTTCCGAAAACTAGTTTGTAGGCGTTGAAATTTAAAAATCACAAATTTGAACCGTCCAAACTTTCTCAAATGGAAAGTTGACCAAAACAACAATTGTAGATCTTGCTGAGATGATCAAACTTGGTATTCAAAACTTTTCAATTTGAAGTTATTTAGAGTTCATAATACTAGAGTCAAAGTGTTGTTTTTTCATTTGACCAAATTTGACTTGGTCAAACTTGCTCAAATGAGACACTAAATGACCTCAGATGGAAAAACTCTGAATAACAAGGTTGTTCATCTCATCGATATCTACAATCCTTACATAGCTTATTTTTCCATTTGAGAAAGTTTTATCAAACACTAGTCACAAATTCTTGAATCTCATATAGACTGTCTGAAACTATGTCACACACTTGTCAAATTTGATCTACATTTTGTTCAAACTTTCTCAAATGAAAAAATGTACTATATAAGGATTGTATATCTTGATGAGATGAACAAACTTGGTATTCAAAACTTTTCAATTTGAGGTAACCTAGGGTTCCGAAAACTAGTTTGTAGGCGTCGAAATTTAAAAATCACAAATTTGAACCGTCCAAACTTTCTCAAATGGAAAGTTGACCAAAACAACAATTGTAGATCTTGCTGAGATGATCAAACTTGGTATTCAAAACTTTTCAATTTGAAGTTATTTAGAGTTCATAATACTAGAGTCAAAGTGTCGTTTTTTCATTTGACCAAATTTGACTTGGTCAAACTTGCTCAAATGAGACACTAAATGACCTCAGATGGAAAAACTCTGAATAACAAGGTTGTTCACCTCATCGAGATCTACAATCCTTACATAGCTTATTTTTCCATTTGAGAAAGTTTTATCAAACACTAGTCACAAATTCTTGAATCTCATAGACTGTCTGAAACTATGTCACACACTTGTCAAATTTGATCTACATTTTGTTCAAACTTTCTCAAATGAAAAATGTACTATATAAGGATTGTATATCTTGATGAGATGAACAAACTTGGTATTCAAAACTTTTCAATTTGAGGTAACCTAGGGTTCCGAAAACTAGTTTGTAGGCGTCGAAATTTAAAAATCACAAATTTGAACCGTCCAAACTTTCTCAAATGGAAAGTTGACCAAAACAACAATTGTAGATCTTGCTGAGATGATCAAACTTGGTATTCAAAACTTTTCAATTTGAAGTTATTTAGAGTTCATAATACTAGAGTCAAAGTGTTGTTTTTTCATTTGACCAAATTTGACTTGGTCAAACTTGCTCAAATGAGACACTAAATGACCTCAGATGGAAAAACTCTGAATAACAAGGTTGTTCATCTCATCGAGATCTACAATCCTTACATAGCTTATTTTCCCATTTGAGAAAGTTTTATCAAACACTAGTCACAAATTCTTGAATCTCATATAGACTGTCTGAAACTATGTCACACACTTGTCAAATTTGATCTACATTTTGTTCAAACTTTCTCAAATGAAAAAATGTACTATATAAGGATTGTATATCTTGATGAGATGAACAAACTTGGTATTCAAAACTTTTCAATTTGAGATAACCTAGGGTTCCGAAAACTAGTTTGTAGGCGTCGAAATTTAAAAATCACAAATTTGAACCGTACAAACTTTCTCAAATGGAAAGTTGACCAAAACAACAATTGTAGATCTTGCTGAGATAATCAAACTTGGTATTCAAAACTTTTCAATTTGAAGTTATTTAGAGTTCATAATACTAGAGTCAAAGTGTCGTTTTTTCATTTGACCAAATTTGACTTGGTCAAACTTGCTCAAATGAGACACTAAATGACCTCAGATGGAAAAACTCTGAATAACAAGGTTGTTCATCTCATCGAGATCTACAATCCTTACATAGCTTATTTTCCCATTTGAGAAAGTTTTATCAAACACTAGTCACAAATTCTTGAATCTCATATAGACTGTCTGAAACTATGTCACACACTTGTCAAATTTGATCTACATTTTGTTCAAACTTTCTCAAATGAAAAAATGTACTATATAAGGATTGTATATCTTGATGAGATGAACAAACTTGGTATTCAAAACTTTTCAATTTGAGATAACCTAGGGTTCCGAAAACTAGTTTGTAGGCGTCGAAATTTAAAAATCACAAATTTGAACCGTACAAACTTTCTCAAATGGAAAGTTGACCAAAACAACAATTGTAGATCTTGCTGAGATAATCAAACTTGGTATTCAAAACTTTTCAATTTGAAGTTATTTAGAGTTCATAATACTAGAGTCAAAGTGTTGTTTTTTCATTTGACCAAATTTGACTTGGTCAAACTTGCTCAAATGAGACACTAAATGACCTCAGATGGAAAAACTCTGAATAACAAGGTTGTTCATCTCATCAAGATCTACAATCCTTATATAGTCCATTTTTTCATTTGAGAAAGTTTGAACAAAATGTAGAATTTATAATTGTGTTTTTATGATATAAAAATATAGAATTTATAATTTAAAAAAATATTTGTAGGGGCGGTTGGATCAGGAACCGCCCCTAAAAATCGATTTGTAGGGGCGGCTGGATCAGGAACCGCCCCTACAAATGATACCTAGTATAAATTGGAGGGTAGCGCACGGGAGTCATCGTCTGGGCGCTGTCTTCTCCCTCCGACGCCGTCAGGCTGCTAGGGTTTCCACCGCTGCCCACGCATTTAGACGAATTGTGTGTTGGTTCTATCTAGGGTTTTATTTATCTTGCTGTTGGTCGTTGGTCGAGAGCTCTGCTGATTTTGATTCTGCAAAAAGTCATAGACCACGCGTCCGCGTGCAAATGAGCCACCGACGCTCATATAGGTACTTTACCATTCATATAGATAGATAGACTTTTTATATGACTTGGCTGATTTACTTCTAGGTGCACATACAATTTTCTTCACACCACTTTTGTTTTTTCTTCACACCTACTTTTGTTTTTACCCAGGCAACCAATTGAACTAAAATATGTTTTTTTCTATAGTAAACTCTCTGAAACTATATCTACTTGGAATCAAAATTTATCAATTTTCATGCTTTATTTCTGAAAGTTATATGTTTCCAGTGTGGTTTGACTGTTTGCCCCCATGGGGCTGACTGCAGCCTAGATATTTAATCACTCCCTTGAAATAGTAGAAAATCAAAGTATTCCAACAGATTCAACCAATTTTAGAAGTCGATTTCATGATTTTGAATATGAGAGCTGAGATTGGGAGGTTCTCATTTTAGCTGTTAGAACACGCTTCCTTTCTGTGAAATAGCAAGTGGCATCCTCTTGCTATAGTGGTGATTGGGTTAGAAATGTGTTTAGAATACGAATTGTTTTAGCAGGAACTGATCGGTGGTACCTTATCTCATGTGCTTTGCTCTCAATTTGTTTCACAACAATTTGATTTGGCTGCAAGGATGGAATACTCAGTTTAGGGTGGAGGTGCTCAGTTTAGGTGTTGGAATACTCTTCCTTTCATCAAAATAGCAAGTGGCATCCTTTTTCTACTTTTAGGCGTAAGGATTGCTGCCACATAGAATCGAGCTAAATGTAGTATTGCTTATCTGTTTGTTTTGTCAATGGTTTCTATTATCGTAATTTAACTATTTAAGAAGTTATTCGGGTTTGCTATTAGAACACACACTTAGAGTGAACTAGAAAATATTGACATCATTTTGGTATTTTTGGGATTCGTCTCTACTGCTTGTGTTCACTAGCTGCTAGAAAAGGCTTTCCTGCTAGCTCTGTTTGTGTATTAGAACAATTTAGAATATTAGTAGTTGTGCACATTTATAAGACAAATCACCTTTTTTTCCTCTTGGATGGGTGTTGCTGCTGCTCATGTCAAGGCCATCATAGGATTCCAGAACCCTTTTATTCCTTGCAATGCCAGCAACCTTTGCTTCTCATACTCAGTGAGGAAGCCATAATTATTTTTTCTTGTTTGTACAACCATTTTTTGTCCTGAAAATGAAAAGGGCATCAGACATCTAGTACCCTAGTGCAATTATTATGTGGTTGAAGGAAAACAAAAAAAATCATTTCATAAAAGTTGAAGGCAACAATTATGTGGTTGTTACTTCAGCAAGTTTGTTACTTCAGCACAGCAATAACAGCAGGTGTTTGTTAGCTTTTGTTCATTCATCAAAGCTATTTGTACCCAATCAGACATCTAGTGGCTGCTGGTTGGTCTCCTACAACTCCTATTACTACTACTTGCTACTCCTACTACTACTCCTGCTCTTCTCCTACTACTCTACCACTCCTCTTCTACTACTACTCTCCTCTACTGCACTCTACTCCTCTCCTCTCCTCTACTCCACTCTACTCTAATTTTATATGGGTGAAAACTAACTGTAGCTCTATATGGGTGAAAACTAAAATGCTAATTTCTGTTGTGACCTTGTTTAGGATCTGCTAGAAACTTTTTATTTCATATAATATTACTAGTTATTTATATTTCATGACTTTTTTGCCTATGCACTTACCAGTTATCTCTATTTCATATAATATTTGGATGTTGCAGCTACTAAATCCTATTCTTCATCCGACCTGCAATCTATTTGTCTGCAGCTTGCATCCTATTTGTCTACTATTATTAGGTGCAAGTGGCATCAATTTCAGCAAAAACATAGTATTACGTTTTCTTTGTTTTATCATGATGTCTTGGTTTCCTGTTTGGTGATTTTGAGTATTAGAAATGTGGTTAGCATGAGCGAAATCATTGATTTGCCCATGTACCAGTGGCTGCTGGCTGCTGGCTGCTGGTTGGTCTCCTACAACTCTTATTACTACTACTTGGTGGCTGCTGGCCAGCTGCTCCTACTACTACTTGCTACTCCTACTACTCCTCTCTCTACTTACTACTATTGCTACTTATTATCTTCTGTCTTCTATCAACTCTTACTACTAGTGGCTGCTGGTTGGTCTCCTACAACTCCTATTACTACTACTTGCTACTCCTACTACTACTCCTGCTCTTCTCCTACTACTCTACTACTCCTCTTCTACTACTACTCTCCTCTACTGCACTCTACTCCTCTCCTCTCCTCTACTCCACTCTACTCTAATTTTATATGGGTGAAAACTAACTGTAGCTCTATATGGGTGAAAACTAAAATGCTAATTTCTGTTGTGACCTTGTTTAGGATCTGCTAGAAACTTTTTATTTCATATAATATTACCAGTTATTTATATTTCATGACTTTTTTGCCTATGCACTTACCAGTTATCTCTATTTCATATAATATTTGGATGTTGCAGCTACTACATCCTATTCTTCATCCGACCTGCAATCTATTTGTCTGCAGCTTGCATCCTATTTGTCTACTATTATTAGGTGCAAGTGGCATCAATTTCAGCAAAAACGTAGTATTACGTTTTCTTTGTTTTATCATGATGTCTTGGTTTCCTGTTTGGTGATTTTGAGTATTAGAAATGTGGTTAGCATGAGCGAAATCATTGATTTGCCCATGTACCAGTGGCTGCTGGCTGCTGGCTGCTGGTTGGTCTCCTACAACTCTTATTACTACTACTTGGTGGCTGCTGGCCAGCTGCTCCTACTACTACTTGCTACTCCTACTACTCCTCTCTCTACTTACTACTATTGCTACTTATTATCTTCTGTCTTCTATCAACTCTTACTACTAGTGGCTGCTGGTTGGTCTCCTACAACTCCTATTACTACTACTTGCTACTCCTACTACTACTCCTGCTCTTCTCCTACTACTCTACTACTCCTCTTCTACTACTACTCTCCTCTACTGCACTCTACTCCTCTCCTCTCCTCTACTCCACTCTACTCTAATTTTATATGGGTGAAAACTAACTGTAGCTCTATATGGGTGAAAACTAAAATGCTAATTTCTGTTGTGACCTTGTTTAGGATCTGCTAGAAACTTTTTATTTCATATAATATTACCAGTTATTTATATTTCATGACTTTTTTGCCTATGCACTTACCAGTTATCTCTATTTCATATAATATTTGGATGTTGCAGCTACTACATCCTATTCTTCATCCGACCTGCAATCTATTTGTCTGCAGCTTGCATCCTATTTGTCTACTATTATTAGGTGCAAGTGGCATCAATTTCAGCAAAAACGTAGTATTACGTTTTCTTTGTTTTATCATGATGTCTTGGTTTCCTGTTTGGTGATTTTGAGTATTAGAAATGTGGTTAGCATGAGCGAAATCATTGATTTGCCCATGTACCAGTGGCTGCTGGCTGCTGGCTGCTGGTTGGTCTCCTACAACTCTTATTACTACTACTTGGTGGCTGCTGGCCAGCTGCTCCTACTACTACTTGCTACTCCTACTACTCCTCTCTCTACTTACTACTATTGCTACTTATTATCTTCTGTCTTCTATCAACTCTTACTACTAGTGGCTGCTGGTTGGTCTCCTACAACTCCTATTACTACTACTTGCTACTCCTACTACTACTCCTGCTCTTCTCCTACTACTCTACTACTCCTCTTCTACTACTACTCTCCTCTACTGCACTCTACTCCTCTCCTCTCCTCTACTCCACTCTACTCTAATTTTATATGGGTGAAAACTAACTGTAGCTCTATATGGGTGAAAACTAAAATGCTAATTTCTGTTGTGACCTTGTTTAGGATCTGCTAGAAACTTTTTATTTCATATAATATTACCAGTTATTTATATTTCATGACTTTTTTGCCTATGCACTTACCAGTTATCTCTATTTCATATAATATTTGGATGTTGCAGCTACTACATCCTATTCTTCATCCGACCTGCAATCTATTTGTCTGCAGCTTGCATCCTATTTGTCTACTATTATTAGGTGCAAGTGGCATCAATTTCAGCAAAAACGTAGTATTACGTTTTCTTTGTTTTATCATGATGTCTTGGTTTCCTGTTTGGTGATTTTGAGTATTAGAAATGTGGTTAGCATGAGCGAAATCATTGATTTGCCCATGTACCAGTGGCTGCTGGCTGCTGGCTGCTGGTTGGTCTCCTACAACTCTTATTACTACTACTTGGTGGCTGCTGGCCAGCTGCTCCTACTACTACTTGCTACTCCTACTACTCCTCTCTCTACTTACTACTATTGCTACTTATTATCTTCTGTCTTCTATCAACTCTTACTACTAGTGGCTGCTGGTTGGTCTCCTACAACTCCTATTACTACTACTTGCTACTCCTACTACTACTCCTGCTCTTCTCCTACTACTCTACCACTCCTCTTCTACTACTACTCTCCTCTACTGCACTCTACTCCTCTCCTCTCCTCTACTCCACTCTACTCTTCTCTCCTAAGCAGCTTTTGCTACTTCTACTACTACTCTACGACTTCCCTACTACTACTGTTTACTACTTCTACTTCTGTCTGGCAGTTGTTGCTTTTTTTGGGAAGCATCACCTGCTTTTTTTTTGCCAAATCTCCCCTCTCCTCTATTTTTGCCACCTTTCCTATCCTCTATGTTTGGGAAGCAGCAGCTGCTTTTTTTATACCTTTTCCTCTCTATGTTTGTTAAGCAGCAGTTGCTTTTTTTTTGCCAAATCTCCCCTCTCCTCTCCTCTCCTTTGTTTTGCCGATGATGAAATTGTCCAAGTCCATACATTATATGGAATATGAGCTGATGATCAAGAACTTGTGAGGAACTTGGCATCATTAGCAGCCGCCCCTACATTACCTTCTCCTCTCTTCTCTGTTATGATGCCTTGATGCTCCAAGTTCAAGATCAGATGATGATTGACATGTTTCTGAGGCCTCTACCACTGCTACTTCTCATTTTTTTATATTGTTGTTTTATAGGACTACTTTGGTTTATAGACCTTTTTGATTTCTTATACCTTCTCGCGTACCTAAAGCACACTTTCTTGCATCTTTTAGAACAAAGCGCGAAATAATGTCGCGGACAACAGACCGTGCAGCTTGATGCCCCGAGCATGATGAGCAGCCAACCCTAGAGGAGCAAGCACTAGAGGACCAGCTTACTCAGGAACAGTTCGATAACGAGGTAGAAAAAGATCTAGAAGTGATGCTTACTCAGGAGGAGTGTGACGAGGAGGAAGGCCCTGAAGGAGAGGCTGCTGAAGGCGAAGAAGAAGAGGATGATGAGTCAGAAGAGGGATATGAAAGTCCCGAGGATCCTTTCCCACCTGAAGCAAGAAGGAGGCCAACGGAGGAAGATTTGGACAAGGATTTTGACCCGAACGAGGAGGTAGGGAAGAAGCCTTAGCTTGTAAATTTTGCTAAAGCTTTGGCTGTGTTACCTCTGCTAACACTTTGACCTGTCCTATATACAGGTCCCTCCTGAAACTCAGAAAAGACGACGTCGACGTCCGCGACATCTCGCTGGACAAGACGGAGTAGAGGAAAGGAGAGCAGAGGCAACAACCACAGAGACGGATCACGATGCCTCTGCTCCACAAACTCAAGACACAACCACGACTACCAAGCCTAAGAGGAAACGAGGGGATAGAAAAGGAAATCTATATCCAGATAAGGCTTGCTATGTGATAATGGAGGTTGGGCCAGCAGGGGAGATCCTTGAGCCGAAGGAATTAAGAGGACGATTCCGTAATGCGATCGGGGCCCTAGTAAGAGATAAATTGAACCCAGCAATCCCTAACTGGAAAGAGGTACCAGAGAACATAAAGAATGCACTATGGGATAGGCAGCTGAAGGTCAATTTTAGATTTCCAGCGGGTAAGCACGAATTGGTAAAAAAAATGCTATCAGGATGATGGGAGAGTCATTGCGACGTTGGAGGTCGGAGCTTAACACGAAGTATATCCAAAAGGGGTTAACTCCCTTCAACGAGTTCGGCAAAATAACTCCTAGTCAATGGGAGGAGCTCGTGGCTCAGAAGACTTCAGCAGAGGCATTGGAGCTCAGTGCTCATAACACCGAGCTAGCGAAGAGGAACAAATACCACCATCATCTAGGCCCCGGTGGCTACTATGCCAAGGAAGAGCAGTTTAGAAAGATGGATGAAGAGGCCGCAACTGCTGGGAATATCGATGTGACGAAGTTGAAGGTACGCTCAAGGAACTGGATATATGCGAGGAGTACAGAACCATCCGGCAGTAATCTTAAGTTTGATAAGCCGGAGACCCAAGAGGCGGTATCAAGGATACTGAAATATGCTGAAGACAAAGAGAAGGGCTCATTCAATCCTTCCAGAGAGAGGGACGAGCTTAGCCTTGGCTTGGGAAACAAGGAGCACACAGGCCGCACCAGGGGGCTAGGGAAAAGGATGACTTAGAAGCAAGGATTCGAAGAGGACAAGCACATGTACAAGAAACATGGCCGAGACCTGGAGACTAGTCTTGAGCTCCAAGTGAAGGCTCTAGTTGCGAAGGCACTGGAGGAGCAAGGAATGTCTATGGAGCCACGTATATTAGTGACGCCACCGGGAGAACTGGCATTAGTTGGCAGCCCTCCAAAAGTTCCTAGCAGCCAAGGTTCCACTGCAGCCACAACCTCAGTCGATCTCATACGGGAACCTACTAGTTGCACCTTGGTGTTTCTCAGCGGCCGGCAGAACACTATGATGGAGGTGGCAACGGGTGTTGCACATCCTCCCGGTGGCTTACACCACAATAATAACATACCGCCGGACTACACTAGGGTCGAGGTGCATACAGTGAAGCCCGAGTTCATGCAGTGGAGGATAGACTACGCAACTCCCGAGGGGCTGGTGTTACTCGGAGACGTTATGGGGCAGTTCATCCTCTGGCACAAACGGGACATTATATTGACTGCTTCTTCGCCGCCTCCCCCTCTCCCAAATTTGGAGCGAGTTGTTGAGGCCGGGGAGATATTTTCACCGTCTCGTGACCCCCACATTCCTGAGATGCCACATTCTTCCCCGCCTCCTATCGAGCATGTGCCTGATGAGATGCCACAACCTTCTCCAGCTCGTACCGGGCAAGTGCATCATGAGATGCCACAGTCTTGTCAACAAGCACAACCGATACATGAACAACGAGTGCCTCCTGAAGAAGGTGATGCACAAGAAGATGAGGACGTGCCTGAATGGGAACTCCGAAAGAAGATTCCAATCCACATAAGGCCAGTTTATGTTCCGATCAAAGACGTCTCGTCGGTGTCCAAGTGGTATTCCCATGATCAGTTCAAGCCTGAAAACCAAGTTAAAAATGTCCCATCACGGGGTTCTGAGGAGGCCGTCAGTAGCAAACTTCACCAAATTGCAAAGCAGTATCCAAATGTTGATGCCATCGAATGGTCAAAGGATTGCCCGAAAAAATATGAAAGAGGCAAGCCCTTCCTACCAAACCGGGACATCCAGCGCCTACCACTTGGAATGAGAAGGTTTCATGATTGGTACTTGCGTGTTCTCCCAACGAGCATAGATATCATACAAGCATGCTTTCCCACCGGCACATTTGGAAGCCCAGCCGGGAAAATTGTCTTTGACTTCAATGACATGCACACATGCTTTCACCTGGGAGAAATGGAGATGAATCTAATTCGCACGTGGTGCCTGTAAGTCCTTGTCCTTCCGATATGATATGAATGTAATCTTTGAATTTTGTTGTAACTAACCCACGCCGTGATTTGTAGAATGCAAGTGCACATTGTCAAACAAATGCCAAGTGTGAAAGCCGGGTATGTAGACCCTCAAGCTATAGCCCAAACAAATTTTAATTACCCTAAACGGTGGACACTGGATGCCAAAGAGCTAGCAGCTGCAAAGACTCTTCGGGAGAAAGAGCGCATCCGTAGTGCGAAGCTAAGGGAAGAGTCCCTTAAGGTTGCGGCATACATTGCTCTGGCTTTCAAAAATCTCCAACAACACTCTACTATATGGCTACCATACAACTTCGAGTAAGTTCAACTATAACTTAAAGCTATGTTCGATATATTTTATTCGATGTAAAAGAGCTTATCTAGTTCTATGATTAAATTCATGCAGCAACCACTGGATTTGTATAGCCGTCGATGTCGGGAAGAGCATGGCATGGGTCTTTGATTCAATAGATAAGGACCCGGCGACATACAAAGACTTCATATCGATTCTCAAGACGTATACATATCGACAATCCTCATTAGCTTATATGTCTGTATACATACTTGTAACGTTCACTTATGCATACTAACAAGTTGTATTTGCTAAAATAATTCGAACAGGGCATTTAGGTTCTATGTCTCGCATCATCACGGAAGGCATGATCCAGCGAGGAAGGAAAAGCTGGCTATAAAAACACTATGTGCGGTAAGTGTAACTTACTTCTTCAGTACTCCGTTACATGGCTGTCAAAAGCATTACCTAATATTTTCATATGCAAAACACACAGTGCCCCAAGCAGAGGCCTGGGAGTGTACATTGTGGATACTATATATGTTCTATGATAAGTAACACCGGTGCCTACAGGAGACACCCCTTAAGGGTAAGTTTGAACCTCTTCACCCGTAGTATAAAAACTTTATAAATGGTATGAAATACTAAACTGAAACTTGTTTTCTTGTAGTGGAGAGAAGAGAAAGGAATGAAAAGAGACCCATACAAGGATGACCAACTCTTAGAGCTCGTCGGCGACCTTTGCAACTTCATATTGGACCAGATTGTACACGTCAGAGGCGCCTACCATGATCGAGAGTCTGACTTAGGTACAAATCCTCAGTACCAACACCTTCGTGAGACTGAAAGGCTAGCTCTAGGACGTTGATAACAATGTATATGAAATTTGTATATTTAATGATGGATTGTATATATATATATCATTACGAATTGGACTTGTAATTGTACTTTATATAGTCGCGTTCGGAACGTTGGTCGCGTGGCGTTCGGCAACGCGAACGCGGTTTGGAACGTTGGTCGCGGGCCGTTCGGCAATGCGGATGCTGGATGGAATACGCAGAAACAAACAGTTATGGTCGAATTTGAATTGTAAATTTGAATTTTTTTTTTGCGGGAAAATGTACTGTAGGGGCGGTTCTAGATTGAACCGCCCCTACAAACAGGTATTATAGAGGCGGCTGGCACTACAGCCGCCCCTACAAATAGATTTGTAGGGGCGGTTCGTAATACCAGCCGCCCCTACAAATCTATTTTTAGGGGCGGCTCAATAACCAACCGCCCCTACAAATCTATTTGTAGGGGCGGCCTGGGAACCGCCCCTACAAATGCATGATTTGTAGAGACGGTTCGGTAGGGGCGGCTGGCCAAACCGCCCCTACAAAGGGTTACCAGCCGCCCCTAAAAATGCTTTTTGTAGTAGTGGGTCCATGTTTATATTATCCATTGGAAAATGCTGCTGAAATTGTGGCATACAATGTTCATGGTCCGGCAATAGGTATCGTGCTAGGTCAAAGTTTACAAACTACCTGCTATTATGATTTCACAATGGAAATTATATGCTGTATCAAAGTTTGTAAACTACTTGCTACTATGCTTTTTGATGAAAAAAATATAGCAACCTAAAATCATGACAAAGGAAACTTCATATTCCGGTCTGATGATTTAGTTTGGTTTAATTTATTATTGCTGCTGCTAAGTACCTACTGTACTGTTCTGCATTGAGAATGCTTTTAAAACAAAGGGGGCATTTTTTTTTTTGAAAGAACCGGAGGGGCAAGGAGCCCCTACTGGAGGTTTTCTTAAACAAATGTAAAGATACAGAACAAATCAAAACAAGTACAGGAATATAAGAGAAGAAACAACAGCAGGAGCACTTGAGGAATAGCTAGGGCATATAAATTGAGGTATGACGAAGTAGTTTTACGAGAGAAGATCGTGATTTGGCTGAAGCAACAAATACTGCTAGTAGTCTATATGTTTCTGACATGTGGTTCATATGTAAATTTTTAGTCTTTGATTTTATGCAATACACGGCGGCTATTAGAAGCAATGATAATTTAGACTGCACCGAATGCGCAAGTCTTTGTATGAGAGACATAAAATTTATTAGGCTACCGCGAGAAGATCATAAATTTTGACCGGTAGAAGATTCTGAATTCCATCCTTTTATCATACCATGATTTGATAGATTAGAATGTTAATAAATTTATAGCTTGGTAAAATTTATGAGTCTGTATATTTATTACAAGCTCTTAATTTAACATTGTTAGTTTATTGTATATATGATTCTTTTAATAGACACGCGTATATGATTTTTTTAATAGACACATGCGTGTCGTACGTGCATATTTGCTAGTAAAGTTTAAATCTTACTTTTAGTGCCAAAGAACGAGGAGATCGTCCTGTCGTCGCCTCTGGGTCAAGTTTTTTTTATTTCTTTATATTAGAACAATTTTAGCATAACCTTCGTATAAGTGCTCCCATAAAAGAATGAGCTTTAGCAGGGCCTTTACTAAGGCCCTCATATTTCGATAATGCTATCTTGAGGAAGTCCGGACTGACAGACGCAGTTTCCTAGTGGCCCGCGTGATCTGTATGCACGCGCGTGCCTCCCAAACGGCCAGCAGCACCCTCTAGCCCACGTGAAAGAGAATGGCGCAGGAACTGCGCTACGCGCGCATGCGCGCCCCTCCCACGCACTCACAAGGTCTCACGCTGCCCTGCCACCGGTCGGGCCCACGTGGGCCAGCGTGTACAACTATTTTGCTCGTCCCTGCACAATGCGTGCTCGCCCTCCCTGCGGGGTCCACGCAAAGGCCCATGCTGCGCCAGCTGCATGACGCTGCCCTCCTACTCGTCGGGGGTGCTCGCGGTCTCCCGCATGTGCTTCCCAGGCCACCGAGCAGGTGCTCGCCCAGAGTCGTGCAGTGCTCGCCACTCTTCTGGCGCACTGCCGAGCTGCTTGCGCCACCGCCCGACCTCCGCGCTGGTGAGCTCCATGACGACCAGCCTTTTAATTTGTCCAACCACTTGCGCTGAAAGCGTATGTTTTAAACGTATGTTTCTAGTGTTCCAGATGTTTAATCTAGATATTGCCTGTGTTTTATCTAAAAGTTGCAAAAGTAGATTGGGATGTTGCAAATGTTGTAATAACTACACACGTGTGTCGCAAGTGTATATTCCAAATATTTCAGCTATTTTTAGAAGCATGTTGCAAGTATGCATTACAAATGTTTCAGTTGTTTGATATGGATGTAGCATGTATTTCATCTAGATGTTGCATATGTTATAGTGACTATACACGTATGTTACAAGTGTGTGTTCCAAATGATTCACCTGTTTTGGACGTATGTTGCAGTGGCTATAAACATATGTTGCAAGCGTATGTTTTCAATGTTTCAACTTGTTTCAGACGTATGTTGCAGCAAGTGCTGCTCCCCACGCACTCTGACTCGTAGGCATGTACGCGCTGCACGCGCCCAGCTAGCGTTGCCTATCTCTATCATGCGAGCCAACTCCAATAGTCGGACGTGCATACAATGGGCGATCAGTGCCCAAATGGCCGAGCACTCCGTGGTCAAAGCGCATGCAGAGCGCCAGAGCGGGCCATCACCAAATGGACACAAAACCAGGCGCCAGGCATGGCCCCCACGGTGCAGCATGCAGCCAGGTCAACATGGGCGCGCTATGCTCCCACCCTCTCTCTCTCTCTCGCATGCAACTGAGTGGGCCCACACGCATTCTCTCCCGTGCAGGCATAGCAGCAGGCACGGGGCGCGAAGCACGTGGGCAGGCGCAGCAGTAGCAACACGCTCAGGGCACAACAATCTAGCAGTCGTAGCAACACGCGGGTGCGTGGGCATCCGGATGGGCGCGTGCGTCCGCACATCCGGGCGCTAGCATAGCCCCTCATATTTGAGCGGACCCTCAAATCCTTCCTCGAGCCCTCATCCCCAAAGGCTCTGGAGGAGACCCCCAAATTTTTGTTGTAGCGTAATCTATCGACGAACCTTCTCCTCCGCCTCCCTTTCACCGGTAGACCTCATGCTCCACACACCCTGACCGGGAGCCCCTCCTGCCAGCGTGGCATCACTCGTCCGTGCCTTGCTTGTGGCAACTAGGGCCAAGAGTCCCCACGCGTTGTCTGCCATGGGCCGAGCTCGCCTGTGGGCACGCCCTTTGTGGATGCGACGACCAAAAGCTAGGCTCGCACGACACGCCACCTTTGCTCGACGCCCACTACCCATGCTCCAACCGACGTGCGGATCCAGCAACTCCCCTCCGTTTGGCAAGGACCCTCTTCTCTGGTGATACCTCCTCCCCGATCGGCTCCCTCCATAACCAGCTCCCTCCCCTAGTCGATAGTCTCTAGGTCGCTCAGTCTAGAGAATTGGAAGGAAAAGGAAAAATAAAATAAAATGAGTGTCGGGTTCATAAACCCAGGGTCCCTCATGGACCGGCTTCCCAACAAAGGCTCGGCCCAGCAGACAACGTTGCGAACAAACGTGCAACTCATGGGCCATCCCAAACACCTAAACGATAGGCCAAAAGGACAATCCAATCTCCGATCGGAAGGAATGGCCGAGGAGGAACGGTGTCCGCTTCCGACTTCGGCCCGCCTCTTCGACTGGAAGGCCTCACAAAGGAGGAACAACGCTCGCTTCCGACACCGGCCCACCTCCGGACAGCCTCTCCGACTAGAAGGCCTAGCCAAACACCACTTTACGACTCCGACCCGCATCTCCGACCGGGGATGCGCCGAACCCCTGCTTATAGCTCCTCTTCGACTGGCGCAATTAGAGCCGACTAGAACCAACCGACCGGGGACACCCGCTCGATGAGGACCAGGGAACGGACAGAAAAAGTAAGGCAGGGCACCCAAGTCAACCGCAATACCAAGGAACGTACCCTATACACCTATAGAATAGTACCAACAGGGCATGTTACCCTACAACCTTCCTGGCATATCAGAGCCCAAGCAGTGTTGTGGGTGCTGAAATTTGCCTTACAGTGTTGTAGGTGCCATCAACTCCCAAGCCAGACAAACACGGTAAGGCTCCCCCCACATGCCTCTAGGCATCAACAGTGTTGTGGGCGCCCACATTTACCTTACAAGGCGAACACGGTAAAACCCCTGACATGCCTCTGGGCATCAACAGTATAGCAGGCACCAACATCTGCTATGCCAGAAGAAGACAACGCAATCTCCCACATGCACCTGACATTAATAGTGTTATGGGCGCCTACAATCATCTTGTACCCGACGACGTGGGCAACAAGACTTAGCATACGTACTCTCTCTCTCTTGTAAGGCCATCCCCTTCATCTATAAAAGGGGATGCGCTTTCTCCCAAAAGATAGATCGATCAGTTCATTAGTACACAACAACAGAACCACCAGGTTCAAACCACAAGCACATGCTCGAACACTTAGCACATAGCGGAGCTCCCGTCACTCTCCGCCCCTCAGATTAGAGTCCGACCGGACCTCTTGTACTCCCCATCTTTCTCCTTCTTGTTTGTAACCCCACTGCAAACTTCGAGCACCTGGGCTAAGGAATAAAGTCACCGATCGACTCAAACTGGACGTAGGGCACGTTGCTTGAACCAGTATAAACCCTATGTCATTGAGTGCTAGGCCACATCTGATCACAACGTACAGCAAAACTATAAATTTTTACGTGTTGGTCACTTTCTGCACTGACAGTTGGCGCCGTCCGTGGGGAAGATGTTGTACGTTCAACACTTTTTAGTCATCGGATGGCTCACTTTTCCGCCACCTTCGCCATGGCGGGCTCAAGCGATACGACTCGCTTCGGCTCACTGGAGTTTCCCGCACTCCCACCTATGGGGATGTGGGGTCCACTATGTTCGAGCCATCCTAGGCCTTCCTCTTCGGAAGCCTGGACTTCATCACCGACTGGCTCGACGTACTACACCTCCACGAGGAGGCGCCTATTCTGGCGCCCGTCGGAGGCGCGCCCTCCATCAGCTCTGGGACGCATGGTGACTTCAACGACGAGGCGCTTGCACTTCATTTCGAGCAAACTTTCTACTCAAACCCCACTGTGAGTAATGTGCATACTGTTGTTTACTCTCTATTTACTATCTCCTGCCAATTATTCGGAGGGACCGTTTTGTCCGCACCGCAAACACCATATGACCGGTTCCCCTGTGGCCTCACGTCCCTCGCAGACGCGTACGCTCGGAGGCTCCGACGGACGCTGGCACCGCCCCCTCTCACATCTAAATTCATGGGAATGGCGAGCTATGCTCCCACCACTTTCCATGAACTCCTAGATGATGAGGTTGAGAGCTACGGCTCTAGCATCGGCGATGTGGCACCTAGCCACCGTCCATCCCGGGAGTGCGCTATGGCGGACACTCTAGGACAGCCGCTGGTGGTTGTGGAGTCTGTGCAGACTCACACCCCTCTGGACCCGCATGTGGGGGCCCTCATGCTCGCTCAAGAGCACGCTAAGGTGCTATGATAATGGTGGTAGAACTAACCGCCTGCGCCGGCACGCTCGGTGCAGCACGTTGCGCCCCATGTGCATGACCTAGCGAGCGGCTCCTAGGTTCGCGCCCACCAGGTCCAGCGCGATATCATGAATGAGGGGAATGACCCCCCACACTTTGCTCGGGCTAGCCAAAACATCACTGCTGCGGCAATGCTTCTGCACGGCATTCCCGAGCTCATCGACCCCTAGGAGCAGGCGGTCTATCGGAACCTTTGGGCACTGGTAGAAGCTGCCACTATTCAACAAGCGAAAAGCTCTACATCGTGACTCCGACTCATGCCCTCTCTCCTCACTAGGGGAGTGGGGACGCACCAGATGGATCACTCCATCCGCTCACCGCTACAGCCGCCAAGCGTGGCTCAGGAGGCCACGGCTGCGCCACGATCCGACCTAGCGCCTGCTCCACACCGACCGCCGGTACATGAATGGCTCGGTCCGCAAAAAAGATGCTCACAGCGTCATTAGCAACTGGCATCAGGCCTGGTATGATGATGACGTCCTTCGGGCAGTGGCAAGGACAGGCGACACAGGCCCTGACCGGACTATCGAGGGGAGTGGTGAAATGTGCCCTAGGCATGATCTCCAGCCGGATGACCAGAGTCCCAGCTCGGATGGCCCGGGACCACGGGCCTTTGGTCGGCGTATCCGAAGAGCGTCGTTCCCACAGCGCTTCCGACCACCCACCAACATCACCAAGTACACCAGGGGGATGAACCCCGGTATTTGGCTTGAAGATTTCTGGCTCGCCTGCCAAGCCGGAGGGGTGGTTGATGACCATTTCATCATTCAATATCTCCCCATCTGTGTGGGGGAACACGTTCGGGCGTGGCTTGAATTCCTCCCACACGACAGCATCTGTGACTAGGTGGACCTCAAGAGGGTCTTCGTCAAAAATTTCCAGGGGATGTATGTCCACCCTGCTAACTCCTAGGACCTTAAGAGCTGCCAGCAAGAGCCCAGTGAGTCCCTGTGGGATTACATCTGTGGGTTCTCCCAACGATGCAACTCCCTATCTGATGTCGTCGACATGGACGTCATCAGCATATTCCTCTCCGGGACGACCTGCGAGTCCCTGATCCATAAGCTTGGCTGCCTGAAGCCCCATACCACCCACAACCTACTCAATGTTGCCACTAACCACACCTCTGGCGAGGAGGTGGTCGGAGCAGTCTTCAATGGAGGCCAGGACAAAGGCAAGGCCAAGCGCGCGGACCAAGACGAGGGCCCCTCCACATAGAGGGGCAAGAAGAACAAAAAGGATTGGCGCCGACCAGACAACACCGCGTTGGTCATTGCAGCTGATCACATAGGCAAGAAGCCCCAGCAGGGCCTACCTGACCACTTCAACAAGCTCATATATAGCCCATGCACCAACCACACTTACCCCGTCAAACACCTCTATAAGGACTATGAGCTCCTCAAACATTTCCTGCGATAGGCCGGCGGGCCAAAAGAAGGAGACAGCAAAGAGGTGGTAGCCAAGAAAGGAGGCACGGTGGGCAAGGATGGGGATGGCTTCCCCAACCCTAAGGAATGCATCATGATCTTCGCCGGATCCAACACCATCTAGTCCAAGCGCTAGCACAAGGTGCGCTATAGGGAGGCATGCGCCACCGAGACGGCCGTCCCCTCCTTCCTTAGCTGGTTGAAATCTCCGATCACCTTTGATTAGAGGGACCATCCCTCCCACGTCGTGAGACTAGGACGCTACCCGCTCGTCGTCGACCCCATCATCCGCAAGAAGCGCCTCACCAAGGTGCAGATGGATAGAGGCAGCGGCCTCAACATCCTCTATGTCAACACCCTCGACGCCATGTGCATCCCTTGGTCGAAACTCTGCCTAGCAGGCTCTCCCTTCCATGGGGTGATCCTGGGAGCGCAGGCATACCCACTTGGGTAGATTGACCTTCCCATCACGTTTGGCAACCGAGCCAACTTCCGCTCGGAGGTCCTCACCTTTGAAGTGGTGGACTTCCTAGGGTCCTACCATGTCATCTTGGGGCGGCCATGCTACGCCAAATTCATGGCAATCCCCAACTACACCTACCTCAAGCTGAAGATGCCAGGACCGAACGGCGTCATCACTGTGAGCAGCGCCTTCTCGCTTGCCTTCATGTGCGACCGTGAGCATTTCAAGCTTGCCACCGCGGTCATCAACTCGTCCGAGCTCGCATAGCTCGGGGAGTCATCGACCCCAGTAGTCCCGGACTGCAACAAACCAACATCCTCGATCGCCTTCAGCCTGCTTGAGGAAACCAAGGTGGTGGGAATCAACCCCACTGGCCCTATCAAGACGGTGCGGATCGGGACCCAGCTCCCGGCCAAATAGGAATGTGAGCTCGTCGACTTCCTATGCGCCAATTACGATGTCTTCGCATGGAAGCCATCTAACATGCTGGGCATACCACAGGACGTCACCGAGCACGCACTATGCCTCATCCTTGGCTCAAAGCCCACTAAGCAACACCTGCACCACTTCGATGACGAGAGGCGTAGGGCCATAGGCGAAGAGATCTCCAAACTCCTGGCAGCCGGATTCATCAGAGAGGTATTCCACTCCGACAGGCTTGCCAATCCCATTCTTGTTAAAAATAAGACCGGGAAATGGAGAATGTGCGTTGATTATACTAGCCTCAACAAAGCGTGTCCAAAGGATCACTTTCCTTTGTCGTGTATAGACTAGATAGTCGACTCCACCTCATGTTGTGAGATCCTCTCCTTTCTAGATGCCTACTTGGGCTATCACCAGATCATGATGAAAGAGTCTGATCAACTCGCAACCTCGTTCACCCCATATGGTTCGTACTGCTATGTAACCATGCCTTTCGGCCTAAAGAACGCTGGCGCCACCTACAAAAGGTGCATGCAGCAATGCTTTGCCGACCAACTTGACCCAGTTGATCAGCCTGATCAAGCCAAGCGGCCGAAACCAACAATCGTCGTCTATGTTGATGACATAGTGGTCAAAACGGCTCAAGCTTGCGACCTGATCACAAACTTGTCCACAACATTCGCAAACCTCCGAAGGTTCAACTTCGTATTGAATCCTAAGAAATATGTTTTTGAGGTTCCAAAGGGGAAGCTGCTAGGATACATTATATTCGAGCATGGCATCGAGGCCAACCCCAAACCCCAAAAAAATCACGGCCATCTCTAACATGGGCCCTATACGCAATGTCAAGGGCGTGCAAAGGCTCATCGACTGTCTGGCTACCCTGAGCCAATTCATCTCCCAGCTTGGTGAATGGGGGATGCCACTCTACAAGCTCCTCAAAAAGACGAGCGCCTTCGTCTGGACTAAGGAAGCTCATCAGGCTCTGGAGAGCCTCAAAGCATCCCTGACGTTGGCCCCAATCCTCATCGCTCCCAAATAGGGAGAACCCCTCCTCCTCTACATCGCGGCAAGCAACCATGTGGTGAGCACCGCCCTAGTCATCGAAAGGGAGGAGCTGGGACACCACCTTAAGGTCTAGCAGCCCATATACTTCATCGAGGAGGTACTCACTGACCCCAAGGTCCTATACGCCGTGCTGATGGTGACCCGGAAGCTCCTGCACTACTTCACCGACCACAAAGTTGCGGTTGTCACTTCATAACCGCTCGAGGACATCATCTGCAACCATGACACCGCAGGATGGATCTCCAAGTGGGCACTCAAATTCATGGGCCATGACATTAGGTATATCCCCCATACCGCTATTAAATCTCAGGCTCTCGTAGATTTTGTCGCCGAATGGACGGAGGTGCAGCTACCGACCCCATGCGTCACCCACGAGTACTGGACAATTTACTTCAATGAGTCCATAATGGCGCCCCGCTCGGGGGCTAGAGTGGTTTTGATCTCCCCGGACAGGAGTAGGCTCCGCTACGCCATCTGTCTCCATTTCTTGGCCTCAAACAATGCCACGGAATACGAGGCCCTCATCAATGGGCCACGCATCACCATCGAGCTCGACGCTACGTGACTCTACGTCTACGGTGACTCAGAGTTGGTCGTTGACCAAGTCATGAAAGAGTCCTCCTACAAAAGCCCCCTCATGGTAGCATACTGTCAGGAGGTGAGCAAGCTCAAGGACAAATTCTAGGGGATCGAGCTACATCATGTCCCCTGAAAGGACAATGATGCCACCGATTTTCTCGCAAAATTGGCCGCCAAGCGAGATCCATCTCCGAGTAGGATCTTCATCAATGATCTCCATGAGCCATCCTCCCATGTCCTGGAAGGTCCAATCTAGACACACCTTGATGCCAAACCGGCTCTCGAGGGCTCTGACCCTAGTGCCTCCGAGACGACGTCACCCGCTGACATTGTCGTGTTGGCACTCGATCAAACCAACTAGCGAGCGCCACTACTCGCCTACCTCCTTAAGGAGGTTCTCCCAACCAAAAGGACTAAAGCACAATAGATCGCTCGACGCGCCAAAACCTTCATCGCGCTCGGTGATGAACTCTACAAACGGAGTCCATCAGGGGTGCTCATGAAGTGCATCCCTACCAATCAGGGGAAGCAACTCCTCCTCGAGGTCCATGCTAGGATCTGCGGACATCATGTGGCCCCGAGGTCACTAGTCGAAAAAGCCTTTCACCAAGGTTTTTACTAGCCCACTACACTACAAGATGCACAGAAGGTTGTCTGCAGGTGTGAGGGATGTCAATTCTACGCTCGGCAAACTCATTTGCTGGCATAGGAGCTTCAAACCATCCCCATCACCTGGCCATTCACGATCTAGGCCTCGACATGGTAGGACCCCTCAAAAAGGGCCCGGGCGGCTTCACTCACCTGCTCGTAGCGGTCGACAAGTTCACCAAGTGGATAGATGCTAAGCCCATCACCAACATCCGCTTGGAAGAGGTGGTCAAATTCTTCCTCGACATCATCTACCGGTCCGGCGTTCCTAACTGCATCATCACTAACCATGGGACTAACTTCACTGGGAAGAAGTTCCTGGACTTTAGTAATGGATACGGCATCAGAATCGACTAGGCCTCAGTCGGACACCCACGTACTAACGGTCAGGTCGAGCGTGCCAACGGCATGGTCCTCCAAGGACTTAAGCAACACATATTCGACTGACTCAACAAGTACGTTGAGCGATAGGTTGCAGAGGTCCCAACGATCCCCTAGAGCCTAAGAATGACCCCAAACCAATCCATAGGGTTCACACCTTTCTTCCTGGCCTATGGAGCTAAAGCAGTGTTGCCCTCTGACTTCCACCACGGCACCCCAAGAGTGAAGGCTTTCGACCATGACTGAGCCGCGGAGGCTTAGCAAGACGTAGTCAACCTACTCGAGGAGGCCCACAAGATGACCGTCATCCGCTCTGCTCACTACCAGCAAACTCTCCACAGGTACCATGAAAGGAAGATCAGGGGGAGGATCCTCGAAGTCGGTGATCTCATGCTCCAGAGGACCCAATCAACGAAGGAGAAACACAAACTCTCTCCACCATGGGAAGGACCCTATACGGTAACCAAAGTGATCCGACTGGGCACCTACCGATTGAAGAAAGACAACGGCAACGTTCTCACCAACACTTGGAACATTGAACAGCTACGTTGTTTTTTCCCCTAAATTTGGTCTTACCGCTTTTATTCAACACTTGCTCCTGTAAAGCACCCTAGCCCAAACACTTTCAGCCTAGGTCGCTCGGGGGCTCCATGAGGGTACAATACTAAATACTACCTCTCTTTTTTACTGTCACATGGTAAAAACTTTTTGCCCGAACGAAAGCGCATTCCATTCCTTCGAGCACCCTATGTGACTTTGTTTTTTCTCCCAACCGAGTGCACCCCGCCACGACCTACGGTTACGAGCAGCCAAGCCCCACGGGCCATGCCCGGGTTCTTAAAAGATGCAGCCTACGGAACGAATGGGCAGGTGCAAAAAAGAAAGGATAAAAATAAAGCTATGCTAGGATAAAAACAAGAAATAGATAGTGATTCTATCACAAAACAGAACTGATGTATTCATTGATACAAAAAACTATTCACATGGGGGCTCCCCCATGAACTTACCAATTATATTTGCTGACTACTTCTACTCCAAATACTACTATAGCCGCTCGGCGGCATCAGCTGATACCAAAGGAGAGGCCATGACACATGCCGCCAGACATAACCACCGTCATAAGGTCCCCACCTAGTTCCGCTCTCTCGACTTCGGTGAGCACAACGGGTACCTCAAGGGCCCCGCCCGGTTCCGCTCCCTCGACTTCGACGAGCGCAATGGGTACCTCAAGGACATTGCACCCATAAATTCTCAGTAGAAGAGCATGGAGCTCCTAACCTTCTCATGCAATCGAGGCAGCTCCTGGGTAGGGATGCTACCCGTCGAGGTATGGCCACCATGGCTAGAAGATATCTCATCAAACTTTATGAACTAGCCAACCTGAGCAGCTGCAGGGGTGAAACCTCCCACCGGCGCAGTCTCGAGCGTCTTCCTCTCTAACAAAGCTTGCCCAGAGAAGACTTGCTGGAAGGAGTCCACATATGGCTCCATCCTGATGAAAGCTTCACAGACGGTGATGAAGCCAGTGACGTACGGCACCCCCTAGTGTGCCACCTCCTTCAGCGGAACCAGCCCCTTCTCGGCGAAGACGGCCAGCACCATCTCATCTATGTTAGGGGACCTCCAACTCAACATCGCTCTCTGGAATCATGAACGGGTCTATGAGTTTTCCTTTCCTTCTCCCTTCCCCTATTTAAAGAAGAGGCAGAGCAGTTGAGGAAAGGCGAAAGGATTGGGGTGAGAAACCCTCTCCCTTCCCCCATTCAATGCGGATGGGAAACGACGGGACGCGCCCTGACTAATGGGACGCACCCTGACCGATGGAACGGCGCCTGGTCAAATGGGACATGGCCTGGGTATGGCCCATCACTACCGCACGCCAGGCATGAGAACCAAAGCGCCACCACGTGCAGGCGGCCCTCTACCTTCCTAGGCCGGACTTAGAAAAACCCAAACAACGGGATCTTTGCTAGGAGAGACCAACGGGCTTCCTAAGTCTAATCGGACGGCTTAGGCGAACACTGAGAGACAGGTAAAGAGCAAAGGGATGCCCCATGTGGGCCATGTTGACTCCGTCATGAACGATGAGCATGGATCCCGGTCGAACATTTCTGATTGGAGCTCTTCAAACCTCGTCACTTGAGTCATCAAGGTAACATTACCAACCCCCACTATTTCTTTATATAATTATTCATACATTCATACACGCATTCATTCCATACGCCTGCACCCCCCGGATAATTCTACCTGAATCGCCTGGGGGCTTGGGGGCTAAGGCATCGCATATGCGATCAAATGCATCACAACGCTCCGTGTTGCGTCACAAAGCGGTAGTTGCCTCATTCAACATGAGCAACGACTGATTGGGGTTTGAAGGCTGGCCCATGAAGGGCTTGAGGCCGCCTCGCGTCAAACAGAGCTAGGGGAGAAAACGCAGATGAGCCCCAAGCGGCCCTCGCCCAGTCTGCCCCGAAGTAGATAGGGTCATCTCAACCTTCTCATTCGATCCTAAACCTCTGCCAAACGCACAGAATCTCCATCGAGGGGAGCCCAGCGGGCCACCTGGGTCGGTCTTCGGAATGACCTAGGCATCTGCCGGGTTGTAGGTTAAGGAGCAATGGAATGTCACATGAGGGCTATGCCGACCCCATCACGAATGATGGACCCAGATTTCACTCGATCATACCCGTTAGCGAGCTCACCGAGCGCATCACTCGAGCCCGAGCCATCGAGGCAAGCGACGTTAGCTTAGCCCCTTCGGTTGCGAGAAACCGCGGACGGGGTAACGCACAAAACTCAACCGACCACTATTAAGCCCAAATAGGGCTCAGGGGCTCAAGCCACCTAAACTGCCTCGGCTGCTGTAACACCCTAAAATTTTGCCTCCTTTGGAAAATAGGTTTAAAATGATTTAATTCTGTATTCTGTGCTCATGAAATGTTGAAATAAATAAATAAATAAATTTCTCATGAATTTAAAATTTATCATAAAGTAGCAACATGTATGTGCATTCATGCTGCTGCATATAATTTTGTGAATGATTGGTATTGATCAAAATTTCAAAGAGAATTGGAATTTGAATTGGAATTGGTTTTGAAAATATGTTTTAGGAAATAGAAAAGGAGTTTTATTAATATTTTTTTCTTTCCCCTTCTCTGTTTTCAGCCCGAGCAGCCGCGCAGCCCAGCTCCCACTCCCGCTGGCCTGGCCTGCTGGCCCATTCCTCCGCGCCGGCCCAGCTGCGCTGCTTTCCTCCCTCCGCCCACGCCCAGCCTTGCGCGGCCTACAAGGCATCGGCCCAGCAATCGCCGCCGCTCCCTTGGCCCAGCACCGAGCCATAGCCGCGCTGCCCGCCTCAACTGCTGTTGCGCCCTCAGCCGCTAACAGCCCGGGGCCACAAGTCAGCACCATCCCCCACCTCTGCCCCACGCCCGGTCTAGCCAGTCATGGCCGCAACCACCTCCGCGCCAACGTCTGCATCATGGGAGCGCCTCCCCGTGCCCCTGCCTCTACAAAAAGGAAGCCCCGCCCGAGCCGCTTCCCCCTACTGCTTGCCCCTGCTCCCGTCTTCGCGCTCGCCAAGCGTGGAAGCCGCAACCACAGCAGCAGGGAAGACCGTGAGCTCGCGAGCCGCCATTGTTCTTCATTCATCATCTCCAGTTCATCCCCGCCCTGATTGAAGTCATGGTGAGCTTCGCCTTGTTCCCCTCTATCTCTCGGTGCCTTCAATTGGTCGAACCGTGGCCTCTAGGGCCTTAGACAAGTGCGCCAGCGAGCTCCTCCTCGCTGCCGGTCATGGTGGGCGTTGCGCGAGCCATCCCTCGGCCGTGTTTTGTCCCGGGGTGGACTCACCATCTTCCCCGCATCATCCCCGTGGCCTCGGTTGGGCACACCGTGGCCCGTGGGCTGAGTTTCCCATGCGCCGGCGAGCTCCTCGTCGTCGGCAATGGCGCCCCACCGTAGAAGCTACTGTTCTGGCTGTCATCTCCTCTCTCCCTCCTCTGATCTAATCTGAGCTGTTCATTTCAAATCCGATGGCTCTCTGTGGCTGATACCCCTTCGCGGGTTATTTTTCTAAAGAGCCCCTCGGTTTTCATCTATTTGAACCCGCAATCCATAGCGTAAATCCCTGAATACGCATTCTTGTTTTGAAAGCGTAAAGTTCACTGCTTAAGTCTAAAATACGTTTTCAGTATTTACAGAAATGCCATTTGAACTGTTTTGCTTATAAAATTGTCGTTTTAGCTCCGAATTGATCCGTTCAAATCGCGTTAGCTTTGTAATTTCATAATCTACATGTTAGAATCACTGTTAGTCAAGTTTGGAACATTTTAATTTCCTGGTTAGATTTAATTAAATATATTTCTATAGGAAATCCCGTTTAAATCATAACTTTCGCATTTTAGCTTCGTTTTTTGTGAACTTCGCGTTGACGTGATCGTAGCGAGACGTAGATTATTTTCACAAACATTTTATCTTGTTTTCTATACTGTTGGTGTACTGTTCTAATGATAGGAATGTTTGCTTTGCATGAATGTTTTTGGAATGTTGTATGTTGCCGTGTTGGTCGCGTTCAGACGGTGAAGAGAATGTTGGAGACCAAGAATTCTTCGACGACCAGCAGGACCAGCAAGAGTTTATGAACCAAGGCAAGTATAGCATGGGCCTACCTTGATGTCCTATTACACTTTAATCAATTACTCATGTGCATATGTCTAATTTTGATAACCCTAAGGACATTCTAGACATTTGATGCCTTGTTCCCTTGACTCCTATGGGGTAAATGCATATGGGTAGATTGCTAGTGCTCTAACTGAACTTGATCTACATGATGATGAATGATTCTATGGAACTAAAAGTATAACATGATTTATAACAACGGTTCCATAGGGCGAAGGTGCAAATGACTATTGATCATGTTGCTCCCGGCCCTCCATAAGGACTTATCTATCGACAAAAGCTGGGACTGACAGTGCAACCGGGAGAGTCATATGGCTCTGACTTTAGCTCAGTAATAGGACCTTTTCTAGCTAGTTAGAGGTTACCTTTTTGGCGCAAATGGGGCTTGCCACGTTGGGTATAGGGCTGCCTCTGTTCCTATGAGTATAGCCGTGATGGATATGTGCCATAGGAAAGGGGGTTCCTACATCTGCCTGTCAAGGAAACCTAGCGGCCCTAACTTGTTAGAGAAACCTATGAAATGGCTTCATAGTGTACCCTGCCCGCTCACCTTGGCAGTGACATGGGAGTAATTAACCCGGGCATATGGGGATCACAACTCGCGGTGAATGTGCACCACCTCTGCAGAGGGTAACAAACTGTTATAATAGCCGTGCTCATGGTCACGAGCGGCCTGGAAAACTCACAGAATAACTGGATACTTGTTGATGATCATTTAAGATGCTCTATGATGTTATATGATACACTTGACCTTGATATCTATTCATATGGGGTTAAATGGGAGCTTAAGCATAATTTGATAATACCTGATAATAAAAAGTTTGACTTACTAAAAATGCTAACTGCAGTAAACCAGAGTCAACCTTTTTGAGCTTCATAACCCCATGTTAACTTGTTAAGTATGGGATGTACTTACGCTTGTTTATTTTCTTTATTGGATAAAAATCCCGAATGGGTAACAGAGGACAACGGGTATGAAGATTTTCCTGAGGATTTTTAGGCTTATGGTTAACCAGTTGACCTTCCCTGTGATGGTGTTCCACGTGAGAGAGTTACCTTTTATTTTCCACTGTGATGTATAAGACTAAGTTATATTATGATTCTTGATGTAAGAGACACCGTGATGATACTTTATGTAATTTGTCAGCTTGTGTGTGTGATTGATCCCTGGGCACACATGAGTTTTGTGCATTCAATTTTATTCTTAAAATTGAGTGTGACAGCTGCGCCCAACGCGTGCGCCCAATGCCAGGATCCATGAGCTCCGTCTCGCCCGATCCCTAAAAACTACCTCGGCAGCGCCCGATGTGTGCGCTCGACGCTAGGATCCACGAGTTCCGTCTCGCCCAATGCCTAAAAACTGCCTCAGGCTAAGCACGACACCTTGGTTGGTGACTCTCTCTTGACTAAAATGCACACACACACCTGCTGACAAAACCCCCTATGTGATTCTACCCAAAATCGCATGGGGGCTCGGGGGCTACACCCACGGGTGCGCTCGCGCACACCTGTCGTCAAGATAGAAATCCCCTAAACGATTCTACTCGAATCACCCGGGGGCTTGGGGCTCCTGTCGGGTTCATAAACCCAGGGTCCCTCATGGACCGGCTTTCCAACAAAGGCTCGGCCCAGCAGACAACGTTGTGAATAAACACGCAACTCATGGGCTAGCCCAAACACCTAAATGACAGGACAGAATGACAATCCAATCTCCGACCAGAAAGCCTGACCGAGGAGGAACGGTGCCCGCTTCTGACTCCAGCCCACCTCTCCAACCGAAAGGCCTCACAAAGGAAGAACAGCACTCGCTTCCGACACTGGCCCACCTCCGAACGGCCTCTCCGACCGAAAGGCCTGGCCAAACACCACTTTCCGACTCTGACCCGCATCTCTGACCAGGGATGCACCGATCCTCTGCTTACAGCTCCTCTTCGACAAGCGCAATCAGAGCCGACTAGAACCAACCGACCGAGGACGCCCGCTCGGTGAGGACCAGGGAACGGACGGAAAAATTAAGGCAAGGCACCCAATGTCGATGTTTCACCACCGATAGCCTGCCACGGGGGTACCCGGGGCAGTATGTTCGGGCTTCGGCGTATGCTGAACTCGATGGTTAACGCAAGAGACAGTCGATTTATCCTGGTTCAGGCCCTCGATCGTAGATCGAGTAATAACCTTACGTCCAGTCGGTGTTAGCCTTTGCGTTGGATTGATTGTGATGTGTTGTGTTGTACAATTGTCGTCCTCTCGTCCAGGAGCTCTGCTCTCCTTTATATAGTCAGGAGGTCAGAGTCCTAGTCAGTTTATAATGAGAGTTACTAGTAGGATTACTGAATAGTACTACTACTATTATTACAAGGGAAGAATCCTAGTTAGACTAGATCTTCTTTTTCCTTTGTGGGGTATCCTGTGGGTCCCGTATCGACAAGCCCCCGAGCACTTCATGGTTGAGCTCTAAAAGTCTCGTTTTGCTTTTTCAGGTCTTGATGAGTAGTAACAAACATCATCCGAGTGCTTTCTGGAGTGAAACCTTGTAGCGCTTCTTGGGACCTTCGAGTGGTGAGTGCTTTTTTGAAGAAAAACTATGTCCGTTTGGTTGTAGCCCCCGAGCCTCTTGCTATTTGGAACAAGTAGTTGGAGGATCTTGTCTTGAAGTTGCTCTATTTGAACTCGAATATGGCTCGTTCCGGGTTCTTTTTGTCGTAATGTCTTGAAGTGGTCCGCATTGAATAAGTCTTTTGGTGACGTGTGCTTTTTCGAAGAAAAAGTGCACTCACTGAGTGTAGCCTCCGAGCCTCTTGCTATTTGGAACAAAAAGTTGGAGGGTCTTGAATCTTTATGTTGTTTGAAAAATTTATGTTCTGAAGTAGTTCCTGAGAGTTGGGTTATGTCATCATTTGAGTAGTTTTGTGGCATCTTTTCGAAGCTGCTCTTTAGTCTTGGATTAAACCATCATCCGAGTAGTTTCGCAGCATGCAGCCTCCAAGCTTATTTCCTTGCTGTTTTGTTCCGGAAGAACTCGGATGCGAGGTTTTGGCGTATTCTTTGATAGTCTGCTGTTGTCAGAGGTAGTTGTATGGTGGTGGTTGAGTGTAAATGCCTTTTGTTCACGGGTTGTACTGTGCTGGTATATTCTTCCGAATATGCCTGTCTTCGAGTACTGTTCCCTCTCGCCTGAGTCATCCATTATTGAGTCCCCCCCTTTTTTTACTGTGCCCTTTGTTAGGCTTATTTCGTTGGTACTCCTAGTCCATGTGCGCCGCTCCTTTGATCTATAAATACTGTCCCGGAGTGCTTGTTTTCATCCATCGGACATTCTGTTTGAACCTTCGTGGTCATGAATATGGTAGTTTGTGAAGTAGAGCAGCCCCCGGGCATATTTTGTAGTTCCTTTGCGTCTTGTCGTAGTTGGAGGAAGTCTTGTGATAGGGATTAGAGGTAGGCTAATCCCGCGACAGCATTGTGCCAGGATGTTCATGGCGGTAGTTGGAGGAAGTCTTGTGATGTGGGCTTCGTTCCTTCATCTGGCAGTTCTGGGTTGATCCTCGTCGCCTGTCTTGAGACTGTCCGGTACAGATCAACACCATATCCAGCATCACATCGGTCTTGGGTAGACAGATGCCCGTCAGCCTTCTCTGCTCCATGTTGCCCTGCCGTGCTGCCGATTTCCGCCTTGGATGCACTGCGTTCGTCCTTTGAAGAAAACAGTGTAGCTGATGGCGGTTTGTCCTTCCAAGTAGCAATTTGGGACACGTAGTCGTTCCAGAGCCTAGCCATGTCCGCATTCCTCTTTGCTACTTTGCTTTTCGTGGTACCGAGTTCGTTGGGTCTTGTAAGATTTGTAATCTTCTATTTGTGAAGCCACTTGTAATGGAACGAATCTTGTCTTCTGAGTTGTCTTTTACTTTTCTGCTGTGATCCCTGTTCGTTCATAGGATTACCAAGTTCTTTCTTAAATAACCGGGTTCCTTCGTTCCTTGTGAGGTAGCCCTTTCTTTCTTCTTGGTTCGACGAGTTGTTCTTGTAGCGATCTGATAGCCCTGCCGTGGTGTCGGACGGATAAGTCTGAAATCTGCCCGTTGGTTCGTACCGTTGTGTGGATTTGTGCCCTCCATCATTTTAGCTGCGTCGGTAAATGGACCGTTGCGTTCTCACACTGTGTTTTAACAGGCCTTGTGGGCCGTTTTTATTACTGAAAAATCTATTTAAAGACCTTTTATCTTCCTTTCCCTTGCTGCCTAGCTCTTGCCTTTAAACCCTAGCTTTCAGAAATCCGCCGCTGTCATCGTCGCTGTCACCCGAGCACCATCATCCTAGCTTCCTCTTCCCTAGTGCCTTCTTTGCTTCTGCCAGTTCATGGGAAAGAAGAAAACCGCAAGCAAGTCTCAGGCGACCTTCGTGGATGAGGAGTCATCCCTTTCTTTGATCGAAAACCAGGAGTTCGTGGCCATGAGGGCTGCTCAGAAGGTTTGGCCGGCTCCAACAACAAGCGAAGACCAGCTGCGCGAGCTCGTTAGCGATGGCTTGATCCAAAGTAAAGTCATCGCTAAATGGAGAGTTCTGGGCGAGCATCGGGTTCTAGCTCCGGGTCCTGGTGAGATTGTCCTCTTTGTTTCCTTTGTCCACGCCGGACTTTGCCTTCCTGCTTCTACCTTCCTTCATTAGTTTCTTGGTTATTTCAGGGTTAGTCTGAACCATCTAACCCCCAATGCCGTTCTCCATCTTTCTGTTTTCGTTCATCTTTGTGAAGCTTTCCTTGGAATCCCTCCTTCTCTATCTCTTTTTCGCTTTTTCTTTCATCTGAAACCTCAACCCCGCCGTGAAGAAACCAGCGTTCTTGGCGGTTGCGGGATTCAGTTTCGTTAGGGTCTCAAGATTAAGTTTTTTGACTATGACCTGGTCGATTCTGTATAAGATTGGCGTGCCGAGTGGTTTTACGCTGCCAATTTGATCCCTTCCCTTGTCGTCCACTCTGGATCTGGTCCTGTGGTAAATGACCAATGGGACAAGAAACTTGAGTCACCTGCTGAGATTCAAGTGATCCAGCCACTCCTTGATAGGATTAGTATGCTGAAACAGCAGGGTTTGACCGGCTTCGGTATTGTCTTGAGCTTTCTTCATCGCCAGGTTCAACCTTTGAAAGAGCGGGAGCACCTTGGCTTCGAGTATTCTGGGGCCGAGGATCCTTCACGCATGGTCCCAGCTCTTGAGCTGACCGGTGAGGAGGTACTCGAGCGTCTCCAGAAGATGCTGAAAGGAGTGAGCGTCATTCCTCCTGCTGTCTCCGAGTTCTCAGCTAACAACCCGCCCCCAGCTGTGAGTTGTCTATCTTTTTGTTTGAGTACTTTATGTACTCTTGCTGCATCTATTCTTGCTTAGCTTTTCTTTGTCTCGGTGTTTTATCCTTTTTCGTAGGAGCTTGGGCAGAACTTTGTCGACCCGATCCCTCTCGATGTTCTCCCCACCGTGGCGGAGACTGGGGATAAACTTGCTGGAACTTCTGCAATTAGTAAGTCCCAAACCTCTACCGCCCTTCCTGGGGTTTCTTCCGGATTTGTTGATGTATATGAAGAATATGTTCCTCATCTAGTCCCTCGCGGTCCTCGCAGTGTCCCGAAGAGGGGGCAAACGGATGGGTCTTCATCTAGCCTACCTGTCTCCAAGAAGCCTCACAAACCAAGTACTCCCTCAGGTACTCTAGTTGTTGCTAGCATGCTCTTAGGTGAGCACATTTAATACTCTTTGTTCCTTTATTTTCCTGTTTCTCTCTTGAACCGAGTACTTTTTATCCTCTTTTCAGAGGTGCTCTGGTTTCCTTGGCTGAGGAAGAAGAGGATGATGAAGTACCCCTCATCATGCGGCGGTGAGTTGTTTTCCATATTCCTGTTGCATTGAATTTCTCTTCTTTGTCTTGACTTTTAGTCTTGAATTTTTTGAAGTAATCGGAGGTCGGGTGTGAGTCCTTCCGAAGCTCCCGCACCGACTTCTTCTGAAGCTCCGGTGTCGAGTTCTTTGGTAGCCTCTGTCCCGAGCTCTACCGCTCCTCCAGTGCGGAGTTCTTCCATGGCTCTAGCCCCGGCTTCTTCCGCGGCTCCGTTGTCGGCTATCCCGCTCCCGTCGCCGGGTGGCGGGAACGTTTTTGCCGTCGTGGTTCCCCCTGCGAGGCCTTCTTTTGGCTTTGTGAAGAAGAAAGTGGTCGGGTGAGTAAATTCTGGCTTTTATCTTTTTGGCTTCTATCTTCCTTCTTCTGGTTCTTATCGGTGCTTCCTTTTATCACTTTTCAGTGTTTCGTCTTCTCTCGTTTCTTCATCGACTTCTTCTCTGCCTCCCGCCGTGCCAACGAGTTCTGAGCCTCAGGACTCACAACATTCTGTTGATGAAGTTGCTGCGGGGCTTCGGAGCTACCTGGCGAAGTTGCGAACTTGGCCGCTCCGAAGGTGACTGTGGCCGTCGTGCCGGGTCCTTCTGAGGGTTTGGCTCCGGCTTCCCTGGAGGTTGCTTTGGTTGCTCCTTCTTCGCCCCAGCCGGCCTCTCCTTCCCCTTCTCTTGCTTCCGGCGGTCCCTCTTTTTCCAGTGACGTGGTGCAGCAGTTCGATGCCACCCATCGGTTATCGGAGCTGACCACAGCCTGGGGGAGCTTGTCGACCCTCGCGACTTCTTTTGGTGAAAAGCTCCAGGTAGGTTTTACTGCCACTCCTTTTTTGCGTGCTTGTTTTTCTTCTGTCCTTACGCCTTGTTTCTCTTTGCCCCTTTTTGCTCAGTCTTTCTCTCGTGATCATTCTGGCTTCTTTTTCTCATCTGAGAATGAGAGAAAGTTGTCTTCTGAGGTGGACGCTCTGAAAGTCGATCTCGACCTTCTCCGGGCTGAGTTGGAGACAGAGCGTCAAATGCACCAAAAGGAGGAGAAGACCCTTCATGCCCGGGTTGTGGAGACGGAGAAGCAGAGAGACACCACGGTGGAGTCTGCGAAGAATGAATGCAAAGGTGCTGCGGGTTCTGCCTATTTCTTCTTGTATTTTGACTTCTTTTTTCGCTGACTTGTTCTTGGGTGTCTTGTCTAGTTCTCTGAGTTGAGAAGTAGAAGCTCTCGGAGAGTATCGATGAAATGAAGGCTCTTGTTCGCTCTAGTCATAATAAGGCTGAGGAGGTAATTACTCATGCTGAGGAAGAACTCACCCTTGCTAAGCTAATTAGGCACGAAGCTGACAGAGATCTTGTGCAGGCCCAAAAAACTATTGAAGGCTTGTCCAGGAAGCTGGCGACGGCTACTGAAAATTGGAATGTTTTGTGGAAATCTTTTCGTTCAGTAGCCGATGTTCTCCGGACTCCAGCGGATGACGGGCAATCTTGGGCGCAGTTCATTCCCCTGATTTTGACTCGTTTCCAAGAGTTCGCGAAGAAGTGTGCTCAAGTATGTACCAAGAATGTGCTGGCCCAGGTCTGGGTCCTTGCTCCAGAGGCGCCTCTGTCCAAGATAGCAGAGGAAGCTGAAAGCCAAGAATACCTTGACACCGTTGAGAGGATGGAGCCTGAGGTCGAAGGTTTAGCCAGTAGGGTTGTAGACAGTCTAAATATTGACATTTCCCTTTCTAATGACAATGCCTGATCTGATTGAGCATCCCCTTGTAATATTACACTCCTCTTTAAATGAAGATTCTTTATTTTTGTTGATGTATTCTTTGCCTGGGTGCGGTCGAAGTTACTTGACTTGCTGAGTACTTTGTCCTGTTTTCGTCTCTGCTCCGCAAAACAACTCTGTGCGTTATCCTGATGAGACCCCTCGATTTGTCGAGTACTTTTCTTTTCTTCCTCTTTTGTGATCCGTCGAGTGCTTTGTCCACGCTATGACTTGTTAGATGTAAATCTTTGTGTTGATAACCTTTCGTCCACGCTATGTAAAAACGACTCGGCATAGAATGTTGCCTTGACGAACTTCGGCATCCGAATGCTTTTTTGAGTGGCGCTTGTGCTTTTCTGAGGAAAAAGTATTCCTATCTGGATGTAGCCCCCGAGCCTCTTGCTTTTCAGAACGAAGAGCTGGAGGGTCTTTTGAAGTTCAATTTCGGTCGACTAGTTTTAGCTTTTAGCTACCCTCATCGGTGTGCTCAAGCGTCTTTTCAGCTATTTTGCTGTCGGCCAGGATGCTCAGGCATTTTTTCAGCCATTTTGCTTTTTGTTTCGGGTGTTAGCTTTTAGCTACCTTCATCGGCGGGCTCAAGCGTCTTTTCAGCTATTTTGCTCTTGGCCGGGATGCTCAGGCATGTTTTTAGCCATTTTGCTTTTTGTTTCGGGTGTTAGCTTTTAGCTACCCTCATCGGCGGGCTCAAGCGTCTTTTCAGCTATTTTGCTCTCGGCCGGGATGCTCAGGCATGTTTTCAGCCATTTTGCTTTTTGTTTCGGGTGTTAGCTTTTAGCTACCCTCATCGGCGGGCTCAAGCGTCTTTTCAGCTATTTTGCTCTCGGCCGGGATGCTCAGGCATGTTTTCAGCCATTTTGCTTTTTGTTTCGGGTGTTAGCTTTTAGCTACCCTCATCGGCGGGCTCAAGCATCTTTTTAGCTATTTTGCTCTCGGCCGGGATGCTCAGGCATGTTTTCAGCCATTTTGCTTTTTGTTTCGGGTGTTAGCTTTTAGCTACCCTCATCGGCGGGCTCAAGCGTCTTTTCAGCTATTTTGCTCTCGGCCGGGATGCTAAGGCATGTTTTCAGCCATTTTGCTTTTTGTTTCGGGTGTTAGCTTTTAGCTACCCTCATCGGCAGGCTCAAGCGTCTTTTCAGCTATTTTGCTCTCGGCCGGGATGCTCATGCATGTTTTTAGCCATTTTGCTTTTTGTTTTGGGTGTTAGCTTTTAGCTACCCTCATCGGCGGGCTCAAGCGTCTTTTCAGCTATTTTGCTCTCGGCCGGGATGCTCAGGCATGTTTTCAGCCATTTTGCTTTTTGTTTCGGGTGTTAGCTTTTAGCTACCCTCATCGGCGGGCTCAAGCGTCTTTTCAGCTATTTTGCTCTCGGCCGGGATGCTCAGGCATGTTTTCAGCCATTTTGCTTTTTGTTTCATGAAAACAACTCGTTGGAAGTCATGACAAGACATGCTGTGGATGAATATCATCTTTATTGATCATGAATATAAACTAATACATATGTTGTTGAAGAATATTGTCCTTCGTCGATTATGAACGTTGGTCCCTTGTGGCTTGCATATCTGTTTTTTTCTTGAGTTGTTTTTACGCGTAGAATCTTCTTAGCTGGCTGATGTGCCATGTATTGCTGACTTCTTTTCCATCTTCGGTTATTAACTTGTATGTGCCTGGTCCGGTGACTTTTGTGACAATGAACGGACCTTCCCATGGACTGAGTAGCTTATGTCGTCCGTCAGTCTTTTGTATCCTTCTTAGCACTAAGTCTCCGACTTGTAGTGATCGAGGATGGGTACTCTTGTTGTAGTGCCATCTTAAACCTTGTAGGTATCTGGCTGATTGGAGGGTAGCATTTACTCTGACTTCTTCTGAGCTGTCGAGTTCTAATCTTCTTGCGTGTTCTGCTTCTCCTTCATCGTATTGTTCTATCTTTGGTGATGTCCAGATCAAGTCGGCGGGCAGTACGGCCTCTGACCCGTAAACTAGGAAGAAGGGTGAGTAGCCTGTTGCTCTGCTTATTTGAGTTCGTAGCCCCCATACTACTTTCGGTAATTCTTCAATCCATTTGGACCCATAGTCCACTAGTTCTTCGTATAACCTTGGTTTTAATCCGGCTAGTATGAGTCCATTAGCCCTTTCTACTTGTCCGTTGGCTTCTGGATGTGCAACAGACGCATAGTCTATACTGAAACCACAGTCTTGTGCCTAGCTCTTGAATTCTGTAGCTGTGAAGGGGGAGCCTAGATCTGTGATGATTCGATTGGGCATGCCGAAGTGGTGCATAATGTCTTGGATGAACTCGACTGCTTTGGTTGCGCTGTATTTCGCGAGTGGTTTGTATTCAATCCACTTAGTGAACTTGTCGATTGCTACAAAGATGTACTTGAAGCCGCCTTTTGCTTTCTTCAGGGGTCCTACTTGATCCAGCCCCTAGCAGGAAAAAGGCCAAGCGGGTGGGATGCAGATAAGATTGTGAGCTGGTACATGGGCTTGTCTTGCAAACATTTGGCAACCTTTGCATTTTTTGACAAGCTCTTCTGCGTCTTTCAAAGTGGTTGGCCAGTAGAATCCGGTGCGAAATGCTTTACCAACCAGTGTCCTTGAGACGGCATGATTTCCACAGCAACCTGAGTGTATTTCGTCTAGGATCTCTTTACCTTCTTCAAATGAGACACATTTTAGGAGTACTCCTGATGATGCTGCTCTTCTGTAAAGTCTATCTCCTACTAGAACATAGTTTTTGCTTCTGCGAACAACTTGGGTGGCTTCTGCCTTATCTGCTGGCAATTTGTTTTCTTTGATATAGTCGATGAAAACTTGGCTCCATGAAGTGTTGATTACCAAGATCTGAACGCTTTTAGCCTGAATTTCATGTGTTGTTTCACCGGGTTGTTTGATAGAGGGAACTGATAGCTCTTCCATGAATACGCCGGGTGGAACCTTCGCTCTGTCTGATCCGAGCTTGGCAAGGACATCTGCTGCAATGTTGGAATCGCGTAGGACGTGTAAAATTTCTAATCCTTGGAAATGTTTTTCAAGTTTCCGTATTTCAGCACAGTAAGCACCCATATTTTCTTTGGTGCAATCCCAATCTTTGTTGACTTGGTTGATGACTACTGCTGAATCGTCATATACGAGTAATCTTTTTATTCTGAGGGTAATTGCCACTCGTAGCCCGTGGATGCGGGCTTCATATTCTGCTTCGTTATTTGTAGCTTGCCATAATATCTGAAGGACGTACTTGAGTTGTTTTCCTTCTAGGGAAATGAGGAGGACGCCTGCACCGGCTCCGCCTAGTTTGAGTGACCCATCAAAGTACATCTTCCAGTGGTCAAGGATTGTATCTGATAAAGGCTGTTGAATCTCTGTCCACTCGGCCACAAAATTGGCAAGGGCTTGAGATTTGATTGCCTTCCGCGGGGTGAAATTGATGTTAAGAGCTCCGAGTTCGACTGCCCACTTTGATATGCGTCCCGTTGCATCTCTGTTGTGTAAGATGTCTCCGAGCGGGAAGTCTATCACTACTGTGATCTGGTGGCTTTCAAAATAGTGGCGAAGCTTGCGTGAAGTGATCAATAGGGCGTAGAGTAGTTTTTGTACATGCGGGTACCATATCTTTGATTCAGATAATACTTCGCTGATGTAATATATAGGTCGTTGTACTTTATACACACGTTCTTCTTCTTCTCTTTCTACGACTACTGCCGTTCTGACCACAGCAGCAGTTGCCGCAATGTATAACATCATGTCTTCGTCTTTCCTTGGGGGTGTGAGAATTGGTGAGGATGTGAGGTATGCCTTAAGTTTCTTGAAGGCTTCGTCGGCCTCCTTTGTCCATTCAAACTTGTCTGTCTTCTTTAGTAGTTTAAAGAAAGGTAACCCCTTTTCGCTGAGTCTTGATATGAAACGGTTGAGGGCCGCCATGCATCCTGTTAGTTTCTGTACATCTTTGAAACTTCTAGGTGGACCCATTTCTGTTATAGCTCAAATTTGCTTGGTGCTGGCTTCAATCCTACACTGACTGACCAAAAATCCGAGTAGTTGTCCTGAAGGAACTCCGAATACACATTTATTTGGGTTCAACTTCCATCTCCATCTCTTCAAGTTTTCGAATGTTTGCTCTAAATCTTCAATCATAGTGTCTGGGTTCTTTGTTTTCACCACTACATCATCCACGTATGCCTCCACATTTTCACCGATTTGATCCCCAAGGCAAGTTTGGATAGCTCTTTGGTATGTGGCACCGGCGTTCTTTAGTCCAAACGACATGGTTTTGTAACAGTAAGCACCGAACGGAGTAATAAAAGATGTCTTGCTCTGGTCTTGTTCCTTTAATGCGATCTGGTGATACCCTGAATAGCAATCGAGAAAGGATAATAGTGCAGACCCTGCTGTTGAGTCGACTATCTGGTCAATGCATGGTAGCCCGAACGGATCTTTTGGGCAATGTTTGTTGAGATCTGTGTAGTCGATGCACATACGCCACTCGTTTGTGTTCTTCTTCTGCACAAGGACCGGGTTTGCTAGCCAGTCTGGATGAAGGATTTCTCTGATGAATCCGGCTGCCATCAGTTTTGTGATTTCTTTTTTAATCGCTGCTTTTTTGTCGGGTGAGAATCGTCGTAGCCGTTGCTTTATAGGCTTGGAGCTTTCATTAACATCAATTCTATGCTCAGCCAACTCTCTTGGGACCCCTGGCATGTCGGCCGGCTTCTAAGCGAAGATATCTTTGTTGTCCCGAAGAAAGTTGGTGAGCACGCATTCCTATTTTGCCGAGAGGTGAGCACTGATAGTGGCCGTCTTGGAGGAATCGCCAGTACCCAGGTCGATCTGCTTGACGTCGGCTTCTTTTGGTGGCGTGATGATGCTGGGCTTTTTAGCCGGTATTTCTAATTCTTCTTGGCTTATCTCTGCAGCAATTGTGGCTATTTCTTTTCTACTTTGGTCATCTTGTGCTCTGGCTACAATCTGGATTGCTTGAACATCGCAGTCAAAGGCGCGTTTCAGGTCACTTCAAAGGGAAAGTACTCCATTAGGCCCTAGCATCTTGAGCAGCAAATACGGGTAATGCGGTATCGCCATGAATTTCACTAGTGCTGGTCGTCCAAGAATCGCGTGGTATGATGACTCAAAGTCCGCCACCTCAAATTTGATGAATTCCGTACGGTAGTTTGAGGGTGTTCCAATAGTGACTGGTAGAGTAATTTGTCCGAGCGGCATGGCTGCTTTGCCAGGTACTATTTCGTAAAAAGGTGTGCTTGTTGGTGTGATCATCCCGGTGAGTTGTAGTCCCATCTTCCTTAGTGTTTCCGAAAAGATGATGTTGAGTCCGGCTCCCCCATCGATTAATACTTTGGTGATAGTCATACCAGCAATAGTTGGATCTAGAACCAGTGGATAATGGCCTGCGTTTCCCACGCTAGTCCATTGGTCTTCTCTGGTAAATTGGATAGGATACTGTGACCAATTGAGATATCTGGGTGTAGCTGGTTCTGCTGTCATGATAGTCCGTAGTGCTAGTTTTTCTTGATGTTTGCTTCTGCAATCTGGAGCCCCTGAGAAGATCACTGCTACCGTTCCCCTGGGTTTTTGGAATCCTTTGTCCTCATGGTTGTCTTTGTCTTTTTTCTGATTGTCCTTTTTGGTGTTCTCCTTACTATCTTTTCTTGCGTATCGATCATTGAAAGTGTAACAATTTCCGATGGTGTGCCTCCCATTAGGGTGCAATGGGCAACATATGTTTTCAATGTCATCATATCTTCTGGGTTTGGAAAACTTCTTTGATTTGTCGGCCATTGCCACGGTATTGTCTGGTCTACGTTTCCTTTCTTGATGTCTGCTATTTTGATGATTTTGCTTGTCCGGGTTGTCCTAGTTGCTTCTATCTGGAAACCTCTCTCGTGTTTTTTCTTCTGCAGTAATCATCTTTTCCACTGTTTGCCTGAATTCTTCATTATTTCTCGGATTTTCTTTGTAGAAATCTTGAAATTGCCACCTAGCCATGATTCCGTGAGAGAAAGCTTCAATTACTTCTCGTTCGGTGATGTCATGCACTTGAGCCCGTAGTTCGCCGAATCGTCGATAGTAATTTTTGAGACTTTCGCCTCCCTTTTGCTTGAGTCCTTTCAGTTCTGCATGAGTGATTGGGTGTGTAATGATTCCTGCAAAATTTTCACAAAAAGCTCTTTGCAAGTCCTCCCAATTTCTGATAGATCCTGGATTTAACTTGTCGAACCATTGGAGGGGCATAGTTTCTAGTGCCATGGGAAAGAACAAGGTTTTGATATCGTCGTCTCCTCCGGCTAGTTCAATTGATTATGAATATATTCTGAGCCATTGCCTTGGTTCGGTTTTGCCATCATACTTGGAGTGATTAGACGGTTTGAATTTGTGAGGTAATCGTACTGATGCCAACCTGTTCGCGAAACAGGGGAATCTGTCGTGCGCTCCGGCTTCTTTGAATTTGGATTCGGCTCCTTCTTCTGGCCAAGTGTTGTTTTGATGGGAATAAGTCTGTGAGGCTGTCTGGGTAGGCACCCTACTCCTGGTCTTCCTTGGTTGTTCAAATTGGTGGCCTTGATTATGTTCCTTCCTACTTTCTCCGCTATGGCTTCCACTTGGCCCAAGTCTTTCGAAAGCGGACTTCCTTTGATTTTGATCTTCTTGCCTGCGGGTTGTTGATCTGGCGGGTAGTCTCGATCGGGCTCTCTCTTCATGCGTTCTTGGGATCGTCGACCGGAGCAAGTCTTGGAGCTGTTCGTACTTCTCTCCGTGACATGAGGTTGCCCTGAGTTCTTCTAATGCTTCTCGAATCTTATCGTAAGGTGTATTCACCGTGCGTCTTTCTTCGGCTTCTTGTTGTGATTTTCTTTTATCGTATTTAGCCAAATCTGACTCGTATCTGATCCAGGCTTCTTTGCGCTGCCTAGCGCGGTGTTGGCGCCCTTGCTTCAACTTGTTTTTCCTTTCTCTAGCCTATTTCTGACTCTCGGTTTCTCCATCGTAGCCCTGGGCAAAGGGTGATATGTTGGATTCTGATTCATCTGATGACCTGACATCGGGTGCTTCTGGGGGGTTTAATGGTGACCGAGGACGTCGAACCATGAGCACTTCCCATGCGTGAGCCGTTCTGTTATTGGTGTTAGTTTTCACACTGTCAGAGTTGCTGATGACTTCAGTAGACGCCTCGATGTTGCAGATCGAGTCTCCTTCTTGGTAAGGTAGAATAGCTGTTGTTGTTGTGCCGACTAGTTGGGTTCCGCTATCTTCAGGAATGGAACCTGGCCAGTGGATGATATAGTCTTGCGATGTTATTGTTAGCACGAGACCCTCCTGGGCTCCTGTCAGTGGTATCCCAAGCATTGGATTGAAAGACCTTTCGATCTATCCTTGATAGGATTTTGCCGTGTTGTCGAGCCCAAATGGAAAAGAACTCGACTTTTTGAAAGAACTCTGAGGATAATCCGAGTTGTTTTGGGTTGTGCTCTGGAATCCTACCAAAAAAGAACTCGGTTTCTTGAAAGCACTCGAATAAGACTTCATCTTCGACACGGAGTTTGAATTCGAGTCGGATGCGCGTAGCCGTGAAATCTTATTCGAATCGGATATTATGAGCTGCGCGAATCTTCTGGTGAGCTGATCCGTCGTAGTTGTCGAAATAGGAAATTCTTCATGCTGATCCGGATCTTTGAGGAGATGGCTTTGGAGCCTGCCGTAGTTGTCCGCCCCGCAGATCCATGAGCCGAAGATGAAAGTTGATCCCGTCGGGAAGATCATGTTGTCGAGGTCCATCGAGCTCTCGGATGCAAAGTCGCCGAAAGCCCCTACCTGGCGCGCCAGCTGTCGATGTTTCACCACCGATAGCCTACCATGGGGGTACCCGGGGCAGTATGTTCGGGCTTCGGCGTATGCTGAACTCGATGGTTAACGCAAGAGACAGTCGATTTATCCTGGTTCAGGCCCTCGATCGTAGATCGAGTAATAACCTTACGTCCAGTCGGTGTTAGCCTTTGCGTTGGATTGATTGTGATGTGTTGTGTTGTACAATTGTCGTCCTCTCGTCCAGGAGCTCTGCTCTCCTTTATATAGTCAGGAGGTCAGAGTCCTAGTCGGTTTATAATGAGAGTTACTAGTAGGATTACTGAATAGTACTACTACTAGGATTACAAGGGAAGAATCCTAGTTAGACTAGATCTTCTTTTTCCTTTGTGGGGTATCCTGTGGGTCCCGTATCGACACCCAAGTCAACCGTAATACCAAGGAACGTACCCTATACACCTGTAGAACAGTACCAATAGGGCATGTTACCCTGCAACCTTCCTGGCATATCAGAGACCAAGCAGTGTTGTGGGCGCCGACATTTGCCCTACAGTGTTGTAGGCGCCATCAACTCCCAAGCCAGACAAACACGATAAGTCTCCCCCCACATGCCTCTGGGCATCAATAGTGTTGTGGGCGCCGACATTTATCTTACTAGGCGAACACTATAAAACCCCTCACATGCCTCTGGGCATCAACAGTATAGCAGGCACCGACATCTGCTATGCTAGAAGAAAACGATGCAACCTCCCACATGCACCTGACATTAACAGTGTTATGGGCGCCTACAATCATCTTGTACCCGGCGACGTGGGCAACAAGACTTAGCATACATACTCTCTCTCTCTTGTAAGGTCGTCCCCTTCATCTATAAAAGGGGATGCGCTTTCTCCCAAAAGATAGATCGATCAGTTTAATAGTACACAACAACAGAACCACCAGGTTCAAATCACAAGCACACGCTCGAACACTTAGCACATAGCGGAGCTCCCGTCACTCTTGGCTCCTCAGACTAGAGTCCGACCGGACCTCTTGTACTCCCCATCTTTCTTCTTCTCGTTTATAACCCCACTGCAAACGTCGAGCACCTGAGCTCAGAAATAAAGTCACCGACCGACTCAAACTGGGCGTAGGGCACGTTGCCTGAATTAGTATAAACCCTGTGTCATTGAGTGCTAGGCCACATCCGATCACAACGTACAGTAAAATTATAAATATTTACTTGTTGGTCACTTTCTGCATCGACGATAAGACAGTACTACAAAAAGGATATGGAGCCGCTCCTATAAATGGTGCCCAAACGAGCCGTCCCTACAAATCCATTTGTAGGGGCTGCTGGTGTTATGAGCCGCCCCTACAAATGGCTCTATTTGTAGGGGCGGCTCTATATCCAGCTGCCCCTATAAATTGGATTTGTAGAGGCGGCTCAATATTGAATCGCCCCTGCAAATAGATGCTGAATAGTAAAAATTAAGTACTAAAATTTAATTTTTTTTCAAACGACAAAGGATGGGGAAATGACCAAAATAAAAATTGTAGATCTCGAAAAGTTATGAAACTTTATTGTTTATAATTTTTTTTTCATTTGAAATCATTTAGTGCTTCAAAATGATGTTTGAAATTCAATTTTGAAATTGTCGAAGAACTCTATTTCTCTTTTTAATCTCTGACTAAAACTTGACTAGTCTTTCTCCCTCATACTAACTTTAAATTTGATGATTTTTATTCCTAAAATTTTCTAAAATCATGCTCTATCAGTTTATTGTGTTGTTACGGCCATTATGTTGTCCATCTTTTCATGTGACTATATTTTATCTATTTGAATTTTGAATTTCAAAAAATGACAACTTCAAACGTTATTTTAAAACATTAAATGATTTCAGCTCAAAAAGTCATAAACATAAAAGTTGTAAAACTCATCAAGATCTATAACTTTTATTTTGATCATTTCTTCGTCCGATCAAGTGGTACTAACATTGTTCAATGAAACAATTAGAGGGATATGTAAAATTTGTGAACAATGTTACTACCACTATGTCGGATGATCAAATGACTAAAATAAAAGTACTAGATCTCAGAAAGTTATAGAACTTTGTAATTGACAACTTTTTTATTTGAATTCATCCTATCAACGTTAACTATGTTTAAATTTCTTAAATTTAAAATTTAGATTTTTCAAATGACCTTGGATGGAGAAACAACCAAAATGAAAGTTGTAGATCTCAAAAAGTTTTAAAACTTTGTAGCTGATAACTTTTTGATTTGAAGTCATCTTGTCAAGAAAAATTACGTTTGAATTTTCAAAATTTTGAAATTTGAATTTCTTAAACGACCTCGGATGGACAAATAGCAAAAATGAAAGTTGTAGATCTTAAAAAGTTATGAAACTTTATAGCTGATAACCTTTTCATTTGAAATCATCTTGTCATAGAAAACTATGTTTGAATTTCTTAAATTTGAAATTCAAATTTTATAAACGACCTCGGATGGAGAAACTACCAAAATGAAAGTTGTAGATTTCGAAAAGTTATGAAACTTTATACCTAACAACTTTTTCATTTGAATTCGTTTAGGGCCTCAAACAATAAATTTAAGTACGGTTTAGGATAATATGTGGAGAACCAAAATCCAGTATAGACACAAGAGAGTGTGAGGTGTCGTGGTAGAGGAGGGTACGCGCGAGAGGGAGGTCGCGGGTTCAAATCCCTGTAGCTACAAAGCACGCGATTTTCGCGCGAAAAATGCTACGACTTCGATGGAGCAGGCGGGTGGAGGCCTCCCCGAGTTAAAAAAAATAGTATTTTTTTTGCCCGATTTCGGGAATTGTTGAAAATTGATTTGTAGGGCGGTTGTGATTTGTAGCCACCCCTTCGTATGGGCGGCTGGCAAAACCGCCCCTACCAAGGGTCACTAGCCGCCCGTACAAATGGTGGCTGGCAGGGACGGCTGACAAAACCACCCCTACAAAGGGTCACCAGCCGCCCTTGCAAATAGTGGTTGGCGTAGTGAGAGGAAGTGTCCCATTGACAGGTGAGTCCCATGTGTCCGTGGCTATGGGAAGAAATTTAGGATATTTGTTTAAGGGCTTCAGTTGAAGCAGATGTAAAATCTTGAAGCCAACTAAAATATAGAAAGAGATTTAAGACGAAAAATAGATGATATGAGAGGTCCGTTAGAGTTGCTTATACATAAGGCCTGTCTTAGTAGGGAGTTTCGTGGCATCGTTTCGAAGACTGCCGTGTCATTTAAAATGAAATGAAACATGGATGAAACACCCATTCTCTCAATGGAGAGTTATATTTCTATGGTTTCATAGATATTTAATTTCATGACTCATAGCGACTTAGTATCGTGTCAAGAGAGTTTCATGTCCATAAAACTCACTTCTTTTCTCTTATTAAAAATGTTGCCACGTCATCCAAAACGCTTATGTGGTAGCTTACTAAATGTCAATGAAACTATGATGAAACTCTCACTGAGACTAGTCTAAGAGAATATCTATCGGACGATTTAGGGCAACTTTAGTGTATAATATCTTGGCATTTGCTAAAACTTTACACGTCAGGAGGTGCTAAACTGGTGTAAAATGATCCAACGATTGGTTTACGTAGCTATTCTAAACGATGGCACCCACAGGAAATAAAGTATTAGTTAGCTCCTTTGCTTCGTCAATCGTCACCCCCATCCAGTACTGGTAAAGCACTAAAGCCGGTCGTAGTTTTACCGTTGAGCAGAGACAAAATATTATTTAACTCTTGGCACGTCAGAACGGCGCGTTCGATCGGTTTCGTTGAGCACTTAGCTCAGCCAGTGCGGTTGGTGGGAAGCGTACAAATAATTGCCGCTCTCCTGGTGCAATGCAGCCACCTTTCGCTCAGTTCGTTTCGGCTTATTTGGCCGATAAGCCATGACTGAAAGTATTGTTGGCTGATTTAATGCGAGGGAAAAGTATTATTCGTTGGCTGAAAAAGTACGACTTATAAGTCAAACAAGCCTAAATAAACAGGGCGTTTGCATCGGCACGTACACGACGGTGGCCCACCCACACCATGTTTACCAACATTGTTGTTGTGGATTCCTATTCTACTGGCCAGAGGCCGGTGGCCGGTATCAGCGGAGAGTTTCATCCTCTAGTTTTCAACATTCAATATATTCGAAACAGTATAGATGAGTTTCCCTATAAAACTCATTTCATCCCATGAAACTTTTATCACCCCCTCTCTTCATTTATTCCATGCCACGTTAGCTCAATTAATGCCATGAAACTTCCATTGAGACTGACCAGAGCACAGTGGAGATCGATGGAACACCGGATTCTCCGCGAGGAGGAATTTGGGATCTATACATCAATCTCCCCGGAATCCAAGGCAACGGTGCCCGTTTCAAGCGTAGCAAGAATTACTACCCACCAAACTGTGCCACAATTCCTCTTGCATTACAAACAGTCTCTAATTAATTATTACCCACAAAAGAGACACCGAAAATTTAGCACTATTAGTCATATTCTTCCTGCGACCTGCATGCATGAACACCTGTGGTGACTCCTCTGAGGTGGTGCCTTCCCAGCTCTTGCAATCCTGCGAATATCCTCCATACATGGACCAATATTTTGCGCTGCACTATGAAAAATCCAGCATCTCGCACAACAGCAAACAACGGAGATTTGATCAGAATTTTCCTCAATTAATTAAATGCATAAGAGACCAACCTGACATAGACGTAGCACAAAGCATACGCAAAATGGACAATGGGATAGTCAGTTTAGGAGACAACTCAATGAGACTCTCAGTGAAGAATAGGATCAACTCCATGAGCTATTGAATGATGTTTTCCTTTCAGAAGGGAGAGATATGGTGCTCTGGGCTCTTAAACAGTCCAAGAAATAGTCAACGAGCTCCTTATACAAATTGATGACCTCATGTGGTGTTAGAGATAGTCAGATGATGACTTTGCTGAAATGCAACATTCAACTAAACGTCAAAATTTTCATCTGGATGGCTGCCCATGACAGAATTCAATTGGGGTTTCAATTAAAGAAAAAGAATGGTCTGGTCCAGAGGAATATGCCACTTGTGATAAACTGGAAACCACTGACCATACTCTTTTTCAATGCCCCATCGCTGTCTTTCTTTGGTCCTTTTTGAGGAACACACTTGGCTAGCGAAGCTCATCAACTAATTGTGCTGATTTTCTGGTAGATTTCGTTGATGCTTGTCGAGGAAACAAACGAAAGGTAACGCTCTTTATATGTGCAGGCCTGTTGTGGACAATGTGGAAGACTAGGAACGACGTGGCATTTAACAAAAAGGTGATGTCGTCCCGTTGTGATCATCTACAAGACTTTGACGCTCATCAAGACATGGCGCCCTCTGCTGAAAGCGAAGTTGAGTCCCACAGTGGATGAGATGATAAACTTGATCTCGTCAAGCGCTCATTAAGAAATAGTTAATTTGTGTAGTGTAGATGCCAGATGGGTTTAAACTCTTTTGGGTAGTAGTGTCGTGGTTGCCGTTTTAAGCTGTTGATGATTAGTCGAGTTGGTGGTTTGAGAGAAAGTCGATGTCTGTTAGTTTTCTCTCATTATTTTCGTTTCTTACATTCCAGTTTCGGATCCTGTGTTCGTCATTAGGATTTCCTTTTATATGAAATAAGCAACATTCTAGAATTTCCTATAAGTATAGGTTTTCTTTGGAATTCAATCAATCAATTACGAAACAACAGAGCTCTTTTATTTTAACAGAAAGAAATACAAAAATGGTTAGAAAGTAAAATTATTCAATTTTTTTTGTATTTTAATAAATATTTTTTTAACTAATAACTAGATACCGAAATTCTTTGATTAACTTTTTGAATTTAAGTAACTAAACCCATTCTTAATTTTGGAATATTTTAATGAGAGAAATTTGAAAAATCCAGAATTCTAGTATTTTTTGTCCTTTTCTTATTTTGTTTTTTTGAATTGCTTTCTAATAAAGCTGCGTGAATGTCTTTGATTAAAAAAAAATTGCATAAGAGAATATATATCGGACGACTTGATGGAGCTGGCAAGTGGGAAACGCAAGGATTCCGCCGCCGGCACCTTGCGAGCTGACGCCACGATTCACCAACCCCACGCCGGGGGAGTGAGGAGTGAGTCACTCTCCTCCCGTCCGTTTCCTTTCCTTTTTCCTATATGGCCGGAGCAAGATTAGTTGGCAGACTCGGCCGCCACTCCACCTCCTTGCTCCTGCCCCGTCACGCCGCCGCACACCACCGGCTCTGCTCTCCTTCCTCCTCCTCCCAAGGTACCGTCCCCCACCTTCCTTCCCCTCTTTCTCAGACCCTGGCGCTCCCCATCCTTGTGTCCTGCAGGGGCGCCCCTGATTTTAAACCCCTTTGGATTCAGTTGCAAGAACCGGATTGCTAGTTGCCTGTTTGGGTTCGGGCTGTGTAGGTGCGCGGATGGTGGTTTTTTCTTCTTCGTTCTTTTAGTACGAATCGGTACGGGAGCCTGTTCAGTTGGCTGTTTCGTATGGTTCCTGGTTCGTGAAGAAGTACTGCTGGCTGGCTGGTTTGTGCGTGAGAGAAAAATACTGTTTCGGATCGAAATTTACGATCGTTTACGACAAGCCACAGCCAAACGATCAGGCTATCGTATTGGGTCCTGTGACGAGGAAATGCATAACTAATGAATACACATACACTGAGGTTGACTTTCACATTCCTGTTGACAGTTTATATTGCTGCCAGCAGTTTCAGATTAGTTTGTGTTGTTGTCCTAGTAACTGATGTAGAACACAGTAAGTAACCACTAAAACTATGAGACGCAGGGGAAAATGGGTGTATTAGTTGCTCAACCAATCTATGCTGGAGCCAGTAAACATAGTTCTTCCCCTCCTGTAGTAGCTCTAGATTTGTCCCTTCCATCTCCTTTCTTAATTCTTGTCTGACATGTTTTTACGTCATTCATGAGTTGAACCTTTAACCAGTATAAGGCAGAGGCCAAAATGACAATGTTAGCTAAAGAACAACTGCTCTGGATAGCATTACTGTTTACCTGGCAGAAGGTAGTCCAATATGATTACGGCTTTCTGGAATTTTGGCTGTGATATACATCAGTCCAATTGTCTTTATGGAAGGATTGTTCTGTTTCTGTTAAACACTTAAACTGATAGGATGCAATTAGTTATTTGGAAAGTCCAATTGATGGATGGATATCTTTAAATCTTGTTATCATCGTGATAATTTTCAGTCTCTTGGAGAAAAACGGTATCTGTGACTCCACGCAATATTTATTTTATTTTGACTACATAGCTCATTGTTACTGGTCAGTATTCAAAAATGGGTGATTCAAGTGAGAGGAATGGCCATGGCACTCTTACAAGGGTGCTATTCTGTGGTCCATATTGGCCTGCTTCTACTAACTACACCAAGGAGTATTTGCAGGACTATCCATTCATTCAGGTTGGTTGCAAATTTTACATGGTACTATGCAAAAGATCTGCTTATTCATGTATCTGTTGATTAAGATGCATATGAATGTGCTAGCTGACTGTCCTTTATTTTTAGTTTTATTTATATTATACTAGTAGGCTATGTTACCAAAATTTGGATTTTGAAGTTCTATTTATATACAGCTAATGATGTGTGGGAGGGTTACAATTTGGAATATGCATTACAATATTTCATTCCGGTCCTCTACTAGTTACCATTGCTGCTTCATTTATGTTTTTTTTTTTTTTGGCCCTTGTAATAATAGTTTGCCCTCTAGAGCAACCATGAGATGGTCACATGTCCTTGAAAAAAAAACAGAAAGCAGGACATACTTCGCTCTCCAGAACAACCATGAGATGGTCACATCCCCTGGAAAGAATAGGAAGCAGGACATGCTTTGTTTCCTCAATGTCAATAAGAGGAGCAATCTGATCACATAATATCACACAAATATCTGATGCTGATGTGTTTCTTAATAATGAACTTTCTTTATAAATGGAACATCATACAAATTTCCAAATTTTCTATTGTGAATATAAAATTATCTTTTTCAACGAACCAAACATTACAGTATCAATACACTAGCTCTTACAGATTTGAATTTGTGAAAGCTTAGCATTACTGAAGTTCTGTAAGCTAGGCTTAGGCTGGTCTTTGGTTCCTTGTTTACATGTTTATTAGGAATAAGGCGTGTACTACTGTACTCAGTACTCACCTTGTTGTTGTTTTCTATTTCCTCCGTTAGGACAACATGAAACAAATTCTGAATCCTCATATTGTAATATAGTAGATTGACAGCAGGTGCTTACCTCATAATCTTGAGATATGAGCATGTCTTTTTACATGAGTCGCATTTGACTGTCAATTCTTTTTGCAGGTTGATGAAGTAGGTCTTGAGCAGGTACCTGACGTTATTCACAACTACCATATATGTGTAGTAAAAAATCGGCGTATAGATTCAGATATCATTGCCAAGGCAACTCAGATGAAGATTATAATGCAGTATGGTGTTGGGTTAGAAGGTGATTCAAATTCTGATGCTATCTTGTCTACTCAATCAATCTGTCAATTTAACTAGCCCATATTATATTAACTGCATACTTTTCCACAGGCGTCGATGTAAATGCTGCTACAGAACACAAAATCAAAGTTGCCCGAATACCTGGAAGTATGACAGGAAATGCCGTCTCTTGTGCAGAAATGGCAATCTATCTTACTCTAGGCATTCTGCGTAAGCAAGTATGTGTTGTATGTCCAGTAGGGCTGACCCTGTGGAAGTTGGAAGTGCTCTCTTTTGTTTCAGTTTTTTAAGCTTCTCTTTGATGAAAGTTAATAACATTCCAACTTGACTGTTTCCACATTAATAAACAGTTACAGTTTCTACACTTCTCAAGATATTATAATTTGTAAGTAATCTTTCTCTATGATGCAAGCAATCATGATTATTCTGCAGAACTAGGTCCTTCAGTTAAAATCCTAGTATTCTATGGAAGACTAATAAAAACATAATGGTTTAAGCTACCAGCTTTGAGTTTGAGGTCTGCGAGTTTGGATGAAAATGAATATTCCTAGTTCTACTTTTTGTCTAAAATCTGCAGCAATTATATGGTCCATCCCCATCTTATTATGTTTCAAGTTAGGCAGTTAACATGAAATCTATTACTGAGACATTGTCATGACTTAGAATGCATTTTTCAGAGGAAAAAGAGTATGTGATGCTGCAAAAACTGTTGCACATTGATGACTATTAAAACTACTCCCCTTTTTTCCTGGATTGATGATGGTTTCCAACATTTTTTCTCCATTTGAGATAAGACTTTGATCATAGGTTTTTCTAATAATGAATTAGCAAAAATATGAAATATACAATCATATGAGAAAAATGATGACAAATCTCCTAGTACCATTTTTGTTTGAAAATCATAATAAGTTTACTTTATAGTGGTGTTCAAAGTAATAAAGTTTTAATGTTTATGCCTTAGTGGCAACTATATAGGAACACAGTAGTTTTAGTTCAAGTGTGCCCACTAATTTCAGTAACCAAAATGTCTGGCATTGGACTAATCTTTGGCTCATCATGTATACTGTAGAGGATTTGTAGTCATCTCTTTTAACATATACACTACCCCCCTAGCTTTCATCATCTTGAAGCTAACTTGTTTAAGTTTCATAAACATAACTTCGGTCCTTTCATATGTGGGCTACCATGGTTGAACATTGGGCATTTAACTTGCAGAAGGTGATGGATACTGCTGTGAACCGGAAAGACCTGGGTATTCCAGTTGGAGATACATTATTTGGCAAAACAGTATGCTCGTGGTGTATACACCATTGCATCTTTGATCTACTTTCCGCGGGAAATATCTCCATTCATGTAGTTGTTCTTATCTGTGCTGTGTGTAGGTCCTTATCCTTGGATTTGGGGCCATTGGCGTTGAAGTTGCCAAGAGGCTAAGACCGTTTGGAGTAAAAATTCTTGCTACCAAAAGAAATTGGTCATTAGACACATTGCCATCTGGTATCTCCATTGTTCCATTTCCTCCACATCATGGCCTTTATAAATAGTTTCTGCTCTGCTCCACCTGCTTAAAAAACATTCCAATGCAGATGTGGATGAGCTAGTTGACAAGAAAGGTGGCCCGGAAGATATGTATGAATTTGCTGGTGAAGCTAACATTGTTATAACATGCATGACCTTAACCAACGAAACAGTTAATACCTCTCTTGGTGTACTTAGTTATAAATATTCCTTCCTGATGACCTCTACTTGACCTTGATTAGGATGTGATCATCTTTTACAGGTTGGAATAGTGGATCATAAGTTCATTTCATCAATGAAAAAGGTGCATGCTTGTTTCTGTCATACTGATCTCAATGTTATCAGATATTCAGATTTGGGGGCTCCTCATTTGCTTGACCCCATTCTTTGGTTTTAATGTTGTATTATAGCGAAGGAATGAACCATGAGTCATGCTATCAGTTGAGAATATTTTGACTAGAAAATCTTGTGTGTAGCATAATATCATTGGATAAACAGATACTGCCACAATCTGCAATGGATTAACTTGAAGTGCCTCAATTTTAAGCAGGGGTCATATCTGGTCAACATTGCCAGGGGACGCTTGCTGGACTACAAGGCTGTATTTGATCACCTGGAATCGGGCCATTTAGCTGGTTTGGGGATCGATGTTGCTTGGATGGAGCCATTTGATCCCGAGGACCCTGTTCTGAAATTCCCAAACGTCATCATAACGCCCCATGTGGCTGGTGTCACCGAATACTCCTACAGAACTATGGCAAAGGTTCGCGCTTCGTGCTTGATTGCTCCATCTAAATTATATGTCATCGCTAATCTTTTCTGCAGTACTGAGCAACTGCCAAGTACTACAGTTGGTTGGTTAGCAGATATGAATGGTGCAACCAAACTCCAATTATTAGTTAGATGGCATGTTCACACAGAGCCCTTTGGTTATATCGTGAAACTCCTCAGGCTAGGACGAAAACGCTATGCACAGGAGAAAAGAAAGAGTCATTGTTGCTATTTTGGATACTTGTGGTAACTTTTGCTCTGCCTTTTGCAGTCTGTTGGTGACACTGCCCTTCAGCTGCATTCAGGGCAGCCGTTCACGGAAGTAGAGTTTGTCAACTAAAAAAGAAAGGAAAAGTCCAGGCAGCAGCTGTTAGATGCCATTCGGCGGCTACTGAGTTCAGCTGGGAACTGCTGTTACGATCATTAGTAGAGAATAATGGGTCGGGCGACTTGTAAAGTTGTACTACCTCCGTCTAGAAAAGAACGTAATTATGAGAGGCATGCCGGTCAAACTAGCTTAAATTTGACCAAGTTTATAAAAAATAATATTAACACTAGCAAATATGCCCGTGCATTGCAACTAGAAAAAAAAAACTATTAAATATTCATGCAAAATGATAATATGAATGGTATATATCTACTTATGTTTTATGCTCTTATAATTTAGTTTGTCATGACGGTCACATCAATAACATAAGTTAATGCTGACAATAAATAACAATGTCCTATTATACCCGTATCAAATTAAAATACACCTTGGTATATTTTTTCTTTCGTTGCAAAGTGCATAATTATTTAGATATAAATATATCATAACGTACTTTAATTTTCCATACTACCTATGTGTTTCTATGACTTAATATAGACCTTTGTAGCTTTCTTTTTATCATATCAGCCTTCTTAACTTTTTTGTGGATGAGTAAAGAATTGGTCTGTCCACCAATGATTGTGACAGGAGACCTCTCGATTTTTCACATGGCAGCCTTCGTCAAGAATTACATAAATACATTTGTTTATATTTTATTAGACAATAATCTACCCAAGATTTTGATTCACGAAATAATTAGTTGTACCATTGACTAATCCATATTTTAATAAAAATAAGTTTTGTTTCTAATCAGAACTACATCACATGGTGTAAATCTTTCTTCTCAAAACTTAATTCGCAAACAAACATAATAATTGCTGAAAAGTATGACTTATGCATCGGGGCTTGTCTTGGGTAGGAATCGGACATCGAAAAGTTAATGAAGGCTTCGGGAACACCGATGACGAGGACATTGTCCTCGTACTCCTCGGTCATCTCCGCGTATTCCGGGTCTGTCTCTAGCACGTTCTCGGTCATTGCCGAACATATATATAATTGCTGAAAAGTAGGTATTATACACCGACGCTTGCCTTGGGTAGGAACCGGATATTGAAAAGTTAGTGAAGGCTTCAGGAACACCGACTATGAGGACATCCTCCTCGTACTCCTCGGCCACCTCTGCATATTCCGGGTCTGCCTCTGGCATGTTATCAGTTATTGCCGAACTTATATGCATGCAACATTTACAAGGATGATTTAACACACCCATAGATAAAAAGCACAAACTAACAAGATTCATAATATCTTGATAGATCACATTTTTATGAAGCTAACAAAGCTAGTTTGGCATTTTTCTGATTTTTCTATGATTTTTGGTGAATTTTGCGAGATCTTTGTTTTTATAGAAAAAGAGAAAAACAAAATAAAAGGAAGGCTTGCATTGGCTTGATCTAGCCCACAACGAAGCCGGTCCAACTGCAAGGATTCAATCTAGGTTGAAAAAGAAGCCACTAGAAGAGGCCACTCAGATCTGGACATTTTATATTAGGAACCCCGATCTAATTCAAAAACTATTAAGGCCCTCTCACTTTTTCTTTGTGATATCTTTACATCTGGAACCCCTTATTTCTTTTTGTTCTGTTCCCCACTCCTAATCTCAGCAACATTAACGTAACCAGGAAGGCATGCTGAGACAGAGCCCGTGTTGGACATGGCTGGACGAAAGAAAAAGTCAGAAATTTTGCCTCTTTCGTATTAGGTAGGTATAGATTTATATCTTCAAATAAACTAGCAAAAGTGCCATTCGTTGCAACGGAGAAAACAAATATAATCTTGTGGAAACATTCTCATGCTATATTTACATATAATCCGCAGGACACACAAAAAGGGAAGAAATGACAATATGGCTTCACTGGCATTGCCGGTTACTACACGTCGAGATTGCTTGGCGCAAGAGCTCGCTGAGGAGTTTGTACAACCTGTGCCCAACTTGCGACTGGAGTGAAACTATAGGTAGGCAGAGGTTAGAGTCAAAGGAGGAGCCACCATAGTCAAAGCCCCACAGAAAGGTAAAGTTTAATGCTGTTGCCGAAAGCAGGCTGAGTGAATTCAAGGGTCTGCCCTTTAGACGAATGCACCTACTGTTTTGATGGACCTCAGTCACCCGTACCACCAAAAAAGAATTATGAAATAGGCCTTACCCACCGCCCTATTTCCTTTCCAACTCTCTAAGCTAAGCTCTTGAGATAGCACAGCAAAGAAAGTACGTAGCATCCCGACGCGGTGGCAGGCGAGCTATTGAGGGTTGCGTAGCTGCCGATGAAGGTGGCACTTGCCAGAAGCTGAACATTGCTGCTTCCTTCCACATCGGGTGCACGGTAGTGGCAATCGTGGCTTCCAGCACGTGTGTCACTGATTAGCATGTCGTAGGCCATGCTTTCATGAGCACACACCATGGTCATGCATGAAATATATATATATATATATATATATATATATATATATATATATATATATATATATATATATATATATATATATATATATATAGACCATGAAATATATATATATCTATATATATATATATATATCTCTATATATATATATATATATATATATATATATATATATATATATATATTTCATGCATGACCATGTTGTGTGCTCAAGTAAAAAAACTTGTTAGCAGCAGCCGAAGGCCAATCAGAGCACAGGCCAGGGCTGGTGTTAGGGAATGAGAAGACTGTTGCGATAGCTAATATGAATCGAGGCAGAGTTTCCACAGCCATTCGACAAAACCCAACACGTTTAAGACAAAGGCGTGCTAGCACTTGAGTTCCAAATTTGTTTGGTGTTTTGAATCGTGTCCTAGGCTCCTACTGGCCACGTCTTATGAAGATATATGTGGTTTCATGGGGGGCACTTTTTGCCATGTGACGTCTGCACGGAAGAGGGGTCTGGATTGGAGGAGCTTATGACGATCAGTGGAGCCTATTAGAGTGAGAAACGGATAAAAATTAGGGTGAAGAGAAATTTTGCTTTTTTTACAATATGGTCTTGTTTAGTTCATCCCAAACTTTCAACTTTGGCACTATGCAAAAAGAAGATTCCCCGTCATATCAAACTTGCGGTACATGCATGGAATACTAAAAGTAGACGAAATTAAAAACTAATTGCACAGTTTGGTTGTACTTTGCGAGACGAACATTTTGAGCCTAATTAGTCAATGGTTGGACAATTATTACCAAATACAAACGAAATGCTACAGTGACGCTACAGTACGTTTTGGCAACTTTGCACATCCAAAGTTTGGCAACTAAACAAGGCCTATGTTAAAAAACAATATATAATAGGTTAGGTAGATAAATAGATGGATGGATAGAGATATTGTTCGGTTTGTTTTCCACGTATACGGACCGGAACCGTTTTGGATTATGGGCCGTAAAAAGAAAACAACAACCGAAACCGTTTTGGAATATGGGACGTAAAAAGAAAACATAGTCTGAACTCAGATCATCAGAACATGTGTAGCATCCGGTTTTAAGAACAACATCAGATACGCACCATATATGAGCCCAGGAAGTCAATTCTCACATATAGCTACAAATAAAGGTAATACCAATAGACAATGCTCAATATATAACGCACTTAGTATAGTAAATATAACCTTAGATAGCAAACAGCGGAAAAGATAACTCCGATCTTCGGGCGAAGACTCTACATGGCGGGGGAAAAGCCACAGGCGCGGGAGCAGGCCCACAGGCCGAAAGCAGGGGAAAGGGAGAAACAGGCCAGCGTGGAAGAAACTTAGGCCGGGTGGAAGCTGGCCGTTTGGGCCGAAAGTCAGGGGAGGAAAAGAAATCCTTTTCTATTTTCTAAACCAATTTCCAAACAAACTTTAAATGCAAATTCCAATCAATTTGAAATTTGATTTCAAATCACACCACTCAAAATTTACTATGCAGCAACATGAATGCTCATACATGTTGCTAAACCTTATGATGAATTTTAATTTAATGAAAAAATTTATTTTCCTATATTTGATGAGCACAAAATTCAAAAATAAATCATTTTAAACCTATTTTCACAAGAGGCAAATTTTAGGGTGTTACAATTCTACCCCCCTTAAGATACCCCCTTAAGATGAATCTCGTCCCCGAGATTCGGAAGACGTCGACTTGGAGATAGGGATATTCTGTCCTTAGACTCTTCTTTACCTCATCGTGTAGTTCCATCATCTTGATAATGATCCCACTTTACTTTGCATACATGTTGACCTTACTCCAAGTATCTTGCTAAACTGATTTCAAGGTTCTGATAGATACTCCAAACGATACTCAGGTAACTCCAATCACTAGGCCACCTTTCCTTTTGAGTCCACAATACCAATTCTTTTTTAAAAAATATCCACCTTCCAACGAAAATTCCTTACTTTATTGGTCAGCAGGAAATTCTTCCACCAATCTTCAAAACATTAATGATTTCGGTTAAGTTGCTCGAACTTGGAATAAAATTCTTAGTCCTTGGTGTCACCCGAACCTTCTTAGCATAATTTTTCGTTGCTAAGGGCATCGGCTGCGACTTTACTTTTCCAGGTGATAGCACTTTTTCAAGTCATAATCAATCTCATTCCAACGAGGATAACACAAGCTCAAAACCAACTTAGTGAAGATGTCCTGTAGACTCTTATGATCCTCCTATATGTCACTTTTACTTCCAAGAAGATGTTACTTCCATACTCCATAATGGATAACTCCAGATGCATGTTAGGTAGTTCAACTCACGCTTCCTTAATTGACTAATGAACAAGCCACTTCTTTGAGTACCACCACGCTTCTGCCACGCAAACTAGAACATATGATACTTCATCTTATAAATTCTTCCACTTGGCTACCCCCTTTAAGAAAAGATAAACTAGGGGACACCAAAGTATAGCTTGCATCTTCTTTTAGATGAGCTAACTAGTATCAAGATGTTCTGACATCCCAATAATACTATTGTGCATGGGCAAGAACAAGAAATCTAGAATTCCTCGCGGGATGAAAAACAACAGCACAGTAAAACAGCTGTAACTCTCATTCTGTTAATCCAATGAAGTTGTAGCTTATACCGTTGTAAATCTTATAAAATTCTCCACAACTTTCTTATAGAACACCTTTCCAAGTTCTGCAGTTAACTTGGTCAAAAATAGTGCACAACAGAAACTATTCTAGGTTCCAAACAGTACAGATGCATCGCCTTGTGATTTTTGTATCTCCATAACCAAAATAGCTATCAGGCTAATTCTTGCACTCAGAGAAAGATATTGAAGTCTACTATTGTCCAGAATTTTCTCATGATTTATGATCATAAAAAATTAGAGATATAAGCCAAAGAGTGCAGACTGCTCGGAAAAGACATGATAGAGTAAATAGAAGAATATCATAACCCAACTATTTATTGCACTGATCCTTATACCTTAGGCCTATAAGCTAAATGAAATTGTGGGAACACCCAACAAGATCATTGCAATCATTACAAAGATTCAAAACAATCATAAGCATAATGACAATTTAACAAAGCAATAAAGATTCACAATTCAATCATTGATTCAACTTGCGATATTATCGTCCTCATTATGCTAGGGGTAACAATCCTAAGACTCATCTTCAGATTACGCAAGAAGGGGATGAGGGACAGTTCTAAAAGCATATCAAATCAAGGGGTGAAGATAAGAACAAAGACTTCAAAATAAGCACCAAGGTAGAGATGAATAACAAGGATAGAGATATAGTAGAGAAGAAAATATCAAGGTTCATAGAACAAGGGTTTTTGTAGCAACTTCTAAACCTTAGAACGACCAGTTTCTACTAGACTTTCGTCCTACAGTCAACCTGGCTCTGATACCACTTTGTAGCACCCGGTTTTAAGAATAAAACCAGATACGCACCATATGTGAACCCTGGAAGTCAATTCTCATATACAGCTACAAATAAAGGCAATACCAATAGACAATGCTCAATATATAACATACTTAGTATAGTAAATATAACCTTAGATAGCAAACAGCAGAAAGATAACTCCGATCTTTGGGCGAAGACTTCAATTCCATAGAGACAACTGACTGGTTGATCACAAGCCTAATTCCTCCAAACTAGCAATCTGGTACCCATTCGGGATTTTTATCCAAATAATTAAAAAATAAAGCAAGCGTAAGTATATATCGTACTCAACAAATATAACATGGGGTTCATGAGGCTCAAAAGGCTGACATTGGTTTAACTACGATTAGCTTTTAATGAGTCATAATTTTGGCAATTGAGTAGCAACAAGTTTATCATAAGCTCATAAACACATGATCAGGTAAATATGAATAATGAATAGCATAAACAGTAATCATTAGTGAGCATCTTTATCATCAATATCATCAGTGTTCATCATCTATTCCGTAAATGTTCCAAGGTCGCTCGTGACCGTGAGCACGGCTAATATACCAGTTTTACACTCTACAGAGGTTGTACACTTTCACTGTGAGTCATGATTTACCCATTCGCCCAAGGTAGCTCATCTCTTGACCCACTTCCAAGGAAGGTCAGCAGTGTTCACTATGAAGCCTTTTAAAGGTTCGTTTAACAAGTTAGGGCTATTAGATTCACTCGGCAAACAGATGTAGAGCACCCCTTCCCGATAGCACAATGACGCGCAACCTATACACAAGGGGACAGAGGCCGCACTATACCTGATTCAGCAAGCCATTCTTACGCCAATAAAGATAGCCACTAACAAGCTAGAAAAGGTCCTCATACCGAGCTAAAGCCAGAGCCATGTAGCCCTCACAGTTGTACTATAAGTCCTAGATGATCACTTATAGATAAGTTCTTAGGGAGAGAAATCTAGAGCACCATAAAAACAGCCCAATGCTCTGGCCCTCTTGTTCCATGTGGCTAAAAAGCATCTTTTAATGTTTATTACATAATCCATTAGTCAAGTTACAAGATCATGGTTGTAGTTGAGCACTAGCATCAAACTACCCAATGCAATACCCCATAGGTATCAAGGCACAAGGTACAAAGTACTAGGAAATCTTTAGTGGTAGTCAAGGTAGACACATGCAGTATGAACTAAATGATTAAAGGTGTATAGGACAACAAGGAAGATCATATGCTATACTTGCCTTAAAACACCGATCCTTCAGTAAGCTTTAATCTTCAACGTTCTTCTTCTTCTTGATCACCACGCATATCTCACCAACTGGACAAGGTAATAAAGCACCACACAAGCATCTATGCAATCATACATGAGGCAAACAATAGATCTAAATTAGAACAGTACACCAAACATAAAAATCAAGATGAAAAGTTTGTAAAACAAATCTACGTCTCGCTACGAACACACAGACGCAAAAAGCACGCTAATCGAAGCTACGGTTGAAAAGATACAACTACCGAGAGATCTACTCATAAAAGAAAATATAAAACTATTAGCTTCATGTGTTTTAATTATATAAAAACATATATAAGATATTTTATAGATAATATAAATTAAGTCAAATTTAGTTTTGAATTATAATACTATAGTAAAACAAATCATATTTTATTTACAAAACCTAGTTACATAATTATTATTCAAATTAGAATTTAAACCATGAAATTTTAGAAATAGTGACATGGTAACCACTATTACTCATGCGTAGATCTCGTCGCTATGAATCTAACGCAGCTTGAATGGATCAAAACGAAGTTAAAACGTAGAAGATATGATTTAAAATAATAGATTAAATCTAACCTCAAATTTTAAAAGTTGAAAACATATTTAACAGTAGTATGAACATATAGATTATGAAATTACAAACCTAACGCAAGTTGAATGGGTCAAATCGGAGTTAAAACGGAGAAGTTATGGCTAAAACAAAAGGAAAAAGTCTACCTGACCCCCTCAACTATCATACTTGGTCTACTTCACCCCCTCAACTATGAAACCGTTTATTTTACCCCCTGAACTATCTAAAACCGTCTGATTTACCCCCTGGGGTGGTTTTCAGCGGCGGTTTTGCTACAGTAACAGCGGGTTTGCTACAGTGACGGCGTGTTTGCTACAGTACCCGTGTTTTGAATTTTCTTTTTTTTATTTATTTTCGGTGAATTTTTGAAAAATCATAGTAAATCATAGAAAAATCATAAAATGAAAATTTTAATTTTATTGGACTCCACATGAGTAGATCTACATAGTGAATATATAATACGGTATACTTTAGTATAAAATTTTTACTGTAGCCTTAGATTAATTGGAAAATCTAATTTTGTCTGTAATTAATTAGAATAATTCATAGCTGCAGCTTCTATGGTCCAATTGTGGTGAAATTTTTATGGTACGCTAATTATTGTATGCTTGAACTATAGTAAAAACCGCCCCAGGGGGTAAATCAGACGGTTTTAGATAGTTCAGGGGGTAAAACAGACGGTTTCATAGTTGAGGGGGTGAAGTAGACCAAGTATGATAGTTGAGGGGGTCAGGTAGACTTTTTCCTAAAACAAAATCAATGGCAAATCTGTAAATAAGTGAAAACGTATTTTGGATCTAAACCGAAATAAAGTACGCTTTCAAAAGAAGAAAACGGAATTGGGAAAGACGTTTTGGACTGCGGGTTTGAAAACAGAAAACTGGAGGGCTCTTTTAAAAAAAACCAGGGACGGCGGGTTGAGACTCAATTAGTTGTAATGGCCTTTTTACAAAAACGCCAGCGAAGGGGTACGATCTAATCCTGGCTCTTGATCTTGAATCGGATGGACGAAATTGGATCGGCTGATGGAAGAGGACTGGCGAGGCCGGCGACGAGGTTGGTGACGGCAGCGCCATGGCCGGCAAAGAAAGCTCGGCGACGAAACTCAGAACACGACCTACGGTGCACGATTTTCAACGGGAAAGGCATGGGGTGGAAGAGGAGGTTGAGGTGAGCTCACCTAGGGATACCTCGGCGACGGAGAAGGAGCAAGACGGGCGCTGTGCTTGGCTGGCGACGTTAGACGGCGGCGCGAGCTCGCTAGGGCGAAGGCGGCTCGACGAAGGTGGCTGCGGGCGCTCAAGGGCGGAGTAGGGAGGCAGTGCAGGGTGTGACTCGGCTTATATGGGGCCGGGCAGCGTAGGGCGCAAGCTACCAAGGGGGAGGCGTCATGGAGCCAGACATGAACACCGGCGAAGGAGTCCGGGTCCGATACAAGGGTAGGAGACGAATCTGTCATGCGGGCCAGGGCTGTCAGTGGGAAAGGAGAGAAGGGAGGCGGCGGCGGCCGTGCTGGGCTGTGGCACTGGAACGGGCCGCGCAGTGGAAGAGAGACGCGGGGCACGGGAGGGAGCTGGAGGAGCTAGGCCTCGGTCTGCATTGCTGGGCCACTGCGCGAAGGGAGGTGCAGGGGAAAAGCCACAGGCGCGGGAGCAGGCCCACGGGCTGAAAGCATGGGAAAGGGAGAAACAGGCCAGCAGGGAAGAAACTTAGGCCGGGTGGAAGCTGGCCGTTTGGGCCGAAAGCAAGGGGAGGAAAAGAAATCCTTTTCTATTTTCTAAACCAATTTCCAAACAAACTTTAAATGCAAATTTCAATCAATTTGAAATTTGATTTTAAATCACACCACTCAAAAATTACTATGCAGCAGCATGAATGTTCATACATGTAGCTAAACCTTATGTTGAATTTTAATTTAATGAAATTTTTTATTTCCTATATTTCATGAGCACAAAATTCAAAAATAAATCATTTTAAATCTATTTTTAAAAGAGGCAAGTTTAGGGTGTTACAACAGGGGAGGTGACTTGGTAAAAAGAAACATGAATAGGAACTCGGAACTTTCAGACCTAAAATCGCAAAAAAATAAAAACCATAACTCCAACCGTCGGAACAGCGATGTAAAATTAGAAAAAAAAAATCAGAATAGAAACTTGGATGTTCGGACCAGAACACGAAATTGGAAAAAAAAATCAGAATAAGAACTCAGACGTCGAGACATAGGAGGTGAAATCGGGAAAAAATATGAATATAACTCGGATAAAAAAAAATCGAAAAAATTGGAATAGAAAGTCTTACAATGGCCAAATAGGAGTTGGATGGGGATCATTCGGACCTAAACAATAAAAATAGAAAAAAATTTAGTTCAATGGCCAAATAGGGGTTGGACGGGGATCGCTCGGACCTAAACAATAAAAATAGAATTTTTTTAGTCCAATGGCCAAATAGGAGATGGACAGGGATCGTTCGGACTAAAAAATAAAAACAGGAAAATAGAATCGGACGGGTGCCAGACGTACGATGGAAAAGATAACAATAAAAGAACATAAAAGAAATTTAAAAGGACTTGAATTAGGATTCATATTCAAGTTACTATAACCATAGAAATCTATTTAGATTAGGATTCCTATCTATACGGGTGGTTTGGAATCGGACTCCGTATCACGCTAGACAAGAGCTATTCTAATTCGTATGAGCACGGGTTATTATATATATAAGTTCAGACATAAGAAATTCTCCATTGTTCGATAGTTAGAAGAAGACTGACCAAAAAATGGATGGACCAAAAAAATAAGCTAAAATTTTGCCTCTTTATTATTAGATATTGATTTATTGTAAAAATATATTTTATAACTAATTTAATGATACTTATTTTGTTTTGTAAGTGTTAGTATATTTTTATATAATTTTAGTCAAAATTTGAATTGTTTGACACCTCGGGATGTGAGAATTGCATTCTTTTATGGAAGGAGGGAGTAAGAATGAACGTCTACCCAGATGTTTGATAGCGACCTTAACACCCGGGTGTTAGTCACGAGTTAAGCAACGAAATTGGACTTAAGTAGGATATGTCAAGCAATGATTATGATCTCTAGTTCATAATCTAGAAGTAATGATGAAGGTATTGAAGCCAAACCTATGAAAATGAGCCCCAACTTGGACTCGGGCAATACACTTTGCTTACATGTGAACCCTGGTTAAGATTAGGCATGAGTAATGTTAAACATGCGTATTTCATGAACATTACATCAACATGCATTCATCTTGACCAGTGGAAAAGTTTCATAAAGTTTGGAGCCAAGAAGTCACATAAAATGATAAGTTATAATCTTTATTGAATCGCTTTATTAAGTGAACTATAACATGGGATGTCAACCAAACCTTGCAATCTTGCTCAAACAACTCTACTTAAAATGATGAACAAAAGTTATGAAGGGTTCATGTTGAGCAAATGCCAAGACAATGCCTCAATCGGTCTAAAACCCTAGTTTAGGGTTTATCATGATGCTGCCTTGACCAAGGTCAAATAACAGTGTGGAAACAAGTTATAAAGTTTGACCTTTAATAGAAGTTGAAGTTTGAGTGGAGTACAACAAACTTTATTTTTGGACCAAGACCTTATTCAACTTCTAAGTGTCTCATATAGTGGTCTCAAGTTTGAATGCAGTGTTGTTTTGACCCCTCTGAAATTTTTCTAAGTCCTCGATAAGTAGCAGCATGATGGCATGTTTGTGACATTTTATCTTCCAAATTTATATGCCAGCTCAAGTGGGTTCCATACTATGAGTTGAAGTACACTTTGTGTTGGAAACAACAAAATAAGTCTCATCACTTTTGGAGCACGTTTGGACTTTCAAAAGTTATTGCAAGAACGGTAAAAAGTTTCTTGAATTCAGCCCTTAACTGAATTTAGTTTTCAGTTTCGTATACCCTACTTTGGAGGCTTGTATCTCCGTAGCCATGCCAAACCAGCCCAAGATCCTTTAAGCAAAGTTGTTGATCTTGCGTAGCTCTACAACTTTGGTTACTACAGCTTGTGCCAAAACTAAACGGATTAGGAGTTGGAAGAGGGAGAAGAATGCCGTTTCAGTCAGCTTGAAACCAAAATTCAGAGTTTCGTTTTTGGGTATCCTCCTTTGAAGATCCGTATCTCCAAATCTAGGCCGAGTTAGCTCTTGATCCTTAAATCAATGTTGTTCACCTCACAAAGATCTACAACTCTACCTCTTGCGCCGTGATCATAGGACAATAGGATCGAGAGATAGAGGATGGGAAAGTTGGCAGTTTTAGTTGTATTTTTGTGGTGGTATTAACTTGACAGTTTTCAAAACGCCTCGCGTTTGTGGCTGACCGGCCTAGGCCGCACGTGGCGCGTGGCATCAATGCCCCAGCATCACCCACACCTTGTGCCCACGCGTCGTCGAGCTGAGTTGGAGAACCGAGCGCCTGCTTCTCTCTCTCGCTCTCTCATTCTCTCACTCTATCTGCTGTCGCTCGCTCTCCTCTTTCTGCTGCTGCGCAAGTGCCATGGCCAGCCACCAAAGCAGAGCTCCTCCGCCACTTTCTCCTGCCCCTCGGCCTCCCCATGCCCTAGTTCTGCGCTCGTTGTCGTCCACCGCCACTGCCGCGTCGCCTCGCCGCTACCACAGTCGACCGTGCGCGGCCGCCGCCATTGTCGGCTACCGAGCTCTCGGTCATGGCCGTTCCTCTGTGCATCCTCCACCTTGGCCGCTAACCCTAGTGCCATCGCCATCACATGCCGTCGCGCCATCTCTAGCCCCAACCACGCCACCGTTGAAGCCGCTCTCCAAGCTGTGGCCGCCACGACCCGCGTCCGCCGTGAGCGTGCGTGGCTAGGAGGCCACGGGTTGCAGCTGGTCATGCCATGGGCCAAGCGCGGCATCGGCCTAGCCCCACCGGCCCTTCCTCACCGCCGACGAGGCCCCATCGAGCTGAATTGGCCGCCGGTCGGCTTCCCCCGTGCGGTTGCTCTGCTTTTGAATCAAGAGAAGGGCCTCGCGCAGCAATTAGAGGAAAGGGAAGGGCCTAACTACAAAGTTGTTGACTCATATGAACAGTGCCTAGAAGGACCTGTTCACTGAAGTATGTTTTCGTGAAAGTTTAGGGGCCTCGGTGCAAATCTGTTTTTCTTTTATGGCTGAAACTTTGGAAAATCATAATAAATTGTAGAAAAATTGTAAAATAGCAAATGAGGACTTTTTGGAATCCTTGTGAGTAGATTTACTCAGTAGAGTTATAATATGATATGTATTAGTAGAAAGTTTCTACTGTTTTTATTTATCCTTGTATAGTGCTTTTAAAAATGCTTCTAAGTTGGACAGATGCATATCTTGAGTTATAGAAGCATAGAAATGGTAATTCTAGTTGTGTTAATCTTGTGATGACATGCTCTAGCTAATAAAAATATTAAACATACTAGTTGTGTACTTTTTTTATAATGTTTTGATTTAGTCTTGTTAAATAGGCAATTTTAGCTTGTTTTGCTTGTTATTCTTATATCTAAAGTTATGGTGCTCCAATTACTGTGAAAATTTTATGGTAGAATGCTGATGCCACATGTGTGTTGTGGTAAAAATTTCATATTCATTGGATGTAATATATCTGAATTATTGATTTAACTTGTTTAATTCTTATTAAATGGTTTATAAATAATATAAGTATGTAAAAATGTAAAATGTGGTTCCACAACCTCCGTATGATGTTGTTATGTCATGTTGATACATAATATGGCTATATGTTTATAGAAAATGTTGCATTTTAGATTTATCTTACTCTCACATGTTTTCTTGCATTAGGAATTTATCTTTTTTGTAATAATTAAATTATAAAACCTGAGCATGTGAAATTTGTGCAGTGGCCATATTTTGATAACATCTACCACTCATAAAAGTCTCAGCCCTAAAATAGTTGTTCTCATATATCACTAAAATAATATATATGTTTATTAGGAGAAAGGATTAATAAAAGCATAATTGTAGATAAACTTGTAATTATATTTGATGATGCTTTGATTGCTTGGTGTTTGATAAAGTGTTGCTAAGTATGTTAGTGGTGGTTGAAGTTCTTAAATGGCTCATGTGTGCATGCTCTTTGTTAGCAAAACAAGTGAAATATCAAATTGTTATATTCAAAAATGGTTGCATGTGCATTTTCTATTGTGATGATAACTTCGTGGATCAAATGATGTTTTATGTAAATGGGGTGAATACCAAAGTTGTAGATAATTTCCTTATCTTGCTTGTCCTAAAATTGCATGATTTTAGGCCTGATGGTTTAGGAGTTATATATTTTAGAAGTTTGCTATTAGATTTTGCATGTCCTCTAGACAGATCTAAATGATTGTATTGTTTGGCTTATGTAAACATAGAATTATGTCTTGGTTATAATAGGAGAGTTGTATTGCTTTTCCTAAGCTTTCCAAAATGTTAGAGAACACCCTTTTTGGTGGTTTAGAACTCCAGTTATAGCTGTTCAAAATGGAATGACAGATCTCTGTCCAAATCTGGATAGAGATACCTTCTTGGTGTTGTTTAGCCTTGTTAGCTGTAGAATTATCTTAATATGATAATAAGAAAGTTATATATAACTTAATAAGATTTCTATAAAGTTAAGGATCATACTTTTTGGATGAATATAACTTGAGATATGCATTTCTAAAGTTAATATCAGATTTCTGTCCTTAGTTGTATAAGCTCTGCTTCATGGTGTATTTTGACCTTGTTATTTGTTGAATAAGCTTTTGGTGTTAATAAGAAAGTTTTAGATAATTTCATTATATTTCCATAAAGTCTTTAATCATACTTTTTGCATGCTTAGAACTCAGGGTATGATTAAAACAAGTGACTGTGGTTCTGTTGTTCAGAATCTGTGTTTGTACCTAAAATTGTTTGCTTCACCTTGCTTTGCTTTGTGTGTTGCTAAGTATGGCTCATGCCTTTGACGGTGTTAAGTTAATATACATAAAACCTTGTGAAACTTGTGTCATGCTTGGTGCTACCTTCCTTGCTATCCTAGCATGATAGGTTGTGGGATGTTTAATTAAGTAACGTGGAGTGCTTATATATGTTCGGTGTAACCTTGTGCTCATCTTGAATACTTTTATGTGAGGCATCTCAGATTGTCATGCACTTGTATTGTTGCATCTCATCTAGGTATGCTAGATGCACCACGTGAAGGACGTGATGTTGGAGCCAAACACGAAAATGGAGTTTGTTGAATCCATCCAGAAGACGAAAGGACTAAGCAAGTGCCGAGATAGGAGATGCTCGCCAAGCGAGTGTCGTCTAACAAACACTAACCTAGTGTTGAATCCTAGGCAAGCCCCAGAGCATTCTAAGCCTCCTATGTTTTTACAAATATCACTTGCGTCCTATATGTTTGATACATTAAGTACTAGGGGTTGATTGGAATCACTTGTTGCATATAATTTCCTTGTCCAGACAAATATATCTTGAATCCTATGTTGGTCCAGGATCGAATATATGCTTAACCATGCTTAGTCTGGTAGAAGTTGGGTGATTTTCTGTCACCTACAAGATATAGGTAGATATCTGATCACGGTTGGCTATAATTGCTATCGTGAAAATAACCATGTGTTGATAAATAAAAGGAGACCGGGCGAGATTGTGATAGAGAAGCAACAAGGCATAGAGGTCTTGGTGCCTATTTATCCCCATCTGTGTCGGTTAAGGACCGATTCACTGTACGTCCTTATGTCATGTTAAACGCATGTCTAGCACTTAGTTGGCCGAATAAGTCGTTTCGATCGCGAAGCCGAGTAGCTCAACTCAGGCCGGGACCCGGTAAGTGAAAGTGCGCACACTAGAGAAAGTAAGGATATGCGGGGAGCCAGTGGCGTGAGTCCAAGGGTAGGCCGGGCCCGAACTTCCTAGCAGACTGGTAGTATCCCTGAGGGTGCGGCGCTGCTCGGACCTGTGACTGTACCTGAGTTGTACCAAAGGTGACCTAAGACTACCTTGGCGCAGGTATGTCTGGATTTGTGTTAGGAATAACTCCCCAGCTGGTTGGAATCGATTCGAGTCGCCGTCTCTCCTAGATAGTTAGAACTTGACTGAGCAGCGACAACGTAGCATTAATTGATGAAACATGATGGTTATGATGATGCTCAAATTAATAGACTGGATATGGTTACTAATGCTTGTTAGCTTAATCACGTGATTGCTCTAGTACAGGTGCTAATCTAGAGACACTTAATTGAATAGGTATTCAATTTGAAGCTAAAGATATTAAATCTTTAAGTTATGTTACTTAAGCTTTTATGCAAAATGTTGTCAAGCTAACTGCACCGATAAAACCTTGCATACTCTTTGGTGTCACTTTATTTCTGGTTTATGACGAGTAAGTCTAGCTGAGTATATTCGAGTACTCAGAGTTGATCCCACCATGTTGCAGGTGAAGTTCTCGGCCTGCTGAAGATGGTGGCTAACCGCTAGTGGGCTCGGTGACTCTATATTAATTTCTCATCTATATGCTTCTATTAGAGGAGGTCACTTATGCTAGCAATGTATTTAGAACTTATATTAATGTAATTATTTGAAAGCTATGTTGTTTCCCTTAACCGGTTTTGAAATCTAAACTTGTATTATTATTTGTGAAACCATTTGTAATATTATTTCCGCTGCAACTCTGTGTATGTAATGTCTATTTGCTTAATCATGCGATCTTGGTTGTGATGGTGATTTACCGATGTCCTTCGTGACACTCGGTGGACTACTGGGTTTATATAATTGAGAGTATGCGCGTGTCAACGTGTTAGCGGGGACAACCGTACTTGATCTTATATAAATTGGACGGTTCTGTGACAGCGACCTCCCTGAAAAGTTGAAAATCCACCACTGTTTGGCTTGTAGCTGGTGGTGGTAGCAGCAAGTCATTTTTCTGCAACATTGCCTCATCAGCTAATAATAATGTGGTCCCCTGAACATCTGATGTTGTTTCGCTGTCTATTCACTAATCTCACCATGATCACGGCTCTCTTTGTTAATGTCGCATTCACGTGGAACACGGTCACTTTTTACAAAATCGAAGTAGTTGATCTCAGGACATTACTGACGGCCTCAGCATCCATCGGGCAGTGAAAATCAATTTAAGAAACAAAAAAAACAGCCATAGACGTTGGAGATGCCGCGCTAGCGGCGTGGGGCCACCTCTGCGCCTAGATGCCGCCACGGTGTCGGTGAAGTCTGTCTGGTGCCGCCCACCACCGCTACCGAGAGCCGAGGCTGCCGCATCGAGGGTCACCACCACCACCGACATCAGAGTGGCACCCACCATCTTAGTACTTGTCAACTTCTTTTTTAGGGAATCTTACAGCCTGTTTAGATGAGTTATTCATAAAAACCAGTTTTTGTCTCTGGTTTTTAAAATCTGAATTCTGAGCAAAAATTGGTGGGTGCTTGGATCATCTAGGTTTTAAGAATCTGGCTTCATTTATTGTTCACGGAGCCACAAGAAACTAACAAAAACCGGATATCAACAGCTTCTTGGTTTTTAAGAATCTCGTAAAAACTGACACAAAGAAACTGCACAAAACTAGCCTGTTTGGATCCCACCCAGTTTTCAAAAACCGAGATGCAAACAGGATCTTAGTTGTTAACTAACTAGCTGGTCAGCTTCAACGTCCAACTAATATAGGCTAATTTTTAGTTGTAGCTAATAACTAACCTCTAGCTACATAAAGGTAATCCATATCAGAAAGGCTAGTGTCCGGATTGGGGTTAGCGTTCGGAAGTCTGTGCCTACTTCACGTAGGCATGCTGCTACGCCTGCTTCGTATAGTGTTCCACGTCGCTCCATGTCCCGCGACTCTTTGTCTTGATCTGTGCCCACATGGTTTCGTGCACCTACCGCTCGCGCCCCCTCCACCCCATGTGCATTCAGGTAGGCCCAACAGTTGCAGCAGACGGCTACTATAGATGGGTCCCACTACAATATGCATCCGATACAGTTGAAATACTTGCAACATATGTCTGAAACACAAGGAAACACACGTGTGCAGCTATTGCAAAACATATGCAACATCTAGATGCAATATTTGCAACATATGTGTGAAAATATACAACATCTGGATAAAAACACTTGCAACATAAGTGTGAAACATACGCAACACCCAGATAAAACACGTGCAACATACGTCTAAAAACAGCTGAAACATCTGGAACATATGCTTGCAACATACGTGTAGCCATTGCAATATATGCAATATCCCAATCTATTTTTGCAAAATCCACATGAAACACTTGCAACATGCATATGAAATATCTAAAACACTTGAAACATATGCTTGCAACATGCGCTTTTCAGCACAACATCTTCTTGCTGCTTGGGCATCGAGGCTCGCCGACGCGGAGCTTGACGCTGGCACGAAGCTCGACACCACGGAGGTCGCTAGTGCGGAGCTCACTGGCGGCATGGATCTGACGGCTTAGAGCTTGGCAGCAACTCGTGGCTCACCGGCAGTGATGTTTAGATGTTGGTGGCACGGAGCTCGGCAGCAGCGCGAGGAGAGCTCAGCAGGGCAGTTGAGGCCAGTGAAGAGGCATGCGAGCTGCGACGGGGGGTGAGAAAGCCGATGGGGTGGTCGGTTTGGATGGAGGAGCGTGCTCGGAGGCACGGGAGCTAGCGGCGACCGTGGAAGCGGGGGCGGGTGGCCATGGCGCTAAGTGCCTGCACTCTCGAGCAGAGCGAGAGGGAGAGGAGTGAGGGCGAGCAAATGAGAGAGGGAGAGAGAGAGCCGGCTCGATCTCCACACTTGCGCCAACCCGAGGCGACGATTGGGGCATGAATGGAGCATTGCGGCCACGCTTTGGACGTGTTCTGTCCTCGACATCCTTCCTCTCCGTGTTCCTTCAAATGAAGAGACGGAGGAGATTGATGAGATGGAAACAAAAAGAATATTTATGTGGTGGGTAAAATACGGAAACGCTACGGGACCACGTAGCGTCCGCCGTGTAGATACGGGACTGACGCCCGCACTGGAGCGTTATCAAATCCATCGATCGATCGCATCAGGGTCCATGGTAATTGTTCACATTTCAATCACGCAAAGTCCAGGAGGCATGAATATATATAAAATAATAATAATTGTTCTGGTTGCTTTAGGCACAAAAAGAAAAATAATATGTTTGGAAGCATAAACCAAGCTACCTTCTAATAATAATTTTATATAAAAGATAAAGAAGGAACCCCTGGCCCTTATAGTCCTTATAAAAAGGTAGTGCACTAGGAAGAAATTTTAGTTGATCTACCTAGTTTTGTAGGGAAGAAAAAAAGGGTGAAAGGTGTTTGAGATTTGAGAGGCCTTTTGTTTTCCTATATTCAATGGCGGGAGCAAGATTGGCAGCTAGGCCGGCCACACCCACACACGCCCCAGCACACCAGCTCCCTCGCGCCGCCGCCTTCGCTGCCGCAGGCCGCCGCGGTGGCGATTCCCCTTTCCTGCCGCGAGCGCGAGGTACGGCATTACGCCTGCCCTTGTTAGCCTCCGTCTTCGGGTGCCTCTTGGTTCGCCGGGTTCTTTGGTCCGGTGATTCTTGGGCCTGCTGTGGAGGTGTGGTTACGAGCTGATGGCGTCGGTGGTGATGTTCCGTTCGACCCGTTCCTGCAAGAACTATTGGTTTCGGGGAAATGGAATTGGATGTGGAGGAGGAAATATGGAAGTATTTGTGTCCACTGTCCAGTGAAATGCTGAGTAGAGAAAATGAGTATTTTCAGAAGGCAGAGTATCTGGTCTGGCCACCTCCATCCAGTCCATATTTTGGAAATTTCTTGTTTAGCTTGTCAAATTGATTGATAGGCGGTGTTACCATTTGTGTTTTTGATAGCCCAGTAGAAACAATTGCTTTAATTATGTCATAAGTTGTTTTGTTCATGCTGTTCCTCCACTGCACGTCATGTTTCAACAGTGGCTTGTGCAATCAAAAGCAATGGCTGCAGCAAGGTTACAAGGGTGCTATTCTGTGGCCCCTATTTTCCTGCTTCCACGAGGTACACCACCGAGTATTTGCAGGACTATCCATTCATTGAGGTTTGGGAACCTCTTCCTCCCCTCTTCTTTTTAACACATCTGAACAACAGCAAGCTGATTGCCTGGAGTTTGAATGTGAAGCAGTGGGCCTTGGGGAGGTACCTGATGTTATCCAAAACTATCATATATGTGCTGTGAAGAATCGACGCATAGATCCAGATATCATTGCCAAGGCAACCCAGATGAAGATTATTATGCAGTATGGCGTTGGGTTAGAAGGTGACTATAACTTTGGTACTATATTAATTAATACATATCAGAATTACTGAATTCTCTTATATTAAGTTCACGATTTCCATCAGGTGTTGATGTAAATGCTGCTACAGAACACAAAATCAAAGTTGCAAGAATACCTGGGAGTATGACAGGAAATGCAGTCTCTTGTGCAGAGATGGCAATCTATCTTACCCTTGGTGTTCTGCAGAAGCAAGTATGTTTCTATGGATAGCAGTTCTGAATTTTGACAAATTGGAAATTGGATTTGCTCTTCACATGTTTCATGTTTTCTGATGACTCTCTTCAATGAACCATCATGGCCTTTTTTCCACTATCTAGAGCATTTTAAATATTGTACCAAGTTACAACATCGAAACTAAGCAAATTATCAGGACGAATCCCATCATGTGCATTCAACAATAGTCCACGAATGATTATAGACGTACCTTAAGCAAGCAGGAATTTTTGTTCACTACTGCAGTCTCATTGATTTAACATATTTACTTAAAGTCCATACTATCCTACGGGAATAACAAAGACAAAAGTAGTTTTTCTACATGCTTTGGTTTTTGGTCTCCATTTTTATGTTTTGATAGATAACCATGTATGCCTAGGGGAAACTTGGAAGTTTACAGTGTTCATCTGTTTTGTTATTTCTAGTTCGGAAGATACTATGAAATTTGTCAAAACTGAATACTTGAATGCATTTTCATGAAAGCAGCAAAAATTCTTGTGTAGAAGCTTGATAGGGCATTAATTTAGTTTCTGTCATAAGTGTTTTTAATAGAATAAAAACATTTAGTTACTTGATTTCGTTGTATTAATTAAGATTAGCTGCTTTCATATATAATGAACCACTCATGTTTTGGACTTTGGGCATTACTTTGCAGAAGTTGATGGATGCTGCTGTGCATCAGAAGGGCCTGGGAAGTCCAACAGGAAGAACAATATTAGGCAAAACAGTATGCTCTTGGGCCTTCATGTGGAAATTGCTTGTCTGATCTACTTTCCTTTGGGAATATCCCATCTGTGTAATTAAATGCATTAGTGATTACTGTCTAGGTCCTTATCCTAGGATTTGGGGCCATTGGTGTGGAAATTGCCAAGAGGCTAAAACCATTTGGTGTAAAAATTCTTGCTACTAAAAGAAATTGGTCATGAGACTCATTGCCATGTGGTAAGCTGCTGCTTATATCATGCCTATATGAAAATTCTTTACGTGCTCCTCCTGTCACTTCAAACATTCCTTGTGCAGATGTTGACGGGCTTGTAGATCAAAAAGGTGGACCAGAAGATATCTATGAACTTGCTGGAGAAGCTGACATAGTCATAACATGCTTGCTACAAACCAATGAAACAGTTAGTTCTTCTCTTGGTTTATTTCTTCTCAAAGTGAGGACATTTGTTGATGATATGTTCTTCTCAGCGATGAAAAGGGTATGTTCATTTCATTCTGACATACCGATATGCAGATGATAGATCAGATTTACTTGTTCATCATTTCTCAATCGCCTTCCAATAGTGACAAATTTTATTCACAAGCAGGTTCTGTTACGAAAAGTTTTCCTGTTATAGTAATACTGAATAGTTAAATGTTAGTGGTGTTTTTACATATGTAGGGTTCGTGTCTGGTCAATATTGCTAGAGGAGGCCTTTTGGACTACAAGGCTGTGTTCAATCACCTTGAGTCAGGTCATTTAGGTGGTTTGGGTAATTGATGTTGCTTGGACAGAGCCATTTGATCCAGAGGACCCCATTCTGAAATTCTCAAATGTTATTATAACACCACATGTTGCTGGAGTCACCGAATACTCCTACCGAACTATGGCAAAGGTTTGTGCTTGCTTTCTGTATGGGCTGTGATTATTTTCATTAATCATGCACTTCTTGCTATCTGCTAATACAATAGTTATTTTGTAGTAAGTACTAAGTAATTGTTATATACCACATCTAAATAACATTACTGCACAACTGCATTTGTTAAATTATTACTGTATTTATTAGATGATGTGTCACTAACGCCTTCAGATATTTGAATGTGGAAGCTCCAAGGGGCTTGTTACAAAGACAATGTTGTCTGTTTCTGTGGCCATTTCCATCTTGTAGTCAGTTTTTCTCTTCCTTATGGTGCAGGTTGTTGGTGATGTCTCTCTCCAGCTTCATTCAGGGGAAACATTCACCAGAATAGAATTTGTGAATTAGATCAGATTGTGGCATGCGTTAGTGTTTATTCCCTGTTGAATTCAGACAGGTTACAATAATTGTTTGTGTGATGAGCATTTTGCCATGTCCAAAGGAATAGTGAATCGGCAATGGCTGTAGGAATTGTTGCTGTCCCCAGATTGAATTTGAATGAAGCATGATTATTACACATTTGCAGTAGGCCTATCTACATGATCTGCGCAGAACAAAAGACTACTAGTGTTTGTATTTGATTAAATTCGTATCAAATATTGATGGGAAGCTAGTAAAACAGCTTCTCATAAGAGCAGCTGAAGGCCATTCCATTACTGTCTTGAAGCTTGGATGGATGGTGTTGCTAGCCTTTTGAAATGTGGCCTCCTATGCCAATGGGCCCAACCAGCTTAGATGGATGGAGGCTCTGCCAGGTGGGCTCGTGCAGTCAACAGGCGGAATTTATGTTGGGCTGAGATGAGGCCCAGGTCTAGCCATCTATTACAAATCAATGGTCATAGACTTTGCTAAAAAAAATAAAATAATCAATGGTCATAGACTCATAGCCTTGTGATGATGCCCCGCACATTCGAATATTCAAATTTCCGAAGACAGTTATGGGATCGAGACACTGAGAGATTCTGGAAAAGGGGTTTATTTTCCCCTCCAAATAAAAGACGATTGAACTTCACAAATTAAAGGCTCTAATGTGCATTTTGACTGTTTGTCAACTAAATCATGTGGGCAAATTTAATTATTGTTATTGCATTTTAATATTCTCTCTCTTACTGTACATTTCTTTTTTTAACTATATGTTTAAAGGTCATGGTATTTTTTTTTGGATAACTAAGGTCATGGTATTTAATGGGATCATATAAGAAAAAGAGCATGATTTTTTTTAAATCTCGCCATGTAGACACTCATATAAACACATGTACACATATATAATTAAACATACGCGGACACTCTACCTATATGATCACATCTACGAGACCAAGCTAGTAGATCTCAAAATTGAAGAAGTCACCATGGGCTCCTCGCCAATGATGAAAACGACACCTACCAAAAAATAGCATTGTTAAATCATGAAATAAATCGAGAGAAATACAACCAACCTTGCTGAGTCGAAGATTTTAGCCAGGTAGAAAGGATCCATCACAAGAAATCTAACCAATTGAGCTACCTACAAATATACAAACTCAAAACTGGCTACCTACAACTCAAAGCAGCTCACAAATAAAAGCATTGTGGCAATACGAGCACCCTACATTACCCTATATCCAAGCTTATACAATGCAACTTACCTGTTTGGTTGTAAGGAACACTGACATGTAAGAAGGGGGGGGGGGGGGGGGGGGGGGGGGGTGTTGAATTAGCCTTTCTAAAATCTAATATCCTCTAATTCTACTTTTCAAAACCTATGCAAGGTCTCTATCTAAATGTGCATCTAGGTTTTGCTATGTGCGTTGCTATCTCTACCGCAAAAAGAGTTATGCAACATAGTGTTGACGCTAGATTATGATCTAAGCCACACACCAGCAAGGGTTAGCTCGCCCTAGGTTGCACACAACTTGAAACACGCAGCAAACAACTCCAAGAACGACTAAATCGATCTAGAGAACGGTTAGGCCGATCTGGAGCTCGTCCAATGCCACAAAAGCCTGGGAACTCCTCCCGGGAGCACCCGTCGGGGAGGAGCACGCCTAGGGTTTGTTCTAGGACCAGCAAGGCCATCTAGAACGTCGATGAATCTCGCGGAGAGATGCAACGAACAACAAGAGGGTTGGAAAAGGGTAAAACTAGATAGTAGATGTATTTTTTGACGATTGAGTGTTGGATCCTTCAATCGACCATGATCCTCTCGTATATATAGAGGGGGGTGGTCTTACCCCAATAGGAAACATCTCCAGATCGTGATCTCCAAGTTTCCTTTGTGAAAACACGTCCAAAAATCAATTTGAAAAGTGTTTGGTTCGGGACTTGCACAGGCAAATCGGCCTAGTAGTTTTTGCGGGGCTGCATAGCCCTACGGCCAGGCAAACTGGCCTAGCCGATTCTAGAACCGCCCTAGCTGGTTCTACTATAGCCAAACCGGCCTAGCCGGTTCCAAAACCGGCCTGGCCGGTTCTGCTGTGCGTCCAGGGTAGAACGGCTTCCGAAAATCATAATTAATTCGTCCGGACTCCGAACGGGGCGAACCATATATGTTTTTCGACCAGCTCAATGAGGGGAACGCAATGGTGCAATCCAATCTTGTATTTGAAGAACTTGCCCAAATCGGACAGGGCTCTGCCTGGGCCAGCACCCCAAATCGCTATTTCTTCGTTCGGGCTTCAAATGATATGATCCAAATATGTTCTCTGTAACACCCTAAAATTTGTTTTTTTAAATAGATGTAAAATGTGTTAATTTTGTATTTTTGTGCTAATAAAAACATAGGAAAAATAATAATTTACATTAAATTAAAATTCATCATAAGGAGTAGGAACATGGAGGTGCATACATGCCGGTGCATTTGATTTATTGCAATGAGTGGTTGAATCCAAAATTCAAAATGAATTCAAATCGCTTTTGAAAAGAGTTTGAAAATGGCTTTGAAATAAAAAAAAGAATTGGAAAATAAAAGAGTTTAAAAAGTTATAAAATTTATTTTTGAAAACCTACCAAGAGTTCTTATCCTATTTTTGAATCGAAGGTATATTTGAAATAATATTTGAAATTCGATTTGGTTTATATTTGAATTTTGTTTTGAAATAAGAAAAGAAAATGGGAAATGGAAAATCATCGTCTTCTTCAATTTAGCCCGAAGGCCTATTTCCCTTCCCCTTCCGGCCTGGCCCGCTGGTCTCCTCTCTCTGGTCTGGCCTGCAGCCACTAGCCCATTCCCTAGCCGGTCGGCCTAGCTGCCGTTTTCCCTCTCTCTCCAGTCGGCCCACCGCACTAGGCCCGCTGCAGCAGCTGCTCTGCCCTCTCCTCGCGCGCTCGGCCCGCTCAGCCACCAACACCGGTGCCCTCTTCTCCTTCTCTGTCCCTGATAGCCCGGGCCCGCTTGTCATCGACTTCTCCTGCCTTGAGTCGTCGTCGCGCCATACTCCAACACCGCCAAAGGAATCCGCCGCACCCCCGTCTCTCTGCCTTGCCATGCACTCTACACCTCTCCGCCCCATAAAATCCGAGCGCCGTGTCCGCTGCCTCCACCCCAAGCCTCGGAGCAAGCTCCTATCTCGTCAAGTCGCCGTGCCGAGCCGCAACCCTAGCCGCTGATGAGCCGCCCGCTCGCTGAGCACCGCATCGCCTCCGTCCGCTCCACGCCTTGGTAACCTGCCTAGTCAAGTTCGACATCTCCCTCTCTTTCTTCCCATGCTATCCCCAGGTCTAGTCGTGGCCTCTAGGGCCATCCCTAAGAACTCTGGCGAGGAGCCGAGCTCCCCGGCGACCCCCGTTCCCCCATTTGATCTACACCGCCTGATCTAAGACCAACGGCCCAGATTAGAAGATACCCTTTCGTCTGGCGTTTTGCTAAAGACTCCCTGCAGTTTCACGTAATAGAACCCGCCGTCCCTGCATTTTTTTCAAAAGAACCCCTGTACTTCTTCTTTATCATGCCCACCGTCCCTGGCTCAGTTTAAAATTCGATTTTATTTATTTTAAATTCAAAAAATCAAGTTCCATCTATTTATAAAATTGCCACTATCTTCATTAGGCCATACCTTCTCTGTTTTAACTCTGATTTGACCCGTTCAAGTTATGTTAGATTCGTACCGACATAATCTACGCATTAGTATCAATGTTTTCCATGTCAAGAGCTCTAGAATTTTATGATTTAACACCTAACTTGAATAATGATTATGCAATTGGATTTTTCTAATTAAGAGTTACTTAGGCTTTTCACCTTGGTCAATTATATGATTAGTTTTACCTTGTTTTTCTAAATCAAGTATAATTTGGGCTTAACTCAATTAAGGTATTTCTCTGAAATATCTTATACATATTTTTTATAGCTAAAATAAATAGAGCCTGTAGTTTCTTTTCGAAGCAAATCTATCGGTAGATGTGTCTTTTCACTGTAGCTCCAATTAGAGTGTTTTTTTGCGTCTATGTGTTCGTAACAACATGTAGAACATCTTTAAAATCTTTTCACTTGCTGTTTATTATGTTTGGTGTACTGTTCTAATTTAGATCTATTGTTTGATTCATGTATGATTGCATGGATGCTTGTGTGGTGCTTTATAATCTTGTCCAGTCGGTGAGCTTTACGTGTTGATCAAGAAGGAGTTCCTTTGAAGTTTTGGACTTGAAGAAGGATCAGAGTTTTAAGGCAAGTATAGCATGTGATCATCCTTGTTGTCCTATACACCTTTAATCATTTAATTCATGCTGCATGTGTCTACCTTGATTACCACTATGGATTTCCTAGTACTTTGTACCTTGTGCCTTGATACCTATGGTGTATTGCATTGGGTAGCATGATGCTAGTGCCCAACTACAACCGTGATCTTGTAACTTGACTAATGGAATATGCAATAAACACTAAAAGATGTTTTTAGCAACATGGAATCAAGGGGGCTAGAGCATTGGGCTATTTTTATGGTGCTCTAGATTCCTCTCCCTAAGGATTTATCTACAAGTGAACATCCGGGACTTACAGTACAACTATGAGGGCTACATGGCTCTGGCTTTAGCTCAGTATGAGGACCTTTTCTAGCTTGTTAGTGGTTACCTTTATGGCACAAGAGGGGCTCCGACAGGTATGATCTCAGCCAGCCAAGAGGGTGCAGTTTGGTTTTTTGGTATTTTGTTAGTCACTCCTTGGAAGGGGGTTCATGCTTATTGATGGGGAAACCTTAGCGGCCCTAACTTGTTAGACGAACCTTTGAAAGGCTTCATAGTGAACCCCACCGACCTTCCTTGGTAGTGGGTCAAGAGGTTGGCCGCTTTGGGTGAAAGGGTAAATCACGACTCACAGTGAAAGTGTAAACCTCTATAAGTGTAAAACTGTACATCAGCTGTGCTCACGGTCACGAGCGACCTTGGACCCTTATGGAATAGATGATGAACACTGATGATACTGATGATGAAGATGCTCACTAATGATTACTGTTTATGCTATTCATTATTCATGTTTACCTGATCATGTGTTTATGTGGGCTTGTGGATAAATTTGTTGCCACCCTATTGCTAAAATCATGATTCATTAAAAGCTAATCGCAGTTAACCAGTGTCAGCCTTTTGAGCCTCATGAACCCCATGTTATATTTGTTGAGTACGACATGTACTTACGCTTGCTTTACTTTTTAAATCTTTGGAAAAATCCTGGATGGGTACCAGATTGCTAGAGTTTGGAGGAATTAGGCTTGTGATCAACCAGTCAGTTATCCCTACGGAATTGGAGTCTTCACCTGAAAATTAGAGTTGTCTTTCCACTGTTTGCTGTCTACGGTTATATATCCTTTATACTAAGTATGTTATATATTAAGCATTGTCTATTGATACTACCTTTATTTGTAGCTATATGTGAGATTTGACTTCCTGGGCTCACATATGGTGTGTATCTGGTTTTGTCCATAAAACCAGGTGCTACATTCTCTGACCATCTTGACGATACAAACATGATGATGGTGTCCATTATAAACTTTGAATACTTTTGGTTGTCAACATATGCCCCCTGTTTTTAGGTGAAGCTTTAGGTGAACCTGAAAACATAAGAAACTAAATAGCAACGATGTCCAACTCATCGGCTATCTAGCGGCTAAGGGCGATGTATACATCGGCCATATTTGATCTAAGGGTGATACATGTATCGGCCATTGTTTGGAAAGCACTTTTAAGCTTCCTGCCAAACACTTAGAAAGTATTTTCTCAAACACTTTCCGTATGTTGCTCTAGTGAGACAATCACTTTGAACATCTCTAGTATATATGAAATCCAAGCCTCAACTTTTCAAATGTCAGCCTAAGCATGAAGCCACCCAACACATCAACTTTTTTCCAATGGGTTGGCCGACGTCATCAATTTTTTTACTAAATGATGATATTGAGCCGATTATCAACCGACTTTATAGAAACAGGTACAAAACCATCCTTGGTGGCACTAATAAATTCAAAATCAGTAAGGTCACGTCCGGATAAACAAGCAATACCATCGTGCCCCCCGAGCAAAGGAGCATCGGCCGTAGCAACTTGGGCTAATGAGTTAGCGTGGACAACTTCTATCTCATCACCCACCCATTGAATAAGGAGCTGGTGCAAACTAGAAGGAACACAACAATTGGCATATATCCTATCTCGCCCAAGGATCAAGTTGTAGCTTCCTTGCACTTCTGCAACAAAGAAAGCGGTAGCCAATGTCTTACTTCTGATAGTGCAACACCCTTTGCTGGAATTGGCTCACCACCACCAACACCGCTGATCGTCTTGTTGGTCCTAATTAGCTCCTCATCCATGCCACCAAGCTTCTTATCACTACACCATAACCGTTAAACAGCGACTGATTTGGAGTTGCTGAAAGGGGTGTATAGTGATGGACAATCAATTGCTAAAGGTTATAGCGACGGACCCCTGCAGTTGCTATTGAAGCCATTGCTATATATATACAATGACAGACATGATCTTTAGCAACTGACAGTTCGACAGTCCTACTTTTAGCGACTGACAACATGTTAGAGCTTTTAGCGACCGACAGTTCATCGCAATAAGGACCTTTTAGCAACTAACAATCCATCCAGCTCAATAAAGGACCTTTTAGCAACTAACAATTCAAGATATATTTATCTAGACAAGGATAATATATGTAGCAAGTGGTTCCAATCAATTATTATAATCTAATGCATCAAACATAAAGGATGCAAGTGTTATTTGTAAAAACATAGGAGGCTTATAATGCTCTAGGGCTTGCCTTTCAAGAACAATGGAAGGTTGATGGTCAGGGCACTCAAGGAGATCTTCTATATTGACTCCTTCTGCCTAACTTCCTGCTCTTGGGCTGCCTGCTGCTCCTCTGATGCTCGGGTTCGAACTCGAGAAGCGTCACTCCTTCCGGGGAACCTATTGCATGCATATGCATAAATGAGTACCATGAATGCATAAGAGATGAGATGATATGATAAATTGTGTGTGTATGAGCATGGTTATCCGCATGGTGTATGATAGGTTTAACACTCGTTGACTAAGTAGATGTATAACTTTCTTCTAGTTGATTTTTACTGAGTAGGTGCATATCTCTCCTATAATACAAGAAACATACACTCACCAAGTTCTAGCAATCTAAGGTAAAGTTGTTCATCACCAATAAGAGGCCTAGAACCTACAAGCTATCAACTAATCTCAATTGGCCTAAGCATCTATACAAGCATCACATAAGACAAACAACTACAATTGACTTAGTCATTTCCTGCTATAAATAGCAGCTATGTAATTTGGTTATATACGGAGTTCTACTCAACCAAATACTATGATCTTGGACTTTCTCAAAATCTTATAAACTTCCTACAACTTTCATTTAATCACCAAAAGGTGATTCAACCATTATCCTAGTCAAAACAGATAAACTTCCCAGGTCTGTTCAGAAATTTCCAGAGAATAAACATTTCTAGAGACCAACTTCTAACGGCTATAACTCTCAAACCATTTAGCCTATTGCCTTGAAAATTTGACATGAGCAATATAAGTAAGTTATCTACAACTTTGTTATTGACAATATTCACAGCAAATATCGTTTTACCCATGCAATTTACTTCACAACCGAAACTGTCCAAACAGTCACTAAAATTAAATTATAGAGCAATTAATATTTCACTGCATACAAGCAATCAAATTTGGGCACAACCAATGGTATCAACAGTTCATAGGCATCATATACACTCTAGAAAACATGATGGTCAAGCCCAAGTAAATTATTTAAATGCATTTATTAATTTATTTGGACACTAAGGTGAAATAAGGAAAATCTATCAAAGGTGCACCATAAATACTAATAAAATTACAATAGCCTACTTATGTTCCCTAGAAGTCTACTGTACAAATTTCATGCCATTTGGATAAAAATAGCCATCTCTACAAAAATGACAAGATGCATAGGCTTATTATAGCAAAAATAGTTTAGCCTAGTGAAAAGTGTCAAATAACAGATTTCATATTTTTCTTACATGCATACTAGTACCATAACACTATGTAACAATTTGCATGATCATTAGTTATGTATTTTTACCTCATTTATTTTCAATAGAAACTAGCAATTATTTAAGATTAAATAGGAAGACCATATTCCAAGCATGCTTACTATAGTTTTAGTATTTTTCTTAGCTAGAGCATGTCAACACAAGATCAAGCAAAATTGGAATCACATTTTTATCACTTTCCTAGCTCAAGTTATGCATTTACAAGATTGAAAACATTTTAAAAGCATTTATCTAGCTCCATTTTATTCTACCAGAAAATACCAAAAAACTAGTACATTGCATATTTTTATCAAATACTACACTTCATGAGGAATCCAACAAAATTTGGTTAACTCAATTTGGACAGTCTTAGCTCTAGATATGAATTTTTCAAGTTGGTATTCAAATCTGTGAAAAAAAACATGAAATTCAAAGCAAACACACAGACTGACAGATGGGACCCGCTGTCAACAGGACCCACTCGTTAGCAAACCAGAATAGAGGATAGCGTTTGACCGGCGATAGATCGCTGACGACGAGGTCTCTGGCGGTAGCGTCTTCATTATTGCATTCCCCATGCTCCTCCGCACCTAGTGGTACCCCTCGTTGGACCGGCGGTGCACTGGAGCACCCTCACCGGCGGTAATGGCGGATGGTAGAGGCAGTGCGGTGGTATGCTAGCATTCTCCAGCCACGGTGTGCTCAGACGAGGTGCATCATAGCTTCATGGTGACCTAATGAAGCTAGCTAGGGTGGTTAGGGTTCCGGGGGGGCGGCGGTGAGCTCTGACCACGTGCATGCCGTGGCGGCGGCGCATAGAGCATGGTGGTGCTCTTGGCATTTCGGCTCACCGGTGGTGAGAGGTGGGTATCTATCATTCCACCTGCTCGGTCTATGGTTACCTAACCTAAGGCACGCGAGAGAGCTTGAGTGCCACGGCGGCCGTGGTGGGAGCAACGCCACGTTCCTGCGCAACTAGGTGGTAGCGTCTAAAAGGGACGGTGGATTTAGATTCTAGGACCTAATATGAAGACTAGATGAGGGAGAGAAAGAGCGGAGGTGCTCGTGTTGTGGCTGGCCACGGCGAGCTCATGCTCCATGATGCACCGCTGCCATGGTGGGCTCGTCGACTTAGAATGTAGCCTTAGCTGAGCTCGAGCGGTTACAATGGTGGTTTGAGGTGGTAGGGCGAAGTAAGGTGAAGCTATTGGCACGAGTGATTGGAAAATGGTGCTATAGTGGCAGTGAGCAAGCATGGCGAAACTCACGGCAGCGATGGCGACGGTGGCACAGCTGCTTGGTGGGTGAGAGCGAAGGCGAGCGAGGGCGAGAGAGTGGGAATGAATGGAGCAACGACGTCGCCTCACCCTTAACTCCCCTTCTACCCAACCGGCCAGGCCAATGCTGGTGTATGGCCGCCATACAATGCGTGCGGCCTGTGGCCAGTCGGTCACTAGCGCGGGCGGCGAAGGCCGGTTCAGACCTACGATCAGTGACTGACGGCGTGATTTCCTCCACCTCTATCTCCTAATCCGTTCGTTATTTGCAAAAACTTCATTAACAAGAATTGTAGAGCTACACGAGGTCTACAACTTTGATTTAGAGAGTAATATCTAATTCATCATGGTTTTCAAATTGTAAAGCTTCAAAGTAGGTCACTTGAAACTGAAATCGCAACTAACACTTAGCCAAAAATTCTAAGTGTAGCAACAACACTTCTAGGCTACTTGAGAGCTGTTTTTGAGCATGCTATGCACCGAATTAGGTCTTAACCCAAAAATAAAAGTTGTTACTCTTGTCAAGTACTACAACTTTGCTTAAGGATGCACTACCATGCAAACACTCTATGCTATAGTTCAACTTAGGTCAAACATACAACTTGAAAATGGTAACTTACACTATAACCATGACTTAGAGGCCAAATTGGTCCAAGTCATGAATACTAAAATTGTTCCATGTGACATTCTAAACATGTTTAAGGTACCCCTAAGGTCCCACAAGCATTTCATACATTGATCACATATAATGGCAAGCATATACATGCATATAGCTATCATCACTTGTACAAAAGTAAGGTGATTGAGATGAACCTCATACGCTTATGCTCATATATGAATGAATGATGCTTAGGCTCATGCAATGCAAGTGCAAAAGTGCAAGCCTAACACCTAGGGTGTTATAGCCCCTCCCCCTTTTAGAAATCTCGTCCCAAGATTTGAAAGACCTACCATTTTTCGTAAAAGGAGGGATAAACCTCATGTAAATAATCTTCCCTTTCCCATGTAGTATTTTGCTCACTATGATTATTCCACATCACTTTATGAAACTTGATCACACAGTTTCGAGTTACTCTATCTTTGCTATCTATAATTTGCACCGGCTTCTCTTCATAGGCTAGATCCGATTCTAACTTGATATATCTGATCTCCACTCTTTCTTCTGAACACGTAAACATTTCTTTAATTGGGATACATAAAAACGTTGAAGATAGCCCTTATTTCTGGAGGTAACTGAATCTTGTAGGCTACTCTTCCACTTTTCTCAATGATTGGATATGGACCTACATATCTAGGTGTAAGCTTTCTTTTTACCCCAAACCGTTGTACCCTTTTATTGGTGACACTTTCAGGTATACATAATCACCTACTTCAAACTCAATGGGTCTTCTTCTCATATCCGCATAACTCTTCTGCCTTGATTGAGCAGCTTCTATATGTTGTTGAATGATATGCACCTTCTCTTCAGCCTCTTTGACAAAATCAATACCATAGTATCTCCTTTCTTCGGGTTCAACTCAATTCAAAGGAGTTCTACATTTACAGCCATACAAAGCTTCAAAAGGAGCCATCTTAATACTCTCTTGATAACTATTGTTGTAGGAAAACTCAGCTAAAGGTAACCATTTTTCTCATGAACCTTTTGAAGAGATGACATAAGCTCTCAACATGTCTTCTAATATTTGATTTACACGTTCAGTTTGCCCAAAGGTCTGAGGGTGATAGGTAGAACTTCTGACTAAGTTGGTGTCTAACATCATGTGCAAATGTTCCAAAAAACAAGCAGTGAACTGAGGCCCTCTGTCAGACACAATGGTTCTTGGCACGCCATGTAGACGTACTATGTGGGATATATACAACTCAGCATACTCATGCGGTCGGTAGTTGGTTCTAACTGGAATGAAATGCACAGACTTAGTTAGGTGATCCACAATCACCCATATGGAATCAAAATTCTTATGAGTAGGTGGAAGTCCAATAATAAAATCCATGCTAACTTCTTCCCACTTCCAACCTAAAACGGACAGTGGTTGAAGTAGTCCAACAGGTTTCAAATGAACAGCCTTAACTCGGCAACAATTATCACATTTAGCAACATAAGCTGCAATCTCCTTCTTCATTTTGGTCCACCAAAAACGGTTCTTCAAGTCTTGATATATTTTGCTACTACCCCGATGAATGGATAGTTTAGAGGAGTGAGCCTCTCCTAAGATCTGGTTTCTAAGTTCCTTATCCTTCGACACTACTAGTCTATCTTTAAACCATAGGGAGAAGAATTTAGAGCACCATAAAATAGCCCAATGCTCTAGCCCCCTTGTTCCATGTTGCTAAAAAGCATCTTTTAATGTTTATTACATATACCATTAGTCAAGTTACAAGATAATGGTTGTAGCTGGGCACTAGCATCATACTACCCAATGCAATACCCATAGGAATTAAAGTACTAGGAAATCCTTAGTGGTAGTCAAGGTAGACACATGCGGTATGAATTAAATGATTAAAAAGAAACGACTATCGAGAATTTTATATTATAAAAGAAACATCTATGAGCTTGATTTATTTTAATTAAGAAAAACAATGTGAATTTAATTTTAAAAAAACAAGTAAGAACTAGTAGTATTTTATTTATGAACATGTCTCATATTATTTAATAAAGTTAAACTTTAACCTTACATAAAAATACATGTGAGAGAACCTAAACAAGTTTATCCTATGCAACGGGTTTGAACTAAGCAGATTATAATTTAGGAACATGTTTATACTAGCAATTAATCATATTAATGTTTATGTATAAAATATCGGAGTATAAAACCTATTTCGATTTTAATTATAAAACTAGTTGCACATATATTAATATTTAACTACATATAGAAAAACATGTGACATACAAAACTTTAACACTACTACGTAGAGCGTGTTGATACGAATCTAACGCAACTTGAACGGAGCAAAACGGAATTCAAACGAAACAAAACATCAAAGGATAAAAAAACTAAGAGAAGTAGATACGTACTGTGATTGTCCAGTCACGTACTGATACGGATACAATGTACTATTTCGATGAAAATAGTGATGGAGCTAGCAGACAACCACTTTGGCCTTGGTTACTGGTGATAATCAGGGCAGCACGCAGATCAAGCAGAAGGCCGCACGGTTCAGTGTAGCAGCAATCCTGGACTTCTTCAAGCAGAGAGATGTGTGCCACGAGTGAAGGAAAAGGAAAGGCCAACTTGTAATGTACATGGACGTGAGGCACACAGATGATTTCTTTACCTTCAGCCAATGATGAACGACAGCGAGACAAACGACAACATTGCCTGACTATGGTGGTGATGGGTTTGTCCTCATGGGCGCAGGCATCAACAAGGTAGCGCTAAGCCTTGCTGCAGAAGTGCAGATCAAGATAGAGGTCGGCCTCCATAGGTAAATATGGAATAAATAGAAAGAAAAGAAAGGAAAATCTCACGTTGAAGTTGAGAAGGAATTGAAGACAAAGCCAGCGAACGTTCGGACGAGGAGTTCTGCAAGGAATCCTTAGGACCGTGGACACAAAGTCATTGCGAAGGTCATGGTCCAGGTTGAATCCTTTAGGGGTGCCGGCAAGCCCGCTCGGCTAACATCATCCTGTAGCCGACCGACTGCCAGGCGGTGGTTTTTGCCGTAGACAGATGAGATGGCCGGAACAGCCGCCACGGGAGTCATCGGAGTTAGCCGACGGTGACATGATAGGTGGAGAGAAAATTCTAATTTACTACACAAGGGATTTTCTAAACTAGGAGTTTCCATTATGGTAGTTTTGGCGTGCTTTGCCCAAGAGGTTGGTACATATTTATATCGAGAAAAATTTTCCATATCTACATCAACTAGCAATATGGTGCTAATTGATGTTGCACCCTTGACATTTACTAATGGACCTAAATAATCATTAAAACCATTAATAAATAAATGCATGTGCCTTTAAGATTTATTAGGATTATTGCACATGGGCTTTGAGCGTTGAAAAAAATGAGAGATTTATTATTTTCGGAATAAATTAATTTCATGGATAAAATAATTCTAGAAAAGTCTAGAATTATTATTTAAGCCACGAAAAATACTCCGAAAGCTCTGAAAATTCGGGGAAAATTCCCATAGACATTATGGAACATGAGAAACCCAAATAAAATATTTGGAGCCCATGATAAGATAATTTGGAGCATCTAAAAATTAAATTATGCTCACAGACAAGTAAGAGCAAGTTCTAGAAAACGCTAGAAAAATTCCTGAGAAGTTTGTATGGATTGATTGATGGACGAGGAACTGAAAGGAGTGATTTGTGTTGCAAAGAAAAGATTTTTGGAAACTCCCAACGAAAACTTGAACTGAGAAACAAAAAATTTGATTGTAGAAAAAGATAAAGGCATGTCGAAGAAGGAAAACCAACCTACTAACGTATTTTAAAGACTTTGCTCACTCTTAACACACAAAGAAGCAACAAGCAAACATCACATCATCCAAACACCCGTCAAAATTAGAAAACTTTGAAAATTCACATTTTTCATATAACTAAATTTGCGCTAGCTCAAACTAAACTTGGTAAATTTTATCCAAATATTAAAATAATTCATTTTATTTAGTGTTTTCTATGCACAACCCAATATCAGAAATTTTAGGGGTGTGACAACAAACCACATGTACCGTACTATTTTTGACCTTGTCATGATCAATCCGAGCCCCTAGGAATGAACCCTGACCTTAGGACTAGCCCAACCTAACCTATCCACCATGGTACAATATCACAACGGGTATCCGTTACCAGAAAGTCAAGGCAACCAAATCTCGAAAACCAAGTTAAGTTTTCACCGTGGGTATCCACAATGAATAACCTCGAGACCTTGAACTGGAGAAAGTTTACTGCCTGCCAAAGCTCGAGGACGAGCTTATTTATAAGTAGGGGAGAACACGTCATGACCCAAAGTCATACCAACTAAAATTTTTAATAGAACCTCCTTGATAACCTAGAATCACTTTATCATTATCTTGAAGGATTCCTAGTGTTCTCTACTAGGACAAGGACTCCAAAATTCCCTCATCAACTTTCCTCAATTCTCTCAGGTGAACCAAAGTCAATAGTGGTCAACCTAAAGTCAACATCGCAAGAATCCTCAGAGAAAGATGTTAATCAACCTTTATCATTTCCTTGTGAGTATTTTATCAACCGTTGGACATGAAACTTCGCCTCAATGCCAAAAATCCCTTTCTCGAAATCTTTTTATCAAAGTCAGGGAATTGACAAAGCGTCCGACCTAATCGTCAGGACCATCCGTCAGTTCATCAGTTCAGGAGGATAAGTGGGAATGAGATGCTCTCCACTCTCTCTAGTGGGTCCCACATGTCAGCGCGTATTTAGAGGTCTCTTCAGTAGAAAGGAACCAACTCCACTTACTCCTCTCCCATTTCACTCCTCCCTCTGTCTCTAGAAATCAAGAACAAGATGAACTAGAGTGAGAAAATGAAGAAGGAGAAGAAGTGAAAGATGAGAAAACAAGGAAAAAAGGCAGCAAGATCAGCACTACCCTCAAACTCATGAGCATCTCCATCTCTCTCAATCCATGGTTGGCTCAAGCACACTATCTCTTCTCATTTTCTTGAGATCAATCCCCAAACCCTAACTCATGATTCTCTCTATGCATGTATGAGTTGTGAAGTTTGGAAGTTATTTCATCATCTTCAAGAGTAAGCTCAAGTTCAATCCTAGCTCAATCCTCTCATGCATCTCTCTCATCTCTCTCTAATGCAATTTTGTGGTGTTATGCAAGATAATGAATGGCAAAAACCATGTCCTTTGCTTGGAAACAAAGTTGCTCAAAACTCCATCTCTGATTTTGGTGGCTTAGGAACCACCAAATCTCAAAGATAAGTCACCATATTCAATCTCATGATTTATCGCTCAATTTCTCATGATTTCAATGGATTCTCAAATCACTAATTGCACATGATAACTAGAGCTCAATCCCTAGCCATCACTAGACCAACATGTCTCCTAAACACCCCTAGGACCCTTTTGCACATGCATGGTAGACATCACCCTCAAATGAGGGTTGAATTAAACTTGGACAACATGAACAATGAAGAACATAGGTTCTGTCGACACATGACAGAGTGTTCTGTCACTCATGACAGAGTGTCCGCCGACATCAGTACTTAACCAAAACTCACATCCACACACTAGATCCTGCACTTTTAATAACTCCATGGATCATCCGTGGGAATCCACGTACAGTCCATCAAATTATAATTTTTAGAGAACCCGAGCACACCTAGTAGACCACGGAGTGTCTGTCGGATGGTATGGAGCGTCCGTGAGCAAAAGCATCTATCCATCAACTCGAGCATCTGACAATACCACTGGAACATTCCATCAGTTCACCCAGAGCCCAACCCGAATTTGTTAGCTTCAGGAAATAATTCCACGGAGTGTCCTGTCGAATATTTTATAATGTAAAAAATGGTTAACCTTTAATCTTAGGACCTAACCACCCTATCACCTATCTAGATGGTACTTATTGTAACACAAATCCACTGTTAGATATCTCTTCTCAAGTTCCAAATCACAAGATCGCTCTCATATGCTCTTTATCTCTCAATCCAATCAATAAGCTCATCTGCCAACTCTTCCAATGTTCTCCCATAGGTTTATCTAGGATGTGAGGAATGCTTAAATGAAATCACGATCATCCTTAGTCATCGGGACTTCGTGATAGGCAAGCAACCCACTATTATTACCCTATTATGAATACTTATGTACCTTTGCATTATGCTGTTTGCATTTCATCTAAAACCATGAAATACTTAACCATGTCTCACTAAGTTAGAACAACTCACCTAATACAATCATAGCCTTTACAAAACAAATGGGATATGGATCGCTAAATTGCTAATCGAGTATGAGAAGGGAACTCACTCTCACGCGCGTAGGAGCTACACCGGGATAATCACTTACTTAAAACTTGTAAGGGTGTCAACATGACTCAACTTACTCATTGTCACTGAGGAGAAACCTCAATTTGAGATAATCTAAGTAATGATCAATTTTGGTAATCTCTACTTAAGCGACACTACAAGATTTTGACCCTATTGCCACTTGACGCCATTTCCATCGCCACAAATTTTGTTGTAATAGGGGTGTGTCTTGCAACATTTGTCAAAAAATGTGGCAATAGGGGGACTGTGTTGCCACAAAAATAGGGCATTGTAATTTTTACGTTCGGCGTTGCAAGAGGTGAGACCTATAGCAACTCTTTTTTGAAAAGTATTGCTATTGGTTAATAATATTGCCATGATGACATTTAGTTGCATTAGTATTGATTGTCGTTGCAACTATCTAGTGCTCTTGCAACCAAATAGAACATTGTTGCTATTGCTTTGTTGGGTTGTAATATTTCTCACGACCATTGCAATAGGTAGACTGTGTATTGCAACTAAATTTCTAAGGCGATGCAATAGTTTGTTGCTATTGCCATAATTTTTGTTGGTTGTAATATTTCTCATGACCATTGCAATAGGTAGCTGTTTATTGCAACTAAATTTCTAAGGCGATGTAATAGTTTGTTGTTATTGCCACAATTTTTGTTGGTTGTAATATTTCTCGCGACCATTGCAATAGGTAGCTGTTTATTGCAACTAAATACCTAAAGCGATGCAATACTATGTTGCTATTGCCACATGTGTGTTTGGTTGCTATAAAATTCTAGTGTCGATGTAATATGTTGCTGTAGAAAATACCTGTATTCGTGGGCTTTGGATCTAGCAAAAGGGCCCAGGCTTCCTGACTTCTCATTCACTAGGAATATGCCCATGCCTTGCACCGGGCAACAAAATTTTGTCTACCTATACGACGACGCACATAGCCATTCATCGACTGTGGGTGCTCGATGCCCTTCACCATCGACATATAGTTGACTCTTCCACAGTCACCAGTTGCGGCGACTGCTCCATGCCCTTACCCATCCACGTCGATGACCCCATGTCCGACGTTTGTCCCCACCGATATCTTTCATAGATCAACGACGGGTTTTCTCCATATCCATGGTTATGTCGACGAGCGGTGGTGCATCCGTGAGCTAGGGTCGAGCGGGTGGTGGCGCATTTGCAGCTGTGTGGACGGGGTGGGATGGGGCGCGGACGATTCCCTTTGCCTCTTTTCTTGTCGACGGGGTGCGATGGTGGCGCAGACGATTACCTTTTGCAGCTTTTTATGTGTAGAAGATATATCGTTAGATCTAGTTTATAGAAATCTAACAAAATTGGTTTCACTTTTTTTAATTGAATACTTTTGTGATTTATTATTATGCATTTTACAAATTTAAGTTGATTTGATTATTTTCAGAAAATATTCTCTAGAACATACGGAACATTGTGAGTTATTATTATGTATATATTTTGCAAGGTTAAGCTTGTTTTGTGTGACCTTGAACTCTGAATATAACCTATCTAATGATTGACAAGAGGGAGTCAAAAAATTGGAGAAGCAAATTTAATCCCAATTTTTTTGAGAATAATTTAATCCTGAACTAGATATATGCCCATGCGTTGCACGGGTGCTATAAATTTTGCCTGCGCATATAATGGCGCACATGCTTATAACTTAGACGAATTTATTTAGAAATTTACAAATCTAGTTTTATTTTAAAAATATAAAGCCTGTCTCATGATCTTTATGACCTATGTCGTATAGATTAGTTTATAGAAAGCTAACAAAATTGGTTTCGTTTTTTTTCCATACTATCTTTATCACCTGTATCATTCTACGCGGACTCCGCAGCAGAGCCGAAGTGAGGTGATGGTGTCGTTTTTTTTATGAACTCTACGCTGACTCCGTGGCTGGACTGACGACGCCGGCTGGGTCGCCTACGGGGCTTGCCTGTGCAGGCCTCGTGCATCACGGCGCTGCGTTCCTGCAGGGCTTGCCCATCGTCGTCGACACGGACTCGACCAACGCACGCCACCACCACCCATATCAGTGCACGATGTCTTGCCCAGCAATTGAGAGCCCCTCAACAGCACGTAACTCCACACCAGTCCACCATCGATTGAGAGCCCAACGATTGGCAGCTGATGGGACTCGGACTTAGGCTGTAGCGGCCCAATTAAGAGAGCCACGTAACATATAGACTGGGTCACGTACGTAACTCACGTAACACAAGGGATCGAGATCGATCAGATATACTGCTGGCCCCTCGACTCCCGATCGATAGCGACTTCTCATTCAACGCGCTACGGCGCACGGCGAGGCGCCTATCGAGATCGGTCCTTGCATTGATCGATCAGAAGGCTCCATACTCCGGCGAGAGAACGAAGGAAAACTGCCTCGGCCTCTCGTCGCTGCTGCATCTTGGTCGACGACGTGCATCATGCGGTGAGCAACAAAGTTCATGCATGCATGCATGGCAAAGGCGTTTTGTAGCTAGGGCAAGTGCGTGACGCCAGGACCACAAACATCGAGGAGCCTAGCAGTAGGAGCTACATATCTAATCTTTTAACTCAAGCCAATTAGTCTCCTGCCCTACTCGGCAATTCCCTAAGTCACGTTTCGTTCTTTGTTTTTCCTTTCAGTTTTTCTCTTAGGCCTTAGGCGTTAATGCCCCAAGGATCGGCAAGGAAAGCAAAAGTGCTCAACAAGGTATAGGATACGCAAAACTGATTTAGGTTCTAGACTTTTAGGGAGTTGGATTATTGGAGATATTTTGTGGAGTACCAGATTATTTTATTTTGCTTGTAAGTCCTTTTTTGTGCATCATATGATTTTTGAAACAGTAAATAAATATAAACATTATATAATTCTCTTGTGGATTTGTTGAACATGAAGAGAAGTGGTGATATTGCCTCCCTTTTTCAACATAATTATGTGCCATATGAAAGATCAGTATAGATTAAAGTCACTGATAAAATTATTAGTCAAGAGAGCCTGACAGGAAGAAGTAGTGCAAAATAGTATTCTTTAGCTGTCATGCATGGGTATGTAATATTTCAATTCTACATTAAACAATCTAAACTCGTTTATTTCTGTACGTTCTCTTTAGCTTAGTTATATTGCATTTTTTAGTTCATATACTTTTGTACCTATACTGCTAGCTAGCTGGCTCCTAATCCAGTCATCAATTGATTTGTAGTGTTCAGGATCGGAGGTGACGCAAAGGGATCAGCGAGGCAGTGCAGCGTGTGGCTGCAGGATCATCTTGATCATTTGATTGCCCGCGGCATATATATATATATATATATATATATATATATATATATATATATATATATACACACTTCTCGTCATGCTATACCACATAGTTACCATAGGATACATATATATATCTGAATTGTAATTATATATATCTCTGTTGATCCTGCAGAAATTTATTTGGAAAGCATATAATGTCAGATAGGAGTTGGATGCGCATGGATAGGTCTAGTCCTGTTTGGCAAGAGAATTTCCGGAAATTTCTTCAAACCATATTTGATGGCAGTGCATCAACTGCTTTGTGTCCGTGTTCTAGATGTCGATGCATGGTTTACAAACCGCGACGTGACCTTCACCGACACGCTCTTGCTTATCGGTTTGATGAAAGTTTCATCTCCGAAGGAGAACGCGTGGTCCAAGTGATGAAGGCGGCCCATCTAATCTTGAAGGATCAGTACACGATGATGAAGAAGGAGGTAACGACGTTGATCATGGGACTGAGCTGATTGGAACACTAATCAGGGCTACTATACATGGAAACATCATCCAAGGTCCAGATGAAGAGCCAAATGAGCGTGCCAAGAAGTTCTATAAATTACTAGAGGAGGCAAGACAGGAATTGTATCTAGGTTTCAAGGAGGCTACCAAGGTTTCTTTTATTGTGACATTGTTTCATATTAAGTGCATGCATGGTATTAGTAACACTGCCTTGAGGAGCATACTAAGTCTGTTCTCACTTGTGCTACCTGAGGGCCACTGTGTCCCAAACACGTTGGAGAAAGTGCAGAGTGTAGTTCAAGAGCTTGGTCTGGACTATGAAAAGATACACGCTTGTGAGAATGATTGCATATTATTTTGGAAGGAAAATGAAAAACTGGATACATGTCCAACATGTGGTGAGTCTAGGTCGAAGGATGATGGTGCTGCAAAGGGTGATGATACTAGTGACACTGGTAGTACGCGAAAGAAGCGTGTTCCACGTAAGATCCTATGGTATTTCCCACTAATTCCTCGGCTGCAGAGATTATATATGAGGGAGACCACGTCATCAGAGATGAGATGGCACAAGGAAGGATTGTCCCGTGATGGCAGAATGCGTCACCCTGCAGACTCCCCGGCATGGAAGCACGTGGATGACAAGTACAAGTGGTTTTCAGATGATCCTCGTAATGTTAGGCTAGCTCTGGCATCTGATGGATTCAATCCATTTGGGATGTTAAGTACAACAGATACCACTTGGCCTGTGATCATAATCCCTTATAATTTGTCGCCTTGGTTGTGTATGAAACAACCTTATTGGATGATGTCGATGCTGGTTCCAGGACCAAAATCTCCTGGAAACAATATTGATGTATACTTTCGTCCCCTCATCAATGAGCTAAAGGAGCTGTGGACAGATGGTGTTGAAACATAGGATGCCAAGCTAAAGAAGAATTTTACTCTACATGCTCTTCTACTTTGGACAATCAATGATTTTCCTGCATATGCAATGTTATCTGGTTGGAGCACCAAAGGGAAGTTTGCATGTCCATATTGCAACAAGGATACAGACTTCTTGTGGCTGAAATACGTCTCGAAACATTGCTACATGGGACATCGCCGCTTTTTGCCAACGAAACATAGGTAAGATTTCATTTGGCTGAAATGCTTTTGTTGTTGCCTATTCATTTTATTATTAAAATTTATGAGTTCTCCATTGAAACATAGGTGGCGCAGGAATAAGATAAGCTTTAATAACAAAGTGGAAACAAGGATGGCTCCTGAATCATTGGCTGGTGTACAAGTGAAGGAACAGTTTGAATGTTTTGATCAAGCCATTTTTGGGAAAACGACAAGAAAGAGGAAGCAACATGAAGAAGAAAATAGATGGCACAATTGGAGGAAGAAGAGTATTTTCTTTGAATTGCCTTATTGGGACTCATTGCTTATAAGGCATAATTTGGATGTGATGCGCATTGAGAAGAACATCTGTGAGAGCATTTTGGGTACGTTGCTTGAAATTGATGGTAAATGCAAGGACAGTGAGAAGGCCCATCTTGACATGGAACATCTTGGTATGAGGAAGGATCAACATCTTGTGATGGAGAATAATAAATATACTATGCCACCAGCTTTGTACAAATTATCTAAGGACGAGAAGGATTTTTTTTTTTTGCAAATTTCTAGGAGTGAAGATGCCTGATGGGTTTGCCTCCAATATAAAGAGATGTGTTGACGTCAAAGCTTGTAAGGTTAGTGGACTGAAAACTCATGACTACCATGTTATTCTACAGAAGCTGTTACCATTGATTGTACGCAGCCTTCTGCCACAAGATGTTGTGATCCCATTGATTGATCTTAGTCGGTTCTTCAATGGAATTTGTTCAAAGGAGCTAGTGGAGGCAGATCCTGATAAGCTTAGTAGTTCAATCGAAGAGACTCTTTGTCGCCTTGAGATGATATTCCCACCTGCATTTTTTGACATCATGATGCATTTGCCGGTTCACCTAGCTGAAGAGGCTAAACTAGGAGGTCCAGTGACCTATAGATGGATGTACCCAGTTGAGAGGTACTTACGTACACTAAAAGGCTATGTGAGGAACAAAGCACATCCTGAAGGTTCAATAGCCGAGGGATATATCTCCGAGGAATGCTTGACCTTTTGTGCTCGTTTCTTGGAAGACGTTGACACCAAATTGAATCAATTTGATCGTCATGAAAGTGCCGCAGTGAATGAGCCACCATCTGGGCTCAGCATATTTAGCGCAATTGATTATAGCAAGAAAGGATTTATAATGGAGGAAATTTCTACAGAAGACTTACTCAAGATGAGGCACTACATCATAACTAACTGTGATGAGGTTTCACCATGGATTGAGTAAGTTGCAATATATAACATAATTAATTTTAGGATTTCTTTTAGCAATTACTAATTATTTGAAGCTGTGTTTACAATGCAGTGAGCATATGGACGACCTCAGGAAAGAAGGTACAATAAACCTTAACAAACGACACAAGGAGCAACAATTTGTACACTGGTTTGAGCGCAAAGTGAGTAATTAATTAATTTTAATTTTTGAGTCTTAATGGTGACAAGACGACATATGTTATTCACTGCCACTTGTATTATGAAATTGTGTTTTGCAGATCAGGAAGCAACAGGAGGAAGGCATAAATAGTGACCTCTTATATTTCCTTGCTAAAGGACCGGACTTTCGAGCCTGCGTGTTCAATAGATGCTTTATCAATGGTTTCCTGTTCCGAACCGCTTCTATTGAGAAAAATCTGACCACAAGAAATAGTGGTGTTTATGTGAAGGGTGATTCCAGTACCGGCAATATGGCATGGTATGGAGTGTTTCAAAAAATTATCACTCTTGATTTTGCCAACCAAAAGGAAGTTGTATTGTTTCAGTGTGACTGGTATGATGTACCAGCGCAGAGGATATAATAAGGATGAATATGGGGTTATAGAGCTCGACACTAGTCGTTATCGATATACCAATGAGCCCTATATTCTGGCAACACAGGCTGAAATGGTGTTTTATGCTGAAATCCCAAGCAAGCCGCGTTGGTGCAGTGTTGTTGCAATGAAGCCTAGGAATCTGTTTGCCATGCCAGAAGCAACAGAAGACGAGAGCGACATAAGCTTACTGGACGTGGGAGTGCAAGACATGAATAATGCATTTCGTCTACATATGGATTTGACAAATTGGAGGAGATCAGACATGGAAGGCTCTAGTGGTGATGCCTCTATTATTAACCAGGCGATTGCCCAATCTGTTCCAGAATCAGATCACGCGGCATTACTTGATGCAGAAGATGATGAAGACGATGAGACCTACATTGATGATGGAGTTGTTGCACTAGCTACGTTGCACAACCGGAAACAGTGACTTTGTCGTGTGCCACAGGCACTCAGCAAAGACCAAAAAACACTCGGCAAAGGCTTTGCCGAGTGTAACACTCGGCAAACAGCACACGGCATCTACAGTGTTGGCAAACAGCTATTTGCCGAGTGTTTTTTATTACGCACTCAGCAAATGGTTTGCCGAGTGTCAAATTTGACACTCGGCAAAAAAAGTGGTTTGCCGAGTGTTTTTCCAAAATACACTCGGCAAATGATTATTGTTTGCCGAGTCTTTTTGGGAATTACACTCGGCAAAACCTATTTTTCAAAGAATTTTTTTTTTCTCAGCATACCATTATTGTTTGCCGAGTGTTTTTGGAAATTACACTCGGCAAACCTATTTTCCAAAGAATTTTTTTTCTCAGCATATTTAAGTTTAATTGCTGTCATACAAAACACTCTTAGTACAGAAGTTCTACTCCAGCAAACAGAACAAAATAAGTGACACCCAACGTCTACTCCCAGTCGATCCCACTAGACATCATCATCTACTTTCCTTTGATCTTGCAGTAGGCATACAATCCAGAGCCCAGAAACCCTAATCCCTGACCGATAACATTAAGCTGCATACGAAACTGGGGTTCAGTATTCACGGGAGGTTATACAAACATAAGTGGCGCATAAGAAACAAGCCCCAAAACTTACAAGATCAAAAGGAAAGGCCACCAAATAGCACCCAACCAATTCCAACGGTGAAGAAATCCTGCAGAAACAGCGTAACATGAATATCACTACTCAAAAATGGTTTGTATGTTGGCCTATATGGTTGAGTGGAATAACTGGATGGCAGCTGTACCTTCAAGTTTCCACACATCGATTGTGTGAGTGCAGAATTCAGGATTGTGTTCCAGAAGATAGTGTAGTTCAGTAGAAATGCTAAGATGCACGAAAATAGCAGCACAGCCTACAAGTGAAATTTCATTATCAGTGACATTCATAACTTTATTAACATTACATGATATAATGGAATACTACTCACTACCGGAAATGTTAAATTTGCCGAGTGTTTTTATGTTTGCCGAGTGTATTTTCTCGGGCACTCGGCAAACAAGTTCTTTGCCGAGTGCTGCGCTAAAAACACTCGGCAAAAAAAAAAACACTCGGTAAAGAGGAGGTTTGCCGAGTGTAAAAAAAACACTCGGCAAAGATGGGGTTTGCCGAGTGTTTTTTTTACACTCGGCAAAGAAGTAAAATATTTTTTCTGGAAAAGAAGGAGAAGAAAAAAAATGAAAAAAAACTTTGCCGAGTGCTTAGATCTAGGACACTCGGCAAAGAAAAAAATATTTTTTCTGGAAAAAAAGAAGAAGAAAAAAAATAATTTTTTTTGCCGAGTGTCTAGATCTAGGACACTAGGCAAACACTGCTTTGCCGAGTGCCAGATCTAGGACACTCGGCAAAGCTCCAGCACTATAACTCACGCACCCCGGAAGCAGTGCCGGCCCTAAGGGGGGGCAGGAGGTGCGATGGCCGGGGGCCCAGCCAGGATGGGGGCCAAGCCCAAGTATGAAGTGTATAAGACCCCAAATATATAGTGTAAAAAAAAACGAAGCCCAGACTTGCAACGTTGCAGGCAGGTCTGCAGGCCCATCGGCCTCTTTTCAGCAGGAGGCCAGGAGCCGTCGGCCTCTGTCTTTCTGCCCTTTTTTTATCACCACGCACTCACATAGACTTCCGCCGATGGCCGATCGACTCGAGCCGCTCAGACTTCCAGGACTAGGACAGTCCGCAAACGGCGAGACGCAGGCACGCAGCGCCGATCCAGACGCAGCCCCGCACAGACTTCCGCAAATGGCGAGATGTAGTGCCGATCGAGTGATCACCACGCGAGGCAGCCGAGGGCCCGAGGCAGGGCTCGACGAGGACGACGAGTCGACGACATCTGAAGATTTATCTTGGTTATTGCCTTCTGCCCTTTCTGTGATTTATGAATCTTGGTTCTCAATCAGTTCATGTCTAAATTGTATAGGCCCTAGGGTTTTTTTCCTTGTTCAAATTTTATCTAGTACTTTGTACTCATATAGTCATATTTTTCTTGTAATTTAGGTCAGGTGTAAGAATTTTAGAATGTTACCTAAGAAACATTTGTCAGGGGCTGCGAAAAGAAAACGGAAAAGACAAGAAGAACAGTTTGTTCAGTCACAACAAGGTGCTTTAGATAAGTTTTTTTCAGCTTCAAGTAGTGTTGTGCGTGATGACAACCCTATAGATGCACCTAATAATCAAGAAGAAGAACAACAACAAGTTAATGACAATTTAAGTGAACAAGTTGATGCTATAGAGAATGAAAATTTATAGCCTTCCTCTCAACATGAAAATTCAATTGATGATGTGCAACCTTCTATTCATGATGTCTTTGATCCCAGAACTTGGGAGAATCTTGATAATAAGGGTAGAGATATTTTGATTGAAAAAGGACTAGTGAGAGAATTGAATCTTGAGTTCCCTGTAGATGCTCACAATAGACATTTTTCATATGCTTACTATTTTAGAAAGTTAAGCAATGGTGAGGTGGTTGATAGAAAATGGTTGGTTTACTCTAAACATGTGGACAAAGTTTTTTGTTTTTGCTACAAATTATTCAAATCAGACCAGAACAAAAGTTTGGTAGCACATGATGGATTGAGGGACTGGAAACATCTTAGTTTAAGACTCAAGGAACATGAGAATAGTGTTGAGCATATAAGAAACATGAATACTTGGAATGAACTTAGGCTGAGGTTGAGCAAAAATAAAACAATTGATGATGATTTGCAACGAGAAATTGCAAAGGAGAGAGAGCGTTGGAGACAAGTTTTAGTAAGAGTCGTTTCTGCTGTCAAGTTTCTTGCTAAACATAATTTGGCTTTCCGAGGGCAAAATGAGAAACTATATCAAGCTAACAATGGTAACTTTCTGGGCACAGTTGAAATGATGGGTGAATTTGATCCTGTGATGCAAGACCATATTAGGCGGATTCAAAATAGTGAGATTCATCATCATTACCTTGGGCATAAAATTCAGAACGAGATGATTTCTCTTCTTGCATATTGTGTAAAACAAACTATATTAAAGATCATTAAGGATGCCAAGTACTTTTCTGTGATTTTAGATTGTACTCCAGATGTGAGCCATGAAGAACAAATGACTCTAATTATTAGGTGTGTGAATATATCGGGGAATGTTCCAAGGGTAGAGGAGTTCTTCTTAGAGTTTTTGAAGGTTGATGACACATCAGGATTGGGTCTTTTTAATGAATTAAAGAGTGCATTGGTCTCTCTTGGTTTGAATATTGATGATGTGAGAGGTCAAGGGTATGATAATGGTTCAAATATGAAGGGGAAACACTAAGGTGTTCAGACGCGCTTGCTTGAAATTAATCCAAGAGCACTATATATGCCGTGTGCATGTCATAGTCTGAATCTTACTCTTTGTGATATGGAAAATCTTGCAGGTAAACTATTATTTCTTTTATATGTTATATATTGTTTTCATATAATATGCCATTATTTGGGATCTTACTATTTGTGATATTTGAAATCTTGCAGGCAAGCTATTTCTTTTTTTGGCATTATCCAATGTATATACACCCTGTTTGCAAAATCTACCAAAAGGTGGAAGATTTTGGTTGATAATGTCCCATGATTGACAGTTAGTCATGGTCTAATACTCGCTGGGAAAGCCGAATAAAAAGTGTTCAAGCTATCAGATTCCAAACTCCTCAAATAAGATCAGCTTTAATAGCGCTAGAGAAGGCTTCAACTGATGACCCAATGGCAGTTAGTGAATGTCAATCTTTGGTGAGTGCACTTGAGAATTTTGAATTTATAGTTGGTTTGGTTATCTGGCATGATATTTTATTCTCTATAAATAAGGTTAGCAAGAAGTTGCAATCTAAAATTGTGAGTATAGATGCTACTCTCAAACACATTGAAGGTGTCATATCATATTTTAAGAAGTATAGAGATGAAGGTTTCACTTCTAGTATGGATACAGCAAAAAACATTGCATCTGAATTGGATATAGAGCCAATATTTCCTACAAAACGTCAACGAAAAAGAAAGAAACATTTTGATGAACAAGATGACCAAGACGAGGAAATACAACAGTCTGTTGTGGACTCTTTTAGAAGAGAGTACTTCCTAGTTATGATTGATTCTGCAATTGCTTCATTGACTAGTAGATTTGAGCAGATGACAGCATTTGATAATGTTTTTGGGTTCTTGTTCAACTCAGAAAATTTGAAATCCTTGGATGAAGCTGATCTTTGGTTACGCTGCAAGATTTTTGTGGAAAAATTTTCTCATGATAACTCATCCGATGTTGAGATCAATGATTTTTTTTCAGAATTAAAGGTGTTGCAAGTGACTTTGCCAGATTCTTTGATGTCAGCGCCAGAGATTCTGATGTTTGTTATGGATGCAGATTGCTATCCAAATATTTCAGTTGCCTATCGAATTCTTTTAACTGTACCTGTGATTGTAGCTTCGGCCAAAAGAAGTTTCTCAAAATTGAAGTTGTTGAAGAACTATTTGAGATCAACTATGTCACAAGAAAGGTTAAATGGCTTGGCTATGTGCACCATCGAGAAGGATATCTTAGACACTATTGATCTCGATACCGTCATTGATGATTTTGCATCAAGAAATGCCCGAAGAAGTATCTTTTTATAAGAAGCAGTAGATATGATGGAGTTCTATTCTTCTTTAAGTTAATCGTATTAGTTCTAGAAGTACAAATATATTGCTCTTTTAGTCTACGTTGTTCCTCGCTCTTGATAATTATCAGACATATTAAATTAAAAATATATTATTGGATTTGCTTTCCCTATACAAGTAAAATTAGTCTATATATTCTAAAATTTTATGGTCTAGAGGGGCCATCGCGACGAGTTCACCAGGGGGCCCTCGAAATGATAGGACTGGCGCTGCCCGGAAGTCTCCGTTGTTACGTCTCTGCTGCCCGCCTCTCCACTCCACCCTCCTCTAGTCCATTCCAAGTCCCCCACCGGCCACCACCACCACCACGCCAGCCAGCCCCACCACTCCATCCGAGTCTTCGACTCCAAGTTGTCCTCTAGGATTCCTAAATCGAAGCTGTGATTTTCGTTCACTGTGTTTCTATTTTTTTCTCCTTTTTCATTCTTGAGTTTGATCTCAATTTCCCGGAGTTTGGGTCAATCCCATGCAATGATTTTTGGGGAATAGGTTCGTGCTAGGTTGAATTGCATCTGTGCAAAATTTGGGAGCGTTTCATGGAGTTTTAGTTTGGTTTTCGTCAGATTTTTGGTCGCTCCTTTTTCTTCTGTTCGTTCTTGCTTCTTCTCTGTTAGTGTGTTCGTGACTGTATCGAGCAGGAGCAGCTGTCCAGCAGCCCAGCGGCAGCACTACCAGCGCTAAGTGCTCAGGCACCAAGCGAGCTCACTTGAGCGGTTCTTGCTGTGGGTGCTCGTGGCTAGCAGCTAGCCTCTCTCCCTCCTGTTCTGCCCTGTGCTTGACATCGTGGTGCACCAGGTCTTGATTCAGGCCACCGGAATTGTCTCCAGTCACCACCAGCAGGCAGGGAGCACTCACCAGTGGCCGAGTGTTCAGCAGCAGGCCTCAGGCGTCGAGCATCTCGTCCATCCCGCTTAGCCAAACGGTGTTCGCCCCTGCCCGGAGTCGCTCGCCTGCTATCGCTCGATTTGCCTCTGCTCGTTTCACCTGTGATTTTGGATTGGGAATGGAGGCCTGAATCCTCCAGTTGTCCTTTGGGATTCCTAAATCGAAGCTATGAAATTCGTTCACTGTGTTTCCAATTTTCCCCTTTTTTCGTTCTTGAGTTTGATCTCAATTTCCCAGAGTTTGGGTCAATCCCGGGCAATGATTTTTGGGGAATAGGTTCGTGCTAGGTAGAATTGCATCTGTGCAAAATTTGGGAGCGTTTTATGGAGTTTTAGCTTGGTTTTCATCAGATTTTTGGTCGCTCCTTTTCATTCTGTTCGTTCTTGCTTCTTCTCTGTTAGCCCTTGTTTAGTTCCATGAATTTGGATTTTGGGGCTACTGTAGCACGTTCGTTTTTATTTGGCAAATAGTGTTCAAACATGGACTAATTAGGCTCAAAACGTTCGTCTCGTAATTTCCCACCAAACTGTGCAATTAGTTTTTCTTTTCGTCTACATTTAATACTCCATACACGGACCGCAAACATTCGACGTGACAGGTACTGTAGCAACTTTTTGGAAGTTGGAGTGGAACTAAACAAGGGCTTAGTGTGTTCATGACTGTATCGAGCAGGAGCGGCGGCATGGTGGTGGCGGCGGGCGGCGTGGTGTGCTGAGAAAAAAATATTTTTTTTCTTTGGAAAATTGGTTTGCCGAGTGTTCCCAAAAACACTCGGCAAACAATAATCATTTGCCGAGTGTATTTTGGAAAAACACTCGGCAAACCATTTTTTTTGACGAGTGTCAAATTTGACACTCGGTAGACCATTTGCCGAGTGCGCGATAAAAAACACTCGACAAATAGCTGTTTGCCGACACTGTAGATGCCGTGTGCTGTTTGCCGAGTGTTACACTCAGCAAAGCCTTTGCCGAGTGTTTTTTGATCTTTGCCGAGTGCGTGTAGCACACGGCAAAGTTCCTGTTTCCGGTAGTGACTTGACATTACTCACTATTTCGTTGTCTACCTGTTTTGAGTGTTAAATTAGTATGAAAAATAAACAAATTATCATGTAAAGTGACCTGAAGATCATCTACAGCAGCTATACTATACACTACTAATTGGACTGAATGAAAGAATTTTGAGGTTTCAAACTGGAGGCACTATCAATAGGTCATCGTAATAGTATTATGGATAATTGTTGCTAAATTAGAACATGATAAATGATATTAAAGGACTAGAGGGTGGTATTATCAAAATTATCAGCACCAGCAAAACTTGACTTGGGTGAGAGTGAGTCTCTGTGACTACACACAAGGTAGTGCTCATGTGCTTGAGTAACAGGTTATAAGATGGTAAGATATAAGAAGATTGATTTGAAGTTAAGAGCAATCAAATAGTGTTCGAGAAGAAAAAAGGGCAATCAAAATAATACCATTGCACAACATCAGGCCAAAGCTATTGAGGCCACTAGATTTTTCTAGGGGAGGAAAAAGAACATCTGGTCAGAAGGATTTTGTACGGTCAAAGAACATTATATGTTGGAAAGGAAACTGCTTTACCTATACGGTTGATAGTAGCAAGATAAACAACTGTCGTAATGTTGGCCACAAAGACAATAGCATACCCACAAGCATCAAATGACAAGTCTCGAGCTCCAGCAACAAATGCACCAAATACAATCAAAGCCACACTGATAAAAAGCTTGGTTAACAACCAGATAGTGGAACATTATAGATTCACAACAGTACCAAGTTTTGAAAATGTTCAGCATAACAAATGTTGTATCCTATTACTGGGTATAGGTACAGTAGTATGTACAGAAACCTATTACTACTGGATGAAACAAATATAATCATATAATCAAAGGCTTATACAAAATCGATAATGTGTTCAAATACTTATGTTTGACACTGCCAAGGGCATAAATGCATTTAATGAAATAAAACTCTTAGAACTGTGTAGTGGTATTTGTTGATATTTGAAAATATAGATGTTGGGCTTGAATTTTACCAGCTCCTCCAATTTACCACTATAAATGAGGATCCCACCAAGTCCTCAACAAATTACTGTTAATCCGTTCAGGACATGAGACTCAGACGAAACAGACTACAATGAATTTCAAATAACAAAAATGAATTAATGATCAAATCAGGAACTAATTCATATTGAAAGCAAATGTGAGTTTAAACATTGTGCTGGGGATGACAACTTACAAACCCAATGGCACAACATTGCAGTTGCAGCTTCACAAACTAGCAGAACAGAGATAATTGTGCTACATTATTACAAAGGTATTTGTCCCAACTTTTAGGCCATGGCATGTAAAATTAAAATCCAAGAGACTTGGTATTTACTACCATATAATCTGATTTGGATAATAAGATTCATCAGAAACATTTAATTGAGCAGTGACAAATTTAAGTATACCACGTCAGTGAAGTATCGGTCACCAACCTGGAGCAGTGACAAATTTAAGTTAGAAAACTTGTACATGTTATGAGTAAATAGCTCATAATTGAACTTCACTAGTAGAGAACAGACCTTTGATCCAAGGGCCAAACCAGGCTCTAGTCCCGGGAAATATTGCGCCTGGGATTAGAGAGACCATTAGTCCTGGTTGGTGGCTCCAACCGGGACTAAAGGTCCTTGCCAATGACTTCTGCGCCAGGCCGTTGTGGCAGGGGACCTTTAGTCCCGGTTGGAGCCACCAACCGGGACTAAAGGTCGACCTTTACTCCCGGTTGGTGGCTCCAACCGGGAGTAAAGCTCTTGTCCCGGCTAGTGGCATGGCCCGGGACTAGAAAGTGACCTTTAGTCCCGGTTGGATCCACCAACCGGGACTAAAGGTCCCCCCTATAAATCCTACTGGCCATCTTCTTCCTCCCTGAGCCCACCCGAGAGCTTCAGTTCAAATTTAAGCAGTGTTCTTGCTCTTTCTCCATCCATTCTTCGATTCCTCCATCGATTTCTTTGATTCCTCCGTCGATTCTTCGGTTCTAAAGGTTACCAACTTCATACTCTCATGTTTCACCATTTTCTTATCTCATTTTGTTCACTATATATATATGGTTCTTTATTGTGGTTTTTTTCATTTGTAAGCAATTTGAGCTCAAAATCACTTCAAGCTTGCATATTTACATGAAGGAAGGTTAAAGTAGCTATTAAAAACTAGTATTCACCGTTCATTTGTAGCATGCATAGCACACTTCATTGTTTAGAGATATAGAGAATTTTAGAGTTTTTTTAGTTTTATTTGTTTATAAAATGAGAAATTTATAGTGTATTAAAAAATGAGTATAGAGAGTAGATGGCAACTGCTTCCGGGTCCTCGGCCTCTCATGGGTTTCAAAAGCGATTTAGGCCGGGCCTCCCACTCATTGCATGCGGCAAGTGTTGTGATGAGACGAAGATTGTGATGGAGTACCGAGTGAAGAAGGAGGGTCCCAACAAGGGTCGCATTTTCTACAAGTGTCCGGATCGCAATGTGAGTTATTTTATTGTATTTAATGACTATGGTTAGTTTATACCTATTTTCATGATGGTTGTGATTAAAGTTCTAATTTTCTGTTTTAATTTCAGTGGGATGGCACTGGATGTTCAGGCTTCTACTGGGAGGAAGAGTATGTTGAACTCGTGCAAAAATATCTTGCACAACAGGTAGATATGGCGGCTAATGAGGCAGTGATCTAGCTGAAGAAGCCCAAAGATGTTGAACAAACAGGGGATCTGTCTGTTTTAGTTGGGATTGGTCACAAAATCCTTGCGCTGCTGAAGTGCATTTTAGCTTTAGTGTTTTTAGTGGTAGTTGGGATTGTCTACATTGTAGCAAGGCTTTCTTAAATTTATAGCTTTTGTGGTGGTATGCATGTTGTATAATTAACTAATTATGTTCTAGGTTTTAATACGATATTTATGTCATGTAATGTAGATGAGTCGGCATTGGATATACAATGCTGATCGTCGCTCCCAAGAGTTCATGGACGGCGTGCATTCTTTGTTACGTGCAGCCGAGGCAAACAAATGCGATGGTTTCATGTGATGCCCATGTGCCATATGTAAGAATATGATGGAATATGCTAACTCAAAGACTCTTCATTCACACTTGTTCAAGTCGGGTTTCATGTCAAACTATATTTGTTGGACGAAGCACGGAGAAACCAGAGTTGTAATGGAAGAAGGTGAAGAAGAACAATGGGGCGATGATGACATTTTTGCTGAATATGGTGCCTTCAATGATACTACAATGGGGGAAGCTGAAGAAGAGGTGGGGGCAAAGGAGAAGCCCGCTGAAGAAGAGGTGGGGGCAGAGGAGAAGCCCGCTGAAGAAGAGGTAGGGGCAGAGGAGGAGCCCGCTGACGATCTTGGTCAGGCCATTCGTGACGCACAAAGAGAATGCGAAAGTGAAAAGGAGAAGATCAAGTTCGACCGCATGCTAGAGGATCACAAGAAATTGCTATACCCAACTTGTGATGCGGGGCAGAAAAAGTTAGGTTCCACATTGGAATTGCTGCAATGGAAGGCAAAGAATGGTATATCTGACAAGGGATTCGCGGAGTTACTAAAAATCCAAAAGAAGATGCTTCCGAAGGATAACGAATTGCCCAGCACTATGTACGAAGCAAAACAGGTAGTCTGCCCTTTAGGATTAGAAATCCAGAAGATACATGCATGTCCTAATGACTGCATCCTCTACCTTGGCACGGAGTACGAGAAGTTGGATGCATGCCCTGTATGTCACGCATCGCGGTATAAGATCAGGCGAGATGACCCTAGTGATGTTGAGGGTGAATGTCCCAAGAAGAAAATCCCTGCCAAGGTTATGCGGTATGCTCCTATAATACCACGCTTGAAACGCCTTTTTAGAAACAGAGACTGTGCAAAGTTGTTGCGATGGCACAAACAAGACCGTAAGGTAGACAATATGTTGAGACACCCTGCTGATGGGTCCCAGTGGAGAGCAGTCGATAGAGAATTCCCCGAGTTTGCAAGTGACGCAAGAAACTTAAGGTTTGCTTTAAGTACGGATGGTATGAATCCTTTCGGGGAGCAGAGCAGTAGTCACAGCACTTGTCCTGTTACTCTATGTATCTACAACCTTCCTCCCCGGTTATGCATGAAGCGTAAGTTTATTTTGATGCCGGTGCTCATCCAAGGCCCAAAGCAACCTGGCAACGACATCGATGTGTACCTGAGGCCACTAGTTGAAGAACTTCTACTTTTGTGGAACAAGCCAGGTGTACGCGTGTGGGATGAGCACAAGCAGGAGCACTTTGACCTGCGAGCATTGTTGTTCGTAACAATCAATGATTGGCCAGCTCTAAGTAATCTTTCAGGACAATCAAACAAGGGATATAATGCATGCACGCACCCATGTGGAAGAAGAGGTCCATATTTTGGGAGCTACCCTATTGGCAAGTCCTAGAGGTCTACAGCGTGATCGACGTGATGTACCTGATGAAGAATCTTTATGTGAACCTGCTAGGCTTCATGGGCATGTATTGGAAGCCTAAGGACACAATTGAAGCACGACAGGACCTGCGGTGTTTGAAAGAATGAGACAACCTGCATCCAGAGAAGACAGATGATGGACGCCAGTACATAAGTCCTACCAGCCACACTCTTAGCAAAGAAGAGAAGGACATCTTGTTTGAATGCCTAGATAGAATTAAGGTACCGTCTGGATTCTCCTTGAATATAAAGGGTATAATAAATGTGCCAGAGAAGAAATTTGGACACTTAAAGTCCCATGACTGCCATGTGCTCATGACTCAATTGCTTCTAGTTGCATTAAGAGGAATTCTATCGCCAAATGTACGTCTAGCCACCGTGAAGCTATGTGCATTCCTCAATGCAATTTCTCAGAAGGCAATCGATCCAACAGATCTAGCGAAACTACAGAATGATGTGGTTCAATGTCTTGTCAGCTTTGAGTTGGTGTTCCCTCCTTCCTTCTTTGATATCATGACACACCTCCTAGTTCATCTGGTCAAGGAGATTACTATTCTTGGTCCTGTGTTCCTACACAACATGTTCCCCTTTGAGAGGTTTATGGGAATCCTAAAGAAATATGTTCACAACCATGCTTGGTTAGAAGGAAGCATCGCCAAGGGCTATGGAACAGAGGAGGTCATTGAGTTCTGTGTTGACTTCATTCCCGATATTAACCCGATTGGTGTTCCTGAATTGCAACATGAGGGGAGACTAAGTGGAAAGGGGACACTAGGGAAGAAAACATATATTGGTAAGGGTGATGATTATTTCAATAAAGCACACTACATAGTTCTACAGAACTCCTCCTTGGTAGATCCGTATATTGAGACACACAAGAACCTCGTCCGATCTGAGTTCTCAGGGAAGTCTGAAGCATGGATTACGTGTCAGCACATGGAAACTTTCAGCGATTGGTTGCGAAAAGAATGTCAGGGTGATGAGAGTATTGATGAGGAGCTGTATTTGTTGGCTAGGCAGCCATCGTGGCATATCCTCACATACAAAGGGTACGAGATAAATGGGAATATATTTTACACAGTAGCACAAGATAAAAGGAGCACCAACCAGAACAGTGGTGTCTGCATAGATGCCACTGACCCTAGTGGGAACAAGCAAACATACTATGGCCGCATAGAGGAGATATGGGAACTAGACTATGCATCTCATTTTAAGGTACCTTTGTTCAAGTGCTAGTGGGTAAAGACGACTGGAGGCGGCGTAGCAGTCGACAAACAGTATGGAATGACAACAGTGGACCTCAACAATATTGGGTACAAAGGCAAACCGTTTGTCCTTGCGAAGGATGTGACTCAGGTGTTCTATGTCAAGGACATGTCTACAAAACCAAAGAGAGGGAAAAACGACAACCACCCAATCAATGATGAGCCAAAGCGCCACATAGTTCTTTCAGGAAAAAGAAACATCGTCGGAATCGAAGACAAGTCAGACATGTTAGAAGATTATGAAATGGATGACCGAATTTCACCCTTCACAGTGAACAAAGACCCTAGCATCTAGCTAAACGATGAGGACACTCCATGTTTACGGCGCGATCATAACCAAGGGACGTACGTCAAGAAGAAGTTCATTACTGTGCCCGCTTGATATATATATTGATGTTCAATAGTGTATATTAGAGATATTATGTAATAATTGTGAATTTATGTTTGATGTTGAATTATGTCACGTTGAAATGATGTGAAAACAAATTTATGTTTGATGTTGGGATTATGTCACGTTGAAATGATGTGAAAACAAATTTATGTTTGATGGTGGGATTATGTCACGTTCAAATGATGTGAAAACAAATTTCCAGTCGAAACACAAGAGTTTTTCTGAATTTAATTAAACACTATATTTTTGCATTATCGAAATAGTAATTTAAACACTATATTGTGTTTTAAAACTTGTTAAAAAAATTAAAACTTTAGGTCACATAATTTTCCTGTGTGTAATAAAGCAAAATAGAATCTATATTTTTTTTAAAATATTTTTAAGTCTTTTATTTAATTTTCTGTGCAATTAACTATCCTTTTATCATTTGTGTAAAAAGAAATATATTAAAATCCTAATGAATTGGCGGGCAGCGAAACTGCAGTTTGGCTGCCCGCCAAAAACCTTTAGTCCCGGGCGCCACAACCAGCCGGTACCTTTTGTCCCGGGTGCCACCACCAGCCGGGACTAAATGTGTGACCTTTAGTAACGGGCGTTAACAGGGCCCGGGAATAAAGGGCCTTTAGTCCCGGCTGGTGGTGGCGCCCGGGACTAAAGGTCCTCTCCCTTATATAGCCTGTGCGCCCGCCCTGGCCCCTCTTCTTCCTCCTCCCCACTGCCGAGCCCGCCACGACTAAGCGCCGCCCCCCGACCACCATGGCCCGTCCCCGCTCCGCCGCGGCCGTCCCCGCCCTGGCCCCGCTCCGCCGCGGCCGGCCCCGCTCTGCCGCAGCCGTCCCCTCCCCAGCCCCGCTTCGGCGTGGCCATCCTCGCCTCGGCTCCACTCCACCGTGGCTGGCCCCGCTCTACCGCGGCCGTCCTAGCCCGCTCCGCCGTGGCCATCCCCGCCGCCGGACTGGTGCCTTGCCCCCTAAACCGCCGGATTGGAGGAGAGGAGGAGCAGGGCAGTAGAGGAGAGAAGGGAGGTGGAGGAGAGAAGGGAGAAGGAAGAAGGAGAAGGGAGGAGAAGGAGAAGGGAGAAGGAAGAAGGAGAAGGGAGGAGGAAGGAGAAGGGAGGAGGAGGAGCCTCGGCCGCCGGCCACGCCCCTCGCCGCCTCGTCATCACCGCCTCCGGACGCCCATCACCGCCGACCCCTACATACGTCGATCGTAACCGCCGACCCCTACGTATGTCGATATGTATTTGTATGTGATATATGCAGAGGAATGCCTCGTTGTGTTGTATGCGGAGCAACGTCGCCTCGTTGTGTTGTATGCGGAGCAACGCCGCCTCATTGTGTTGTATGCGGAGCAACGCTGCCTCGTTGTGTTGTATGCGGAGCAACGTCGCCCTGTTGTTGTATATGCGGAGCAACGCCACCCTGTTGTTGTATACCCTAGCGAGAACGACGATTCGCCCTAGCGAGAATGACGAATTCGCCCTAGCAAGAACGACGAATTCGCCCTAGCGAGAACGATGAATTCGCCCTGTCGTTCTTGCTAGAGCGAATTGTCGTTCTCGCTAGGGCGAATTCGTCGTTCTCGCTAGGGCGAATTCGTCGTTTATATGACTTGTTTACATATATGACTTGTTTATATATATGACTTGTTTATATGACTTGTTTACATATATGACTTGTTTACATATATGACTTGTTGACATATATGATTGTTTACATATATGAATTGTTTATATATATGACTTGTTTATATGACTTGTTTATATATGTGACTTAGATTTATTTTGTTTATGACTTATTGTACATATATGACTTGTTTACATATATGACTTGTTTATATATATGTGACTTAGATAAATTTGTATATGGCTTATTGTATATATATGACTTGTTTATATATGTGACTTAAATTTTGTTAAATTTGTTAGATATGGCTGCCCCGGGAGACAACATGGAGGAAGAAATGATGAATATTATTGCCAATGCTGGTGAGCAGGATGTTGATGACGGAAGTCAATACCTAGCTCTTGAAAATGAGCAAGAAAATGTTTTGCAAGAAAATACAGGCGAGGTATATATACTAAATATATATTATATGTGAATATTGTATATATTTCTGTGTACAAAAGATATTTATTTATTATTTTTTATATGTAGCCCTCTGGATCGGTGACCACAACGGCGAAGAGCAAAAATGTTCGAGGACCAAAGAAACCACTGGAGGGCCGGTACATAATATTGGAATTCAACATCGAGATAGGCGAACCACTTGGTCCACATAAAAGGAAATTCGTGGAACACTGTGGGTACCTTGTAAGGGACAGAATTCCGATCAGTATCCGTGAATGGAAGAAAAAGATCAACGAGCCTGATGTTAGTTTTGTCTCTGATGTTGACAAGAATTTGCTCTGGAATGATATCCTTGCCCATTTCACGTTGCAAGCGGATGATTATGATGATATCAACGATGATGAATTGAAGGAGCTAGTTCGATCGTGGGCTATGAAGAAGATGGCCACACAATTCCAGACTTGGAAGAAACACCTATACAACACATACATCAAGAAGAACGAAACACCGAATTTCAATACTGCTACGGGCCCGATCTCGAAACAGAGGCCCTATTGGAATGATTTCGTAGAGTACAAGACATCAGCAGAGGGTGAGGCACGAGTGAGAAGGAACCAAGAGAATGCCTAAAAAAGGTATACCACCATGACATGGGATCAGGTGGCTACGATACTGCCATTCCAAAGTGGTAAAAAATGGAAGCGGACATTATTGCCAAGGGGATCGAACCAGAATTAGCCAAGTGGCCCCCATGCTCGAAGAATTGGTTTTTCGGTCATAGGGGAAGAATTGACCCATAGACCGGTCTGGCAGTGTATGGGCAAAAACTCAAAACAACAGCACGTCGATTGGCTTTTGCTATAGAAGCTAAAGAGATTGGTGTGTTCAAGCCCAATAGAGAGAAGGATGAGCTGACGTATGCCATCGGGACTGCTGAACACACTGGCTGAACCAGAGGCTTAGGACGCAACACTCCATGGGTTCATGGTTTCCCTAATGATAGGGATACCTACCGAAGCCTCCAGAGAAGCAAGGAGGAGCAAGCAGCGTGGGTGACAATGTTGGAGGAAATGGTGCTTGAAGCAAAGGAGCGAGAAAAAGCAATGGAAGCAAGAATGCAGGAAGAAATCAGAAAGCAAGTGCAGATAGCAATGAGTGCCCAGAGGCAGGCATTAGAGCCAGGAATGAATGTTAATATTAGCCCCCCTGGTCAGTTGAAAAGCAGCTGCGCTTCCACTGAGCTGCCAAAGCAAGATGACACAGCGCTGCGCTTCCCCGTGGATGATGTCACTACTCCAATGACATCAATTGAGCTACATGTTCCAAGGGGGAATGACACAATCAAGGTCGTTGTCGGTGTTTTTACTCCTCCAGACCCTACCAAGACACCAAGAATCCATGGGGCACCAATACAACCTGGATATGCTAGGACCGCAGTGGATAAAGTGAGCAAAGGTTATGAGGATCTAGCTCTTGACATTCCTGGAGGTGATGGAGAGAAGACTCTAGGAGAAGCAGAGAAGGCATATATACTATGGCGCAAGCGCTACATCATTATCCCTGGGGCGTCTGCTCCACCACCAACAGACATTAGGTGCGGACAAAAGTTAACAAAACAATTTTTTGATAATTTTCTATGGGCATGACTAATAATAAGCATTTATATCTCATTATTTTTTGTACTCACAAAGCAGGGCCTCCACCAACCAAAGTCCAGTTGTTACTTCTCCTGACCATCATAGTGCTTAGGGCAATGATGACGCCTTTGAAGGCACTGCTGCATCCCCACCATCTCCAACTCCTCTGCCGCCTCCAAGGAAGTCCACAACTCCTCCGCCGAGGTCTCCAATGCCTCCGCCACCTCCAAAGTCTGCACTGCCTCCAAGGTGGTCTCCAATGCCTCCCCTGCCTCTAAGGAAGCCAGCCCCTAAGAGGTTCGCCCTGCAAACGAAGCCGTTGCCCTACCCGCCGGCAAAGAAGCAGAAAGCAAATACTCATCCAGTTATTCCCCAAAAACTATCTTATGAGAAAAGTGAACAGGAATTAAAGGATGCAGTACAAAAAGAAGTGACAGATTTCTTTGAAGGTGCAAAACAGGCACGACGAGCGAGGGAGAACCCGGAGCCATCATACTTCTTCCTACCTCCAGATCAGCTAAGAAAGAAGTTGGAACAAAAAAATGGGATTCTCTTAAGAGCGCCGCGAAACAACCGATATCGGACTATGACCGCTCTCTCACCAAGTCATATGAGGCGACGCAAAAAAAGAAGAGAGTAGGGAAAGGTGTTGCACAACTCGGACAACAATCGCAACAATCAATCCCCCCTTGTCGTTCCTAACGAATATGGTTCAAACTTAAACTTAGTGGCGGAGGTAGGTGGCTATGAGTCGTTTCTTCGGTTTTATGAGGACACTGGTTTGAACATTGCCGAAGTGCTCGCTGAAGGACCATCTGCTCCGAAAGTGGATCCTTACAAGAAATTTGTACCAGGCCAGAGTCTATACAACCCAAAGAAATTAGGTGAACTGGGTACGCAAATGTACCTGCTAAACGGGTGGTACATGTCGGCGTCTGATGAGGGACAAATCTATCTTTCTGTCGGAATTAGAAACCACCATTACTTCCGTGGCAATGACATTATCTATGTCGAGCTTCCAGAATTACACCAACTATGCCACCTGGACTCTCTCGACAAAAGTCTCATTACCTGCTATTGTCTGTAAGTGTGATTATTTTCTACTATATTCACAATTTCTTTATTATATATTCACAATATATATTCACAATTTTCATGTATGCAGATATGAGATGACAGAACTTAGAAAGAGAAAGGATAATGATGTTGGGTTCGTTGATCCGTATGTCGTATACAAACGCCCTAACCCCCCCCGAAGGATTATAAGCCTCAACCTAAGAGAAATCTCATGAATTTCTTAGTGAACCAACGCGACAAGGAGATACTCTTCCCCTACAACTTCAAGTGAGTGTTATTATAAGTAATTAATGTCGATCATATATATGGGACATCAATATTTCCTTACTAGCTAGTTTCCTCTCTCTCTCTCTCTCACACACACACATATATATATATGTTTATGCAGCAATCACTGGATATTGATGGTCATCGATATGGCCAATAGTAGATTGAAAATCTTAGACTCGTTGAGAAAACCGCAAACGGAGTATCAAGACATGATAGATATTATACAAGGGTAATTAATTTAGTTTCTCTATAACAATATATATATATATATATATATATATATATATATATATATATATATATATATATATATATATAATGGCGCCGATCTCTCAACAATTATTAAAGGTTAAATTATTTTTTTATTTTATTGGGAGCAGGGTTTGGAAACGGTTCATTGAGGAACAAAAAATGAAACATTGCAAAGCGCCACTGGGTGTAATCGCACACAAAGTAAGTACTATAACTACACATTTATATTCAATTAACACCATATGATAATTTCAATTCACCCTAATTGATTTTTTTGTCATAAAAGTGGGTTCTAAGGCAGGAGCAGGGTAACAACTACTGCGGATACTATGTTTGCGAGTTCATCATGGCGTACTCAAAGTGAACTCCTGAAGAGTAACTCAAAGTACGTATATAAATACTTTTTCCTTTAACTTTTATTGCTCTCATTTGTATAAGTAATTACATGAGCAATACACATACATATATATATATATATATTAATACTTTTTCCTTTAACTTTTATTGAAGACTGAATGGTTGAGGGAAAGAGTCATACGACTTGACCAACTTAAAGTAATTCGAGAGACTATAGCTGGATTTCTAAATGACCAGGTCATCAACCCCAACGGCGAGTTCTACAATGACCCGAACGAAACGTGGATGCCAAATCTGGAGGAGTGAATTGCTAAGGACATAAACAATTTATATATCAAATATCAAACCTTTGTAATATATATATATATATATATATATATATATATATATATATATATATACACACACACACACACACACACACACACATATGCACATATTATATGTACATAAAATAACATGTGTATATATATGCATGTACGCGTATATTCGTTTGTTATTTATGTACAAAGTTCGAACGAAAACTTACGCGTGCGAAGTACACATATATATTACTATTAGCAGCGTATTCAAAAATGTATTTTAATATCAAAACTAATCATTAAATGAAAAAAGAAACCAAAAATAGAAACCAGAAAAAGGAAAAAAAAGAGGGACATTTAGTCCTGGTTGGTGTTTACAACCGGGACTAAATGTCCTGCCCCGTGGCGGTCCCTGGCCAGGCCTGGAGGCCCCCTTTACTTCCGGTTGGTGTTTCCAACAGGGACTAAAGGTCCCCCTTTAGTCCCGGGCGTCAAGCCGGGACTAAAGGAGGGTACCTTTAGTCCTGGATTGGTGCTCCTGGTTAGGAAACCGGGACTAAAGGGGTTTCCCAACCGGGAGCAAAAAGCCTTGCTGCACCAATGCTCCTACCATCACAAGATTTGAGGCTAAACAACCAAAGTAAGTCTCTATTTCCTTAGCTGCTCCACCAGGTTTCTTTGTATCTGCACTCAACAGAACGGTGTGCTCGAATCTAATCATCAAAATTCAGCATAAGAATTGCAACAACTGTAAATATATGAGCCTAAGAAAATGGAAGAACACTTTAGATATGGATGTACTAACAAAGGAATAGGTATTCAACAAAGAATACAATACTAACTGTATATTACATGAGGATAGGTATATGCAAGTATAAATGGTAAAATATTGGAATTTTAACTGATTTGGAAATTGCTATTGATATCTCTCATGCTATTACGTATCTTCGGGATGTACCTCTCCATTCAGTCAAACATGCATCTTAATTTCGAAATAGCTGTACTCCAACTTATAACCTTGTGATCGGATTCCATGAACATAATGCAGTAAAAGAACTGCAGCATCTCTGAATGTAATAACCTTAAAAAATGGAAGAAAACTTTATGTACATGTACTAACAAAGAAAAAGGTTTTCTACAAGGAATATAGCCATTACACGTAGTGCTGAGAATGTAGATGGAAGGATCCTAATCAGTTTGAAATCACTTCAAGAATAGTTTATGGCTTAAATGTGATTGCCCTAACCAGTTTGAAAGCACTTTAAGAAAAAAATAACTAGAATAATTCTCTTTAAGAAACAAAAAAAGAAATGCAATGTACTATAGTCAGTGTATATACCTTAGATGGAGCGATCTACCTTCTTGATTCAGTAAAATATGCATCTTAATCTCGAAATAGCTATGCCATTACACGGTCATCGTTAGCTAAGTAACAAAAAGCAGGGTTATTACCTGTAGAGGGCGAGGTAGCGCACGCTGCCGCATCAGCCAGTCACCTGCACGAAGGAGAACACGGAGGGATGTAGGACCTGGGGGAGCAGTCATGGAATAGAGGAGTAGAGGGTGAGGTCTCACCAGATCCGGCGGCAACGAAGAGGAAGAGGCGACGCGCCACGGGCAGGGCGAGGTGCCAAGCGGAGCCACAGACAGGGCAGATGAAGAGGCGACCACACAGGGCTGACGGGTCGACCGGCGTCGCCCGTACTAGGGCAAGGGGCGACGGCAGCGGAGCAGGCACCGTCGGGGATGGGGCCTGGGGCACAACGGGTGGCCCACGGCTGTGGCGGCCTAGGGCGACAGCGTGGCCCTGCGGGAGGCAAGCGAGGTTGGCAGGAGCACCGCACCGTAGCTGCGTGCGCTGTAGACGGGGGAGGGGGAAAGCATGGCGCCTATGCTGGAGCCACCGCTCCATTGCGCGCCAGCCATGGGGGAGGGGGGTACCGTCGCCCACGACCCATGTTGGGCCCGCCCGCGCGGGTGCGCTGCCGCGCTAGGCCGGGGGCGGCCACTACCGTCTCGGAGAGGAGGCGGAAGGGATAAGGGTGGCGTGGTTTGTCGAGGACAGGATGCCGCATCGTTGGTTCCAGAAGGCCGGATGCGGGATATATGAGTGGGGGTTTGCCGAGTGTCCCAGATCTGACACTCGGCAAAGCCCTTCTTTGCCGAGTGCCAGACCAGATGCACTCAGACAAATCCAGCTTTTTTTCATTTTCTTTCTTTTCCTTCTTTTCTATAACATATTTTTCTAAATTTATTCCGAAGTACTTTAAAAATATCTTGTCAAATTCACTCAACAATATATATTTGAGTTTTCTACGAATATTATTCCATTATTTCATGCAGTTATAGCTCAAATTCAATTTATATCAATTAAAATTCTACAATTGTAGTTAATAAATTAAAATTATCAAATAGATCCAAAAAATTACCAAAATTTCACATGAAACAATGTATGTTCTCTATTGCCTATACAAAAAGTTTTGAAGTCAAACCCCAATTCGACTGCAAATCTTACCGAATCCTTCTCAACGCTAGGATTCTTCTTATAAGATGCTTCGGTTTGTAAACATCGTACGTGACAAAACGTGCAAAACCTTATCCATTTTTTACCACAACCTCCACGTATGATATCATCACATCATGACAAATCTCATGATTTTCAAACTTCGTTTGCTATTTTTAGAATTTAAAACCAATTCGGCTACACGTTCGTGGGCGTGTTTCCTGAACGAGATGTTCGAAATTTCTTTTCATTTCCAAGGTAAGGCCTCACACTGGACTTAATAACATGACTATCATTTTTCTACTCATTTTATTCTATCATTTGAATCACTTGCAGTTCAAATTTGACTTAAACCAAAAAATTTCTTGAAATGCAATAAATTAATTAAATATAGCAAACAGATCTAGAAATATACCAAATTTTAACATGGAGTACCACATGTTGTATGTGCAGAGTAGAAAAAGTTTGAAGGTCAGAAGAGAAAAAAACTTATTTCTTTGCCGAGTGCAAAAAAAAACACTCGGCATCGAGCTTGTTTGCCGAGTGCAAAAAAAAAAACTCGGCAAATCCCCTTCTTTGCCGAGTGTTTTTTTAGCACTCGGCAAACCCCCTTCTTTGCCGAGTGTTTTTTTTGGCACTCGGCGAACACGTTTTTTTGCCGAGTGCTTTTCACACAGCACTCGGCAAAGAGCTTGTTTGCCGAGTGCCCGAAGGATTGCACTCGGCAAACCTCCTTGCACTCGACAAATTGACTGTTTCCGGTAGTGAACCGTGGGGCAAGACCAGGATGACGATTTCTTTGTTTATGTTGTTTTTATGAATATTTGTTGCTTTTTGAGGACCTGGATGAAGATTTCTCTGTTTAAGTCATTTTTATGAATATTTGTTGCTTTTGTGTGGACCTGGATGAAGGTCTCTTTGATCAAGTCGTTTTTATGAATATTTGTTGCTTTTGTGTGGACCTGGATGAAGATTTCTTTGATTAAGTCATTGTTTTCATGAATAAATATTTGATTTATGTGTACAACATCATTTATGATCATATATTTTGTCTCGTTCTTGGGCTAGAAAACAACAGAATCGTTCTTGGGCTAGAAAACAACAGAACGGACTGGTACGTTGCACATCCTTTAGTTTGTACTCTGCTGATGATCATGGCTGATGACGATAAAGTTTAGCACATTATGTATTATCTTCTCCATATAGTCGAACATAATACAGTTGTCCAGCGTTAAGTGTGCCTTTGCTTAAGCATTATGTCCTGGGTTCAAACCCAGCATTTTGCATTTTTAAGAATTTCTTTTTGGTTAATTTTTATTCTACTTTTCCAAAATCCTATCTTACTTTTGCCTTTCGCTACTTATCATACTATTTTTTGCTGTTTTTTTTTCTACTACTGCTACGACTACCTACTAGTATTACTACTACCCGAAAGGCGGATCCAGAGTGTTAGCAGTGTTGTCACCTCATAGCAATAACTTATGTAAACTAGTATAGTGCCCGTGCTAACGCCACGGCTTTATTTTAAGGATGCACATTGAAACAACCAAACTATTGTGGTACTTCGTCACATAAATAGAGTACAGCAAGACAATTAAGAGAGATTCCAATTCATTGCATCATTTTCAGTATATTATAGAAACTTGTCCTGTACATACACCATTTAGAGAATGTGTATTATACTGCTAAATTTAATAAAAAACATCAGAAACATTTAGCCAGGTATAAAACATAAATTCTCAATTTTTGCTACCGCTACCGATCTACCAATGTTGTCTTCTTACTTCAGGTGATGTCCAGACATCCCAAAATTCAACAGACCTTTTGGACCTACAATGGCTACTCTATCGGTACTACAGATTAGTGAAAACATAATGAAGTTGAATTAAGAACGAAGCTTAGACAAAAAGAAGGCGTCTACATTTAAGGGGACCTTATTCTTTGAACACACCAATAATTATATCAACATAGGTTGCGTAAGTCTCAGTCTACTGAGTAAGAACAGAAGTTAAGGCAGTGTGATTACTACAATGGTGGTCAAAGATCCTCGTTAAATTTAGAGTTTGCAAATGTAAGTATATCTGGTCATGGCAAGACGAATAGATCATCAATTAAACATGCACAACAGTAAAACACTAATGTAGGTATGGAGTCAGTTCCAAGCATCAAAATTGAAGCTGAGTCAAAACAATAACTATTTATGGAGTAAAACAGTAAAACCCTTATCAGTTACAAATTAAGAAAGATGGAATGCAGAATAAAAGGAATATATTCTTGCAAAAAGAAAAAAATAGGTTGTCAGCTATCATGTCATAGTGAATCACATTCACGGAGTCCATGTTAGTTCATGTTCACCTCATTGAAACCAGAAATAAGAGAGCAGAGAAAATATAAACTATCAAGTGACATATTGTACATTATGGGTTCTATTTCAATATCAGTCCTTTATATGCATGAAAAGCTCAAGCTTCCACAACAAATTTGTATTATAGAAACTGAGTCCTAAGTACTAAACAAAGACCAGTTACTCTCAATCCAATCCCATGTTTATTTACTCACCGATGTCCGATAAAGCTCCATGCACCTGAACTCCATCCCGCTCTGCGCATCTCCGGCAAGCACACATGCCTGTTGTATTTCCATCCTGATGGTTCCATTGGAGCCGCTCCATCTTGAATGAGTGAACAAATTAGTCATATCGAGGAAGCACAACAAACATCATCGACCTAAAAAAAGAATGAAAGCATGAATCAGTTCTTTAGCAAAAAACGCAACCACAAGATGCAAGCAACCACAGGCAACCTCTACGGTAAAAAAATCACTACAATAGAGAGAAGATTTCAAATTTGAGCTAATTATCATACAGAGTACAGGACCATCCTGCTTGTTGCATATTAGAAAAGGGAATGGACATGATCTATTTACCAGTATACCATTGCACACACTGGTTGCAGTTAGGGATGAAAACGGTACGGATAATTTCCGACCGTATTCGAAACCGAATCCGTTTAGAGGGGTTGAGATCTGTCCGTATCCGAGTCCGGATATCCAACATCCGATATTGTATCCGTATCCGAATACTCAAATCGCATATTTATGATGTCGATATCCAATCGTATCCTATCCGACATAGTTGACACTATCCGTATTCGAATCCGAATCCGGACAGAAATATGAAAATAAATGTAATATCGGTGATATTCGTCCGTATCCGATCCGTTTTCATCCCTAGTTGCAGTACCCTAATTATTAGATAACCATGTACCCTTTTCACACCAATTAAAACATTTTCAATAATGATTATCTTTCTGTATAGCAAACCATCTTTAAATGATTCTTAAATTATCCTAAATTATTCCTTATGCACACATAAAATTATTCTCATCTATTAAGCGCTCTTTTTGTTTTGCAACTCCAACAACTCCAAGGCACTAAATTGGTAGGCGCTAAGCTATATGGATTACAAGAGTCAAAATACATGTAAAAAATGGATCATCTGAGCCATTTCAAAAAACACGTTTTGTGCAAGTGGGTCATACGGACCATTCCATCCACCAAACTGGCAGGCGCAAGGTGACCACGGCCTAGCATCCCAAAACAGATGGAAAAAACCGTCACAGCAAGGAGAAATATCACACATACATCAAAATATCTAGCATCTAGATCTGGTGGAAGGTGAAGTCGTGGAGATAAAGAGGCTAACCATGGGGGAGGAGGCAGATCGATGGCCTTCCGCATGAGGCTAGAGTCACTGGAGCACGCGTTGTCGGCGGTCTCGGAGAAGTTGCCACTGCCGTAGCACTCCTTGGGCATCCCCCACGATGCGGTGCTCTCGTCCTCGCCGTCCTCCCACTCGTCGGAGTCCGCTGCTGAGAGGAGCAGATGCCGATGACGAAGGTCTGCCTCATAGGGCTTATCGCCGGGTCCGGCGATGGTGCCCGTGAGGTAAGACATGTTGGCGCCGGTGGCCGCGGGCTTGGCCGCGCCCCCGGCTGTAGGCGGCGGCGCCGGCCACGCACCTGAGCCTGGACGCGCCCCCAGCTGGAGGCTGCTCCACCGGCTGGAGGCGGCTCCTCCGCTGGCCGCACCCCCGGCTGGAGGAGGCTGCTCTGCCGGCCGCACCCCTGGATGGAATCCGCGCAGTCGGCCGTGCCTCCTGCCTCGTCTCCGGCGTCGATCTAGGTTTTAGGTGAGAGGGGGAGAGAGAGAGAGAGAGAGATGCATGGGCGTCGGGGGTGAAGGCCGCTGCAGGCGCGTCGATTGGGGAGAGGATGCGTCGCGGGAGACGCGAGAATTCGGGAGGGCACGTGGGGTGGGTGGGCGTGCGTGACGGGCGCGGAAGCCGGTTGCGAGCCTGACCTGCATGCGCATGCGCGTGGGAAGTCAGCGGGAGGGCGATGGAGGGTAGACACACTAAACATGAGCCGTCGGATTTGGATGAGTAATGAGAGAGAATGGCTAAGAGATAATGTGGTGCATCCGTTTTGATGGTGTTATATTTTCTGGTTGCATTCATGGGTGTGGATGTAGCATAGGTCATAACTGTGGAGCAGATATTTGTTGTGTGACTGTAGATTTATTCTAACTGGTGTATTATAGGGTAGGGTAGATTCAATGGAAAATTACTTTGCAAACTAGAGAAAATAACACCCGTGTCTATCATAACTATGCTAATGACATCAATGATTCTTAATTCTATATCCACCCCTGCTACGACTAGTAGTACTACTACTACTAGCTTCCACTACTATACTACCACACTCATATGCTACTATGAAGATGGTTTTTACATAACCTACACAGCCGGTGCAAAGTCAGCATTATATCATCATTGTCTAATCGGATAAGTAAAATAACATCAGCAAATTGTCGAACTCACTCGAATAGCCCAGTGGTTTATTAGTCATCGCTTGGTCGTAAGGTCCTGGGTTCGAACCTTGTAAAAGGCGCGTGTTTTTTGTTAACCGTTGTTTTTTTTTGCTACTTTTCCAGAATAGCTTCTTAATTGTTGCTTTTTGATACTTTTGAAACCATTTTTTTGTTTTTTTATAGTTTTTTCTCCCCTATGAAACCTATTTTAAGCTTTTCACAACTACTATAGCTACTATGACTACGACGATGATGACATCTACCACTACTTGCCATACTCATATAGCTATACTCTTATGCTTAGATTACAATAGCTATACTCTTATAGCTGTACTGCTTGCCATACTCATATAGCTACTACATTGATGACGACCACGACCACGACGACGACAACTACTACTTCCCATACTCATATAGCTATACTCTTATGCTTAGAATAGCTATACTACTTGCCATACTCATATTGCTACTATGGCTACGACGACGACGACAACAACTACTGCTGCTGCTGCTCTTATACTCTTATTATACTCTTATAGCATACTAACTTTTCATTTGTTAGTGAGGATAACTTATTAAGTGTTAATTGTAGTCGGTGCATCAACATAGTACTCGACTATATAAATCCGCTCTAGAGGTGGATATCGAGCCAGCTCGGCTCGGCTCGGTCCAGCTCGAGCTAGCTCAGGGACTCGTTAAGCCAACGGAGGTGGAGTGCTAGTTCGGCTCGGCTCGTTTGCCACCTCGAGCTGGCTCATTATCTCTAACGACTATAGATGGCCAACGGGCCTGTGCCAGCCCGGCACGGCACGGGCCTGTGCCAGCACGGCCCGATAGCCAACGGGCCGGCAGGGCACGCCGTGCCCTCCGGGCCGTGCCTTACTGGGCCACGGGCCCGGCCTTCGGCTCAGGCACGGCCCTATGGGCCGATTTCCGTGCCGGGCCAGCCCGCGAAGCACGACCTGAATTACGGGCCGTGCCAGCCCACGACCCGTTACCCTTGCATTCACAAACAGATCACAGTTTCACATAATCTCCAATACATTCACAGATCAGATCACAGTTTCATACATTCACAGAATCAAAGTTTCATACATTCACAGATCACAGTTTCATACATCCACAGAATCAAAGTCCAAATGTCCGATACATTCACAGATCACAGTTTCATACATTCTCAGAATCAAAGTCCAAATGTCCGATACATTCACAGTCCAACAGAGATATCAAATATCAAACTCCAAACTCCAAAGCTGACAGATAACAAAAATAACCAAAATGAGCTGTTTAGTGCAATGCTGCCTCATTAAAAACCTTTCTAGGTAAAACTTACCCTTGTGAGAAACCCTAGAAAGGAAAAAAGAGTGCAGCCAACTCTTAATTAACCATTGTTCAAATGATAGACAAGTCTTTCACAGTCACACTCACCCTTTCACAGTCACAGATCACCCACACACTCTCAAAAGTCAAGTCTCAACCTCACTAGGTACCAGGAGCACCATCAGCAGGTTCATCTTCATCAAGGTACAAGTTCTGGAAGGAGTTTTCCGGCTCTTGGTTGTCAACAACATGTTGTTTTCTTTTTTCTCCTAACTCCCAGTCCTTTATGCAGGTCAGCATCTCCACAATCTCTGGTGACAAGCGCCGCTGCCGTTCCTCAATTATCCTACCTGTCAAACTGAAACAAGACTTCGAAGAGACAGTAGATACAGGAACTGATATGATATCTCTAGCCATTATAGACAGGATTGGAAAGGTTAGCTTGTGGTCACACCACCACAGAAGTAGGTCAAAATCATCCTCATAAGAAGTGACATTGTCACTATCTAAGTAAGCTGAGAGCTCACAAATAGTAGAAGTAGATGAAGATGAAGTGGCAGGGAGAGGGGAAGGACCAACAACACCTGATCCACGGCCAATGATTCTTTTCCATGCCTGCTTTTTCTTACCTGTATGATGTGATGGTTGTGCAATCCTTTGAGACCTAGCCGCACCAAGCTTGCTCTCATATTTGTTAAACAGTTTATATAATTCAGTTTTGACATTAGCATAGTATGTACTATACTCAGAACCAGTGTATTCATCAAGTAATTGCAGCACATTAAAGAAACCTCTCATCTTAGCTCTAGGATCAAGAATGAATGCATATGAATATAACAGAGGTATGTCCTGCCAATATTTACGGAACTTAAGCTTCATAGGATATACAATAGCTCTCAGATTTTGTTCTTTTTCACATGCATGTAAATGAGAAGCAATCTCTAGGATATGGTGCAGAACAAGTGAACTTGTAGGATAATAAACACCAGACAGAACAATAGTGGAGTCATAGAAGAGTTCCAGGAACTTCAATAACTTCTCAGCAAAGTACCAATGATTTGTAGTCAATAATTGTGAACCATAATGGGAATTAATGAACACAGAAAAGACATTCTTGTATGGAACCAAGTGTTTAAGCATCAGGTAAGTAAAATTCCATCTAACATCCATATCCAAGCCAAACTTTATAGGTCTAACACCCTTAGCATTACAGTATTCCTTGAACAATGCAATTCTTTGATTAGAGGAATTGAAGAAGTTAATTGCATGTAAGGAAAATGGACCCTTGGCCCATTTACTTTGGATTTTGGTGTTTGATGTCCAACACAACCAAATTGGACTAATGAATTTGCAAGTGTTTATTTTGTAGTTCAATAGGGTGCAAGACGTAACTTGGACGAAGGCGACGTGATGATCTGATGATCAACACCTCAAGCAAGACCTTAGGAGCACAAGAGAAGACCCAAGAGATCAAGCAAAGTCCAAGCATGAAGATTGGAACCAAGCCGTACGAAAGATCACGAAGAAATGAGCTCGCAGAAGCGACCGGACGCTGGACCGGACGCTGGTGGCTCGATAGTCGGGACGACCGGACACTGGACCGGTGGCTCTGCAGTCGGGACAATCGGATGCTGGACCGGTAGCTCTGCAGTCGGGACGACCAGACGCGGGCGGCGAAACCGACCGAACATAGGAAAGCAGCGTCCGATCGAGTATAGAGAGGTTCCAGAGCGGCAAATCTGTGACCGGACGCGTCCGGTGGTAGGCGACCGGATGCTAGCCAGCGTCCGATCAGTATATTGCCAGCTCAACGGTCAGGACGACCGGACGCATCCGGTCAGGACGATTCAACGTCCGGTCAGTAGCAGTTTCGTGGGAGTTCAACCCCAACGGCTACTTTCTCAGTGGGGCATATAAATACGACCCCCAACTGGCCATTTGAGAAGTGTGGAGCTGAGGAAACATACCAAGGGTGTTGATACACCATTTTAGTGCTCTCCACTTGCATAGTGCTTATTGATTCATCAGGTGATTAGCGTAGGTGCTTCGCGAAGTGCTTAGGTTGATTAGACCACCACTTATGCGCTTGCTCTAGGTTTAGGCCTAGTGTTTAGTGAGGTTTGCATACCTCTTACCACTCGGTGCTTGCGAGCACCATTGTTGTACATCGGAGGGGCTTGAAGTCTTGTGAGATCACACCAACCGCATTTGTGTGTGGCCACCACTGTGTACCGGAGGGAACAAGGCCCGTGGCGTTTTGGCCGGAAGCTTGATAGTGAAGACGGCGGGGAGCATCCGGGAGAGGCTTGCCGGAAGGCACGTCGGAGACCCACTTGCGCATGGGGAAGGCCCGAGGCTATCCACGGAGTTACCCGACCGGGAGCTTGGCCCTTGCGAGGGATTCCTTGTGAGGGGCTCCAACGAGGACTAGGGGGAAGCTTGCGCGCTTCTCAATACCTCAGTAAAAATACTGGAGTCATCGACGGGAGTTTGCATATCTCTACCTTGCTCTTTAGCTTCCGCATTTACATTGATTACTTTACTATATTTGTGGTAGAGATAGCAACACACTAGCAAAACCATAGTTGCACATCTAGATAGTTTATCTATTGCATAGGTTTTGCTAGGATTAGAAAAAGAGGCCATAGTTTAGAGTTAGAATTTTTAAGTTGCCTAATTCACCCCCCTCTTAGGCGTCACGGTCCCTTCAATTGGTATCAGAGCCGGTTGGCTCAATTTGGACCTTTGGCTTAACCGCCATTAAGCCGACGCTATTTAGAGTGGTTGGGATGGATACCGCTAGGCCTCCGCACTTTGATGGCACTAACTTCCCATACTATAAAGCTAGAATGGCTTGCCACCTTAAGGCGGTTGATTTGGGTGTATGGAGAGTCACTCGTGATGGGATGAAACCCATCAAGAATCCCAAAAAACCCACAAAGAGTGATGAAAAAGAAATGCACTTCAATGCTAGAGCTAAAAATTGCTTGTTTGAATCACTTAGTATGGATGTTTTTAACCAAGTATTCACTTTAAATACGACACATGAAATTTGGTTAGAACTCCAAGAGATCCATGATGGCACAAGCAATGTCCGTGAGCAAAAACATTGTCTAGCAAAACAAAACTATGATTTCTTTACTATGAATGATGATGAGCTTGTTCGTGATATGTATTCTCGTTTGAAACTAATTATCAATGAGCTCCATTCTATAGGATTATTAAAGCTAGATGATGCGGACATCGTGAGGAAGATCATCTCCGTACTACCACAAAAGAAATATGCAAGCATCATCACCATCCTTCACAATATGGGGGACTTGAGCAACATGACCCCAGACATAGCCATTGGCAAGTTAGTGGCATTTGAAATGTCACGTAAGATGGGTCAAGAAGAAGCTTCTTCATCAAGCAAAGGCAAAGCTCTCGCTTGTAGCGAGAAAAAGAAGATGAAGGGCAAGCAAGTTGAGACAAGCTCAAGCTCAAATTCCTCAAGTGAAGATGAAGAAGAAGATGAGGACGATGATGATGATGAAGATTCAAGTGATGATCAATCTTCCTCCTCCACCTCCGATTTTGATGAAGAATCAATCAAAGTGATCAACAAGGTGGAGAAGATGATCCAAAAGCTCAATGTCAAGGGTGTGCCCATCCAAATTCAAGATTTCATTTTCTCAAATCAAAGAAATGAGCAAAGAAAGAGAGGATGCTATGGATGCGGCGAGTTGGGGCACTTTGTGGAAGTTTGTCCAAACAAGCCCACACCCAAGACAAAGAAGAAGGCATGCAAGAACCAAGCCCTCACATCGATAAGATCATGGGATGATTCTTCAAGTGAAGAAGAACCCCATCATAAGAGGCGAGGCCACAAGCACTCATCATCAAGCTCTTCTCGTGTGTGCCTTATGGCACGAGGTAACGAAAGCTCTTCCTCTAGTGAGAGTGATAGTGATGATGATATGCCTTCTTATCATGAACTTGTGCAAGAAAATCTTAATTATGCTAAAGCTTGCACTAGTCAACACAAGAAGCTCAAAAGTTTAAAAGAAAGGCTAGATAGTTCACAAAAAGCATACAAAACCTTGCTTGAACAATATGAGAACTTTGCTAATATCAATGTTGAACTATCTACTAAAATTGAGAAACTTGAGGCTAGTGCAACAACAAATGCATGCACAATCAATGATGAGCAACTCTTAAAGAAAAATGAAAAATTAGAAGAAAAGTTCGCTAGCTCACAAGAAGCCTATAGTAGTTTGCTTGCTAAAATGGAAACTATGTGCAAACATTGTGATGAGCTAACCAATAAAGTTGCTAATCTTGAAGCTGTTAGCACAACCCCCACCAAGGTATCTAAAAAGAAAAGTTCTATCTTTAATATGTCTAAAAAGGATGCCTCTACTTCTTGCAATGATTTATGTTTAGACTCACCTTTGTGCAACCAAGTTTGTGTTGAGAAAGTTGTTGTAGATACATGCACACAAGAGGTTGCAAAGGAGAATGAGCAACTCAAGCAAGAAGTAGCTCGCCTCACCAAGGACTTGACTCAAGTGAAAGGCAAGGCGAAGCAAACCCAACTTCATCAAGATAACACCGTCAAGGGAGTGAAGAAGCTTGATGAAGGACAAACCATGGTTTGTTACATGTGTCACAAGGAAGGTCACAAGTCCTATGAGTGCAAGGTGAAGAATGGGGGAGGAGCAAAGAAGAAAGAGAAAAAGGAAACAAGCAAGCTCTCCAACACCTACACCAACAAGGTGGACAAGAAGGCCTCCACACCTTATCTCTTGAAGAAGAAGAAAAATGACAAGGTGGTGGCCATCAAGGTGAACAAGCAAGCCAACAATGGGGTCAAACACTTTTGGGTGCCAAAGGAAATCATTTCAAACATGAAGAGCACCAAGAAGGTTTGGATCCCGAAAGGGAAGTGAGAAGTCCATCGGACTTCGGGGAATTTGGAGACTTGGCAAAGTTTGGGTGCATTTCATGGGGTGCATCATGATGGACAAAGTCATTGCCAAGTAGGTTAGTGAATACAATGGACCCAAATTCCCCTTCCCATGATAGGTAACTAGATGTCATTACTTTCAATTAGTATTCATTTCAATTGGTTTTGTTTTTTAATTGATATACTCTTAAAGCATCTAGTTATCTTTCATGCCTATGTTTGCATTTACATGCTTAAATCTTTTGTCATGCATTCAATAGGTATATCATATGGTAGGCTTGCTCGGTTTCATTATCAACCCTTGGAGCAAACCTACATGGTTTAAAATTGTTTAGGAGCACGGCACATAGCTTGTCCTACTTTTGTTTATCTAATATGTGCCAAAGTCCAAATTGTAGATAGTCTCTCCCGAATATCATTTTTGAAAATGATTCTCACATTCATGAGAAGTCATCTTTCAAGTGGTATTTTGATTCAAAAATCAATGTGCATGATTCCTACAAAGTGTTCCACATGTGTGTGCACATATGTAGGGGGAGTAATTCTACAACTTGGATGCTTTGAGACTAACAATTGTTCAAATGGTATCAATTTTTCAAACCTATCACATGTGTAGTAGTCTCATTGTAAGGAAATTAGAGTCTCCAGAGTTAAGCAGCATTCTTCAATTGGCATCATCATGTTGATTTCATTTCATATTTATATGCTTTCTCCATGCATTATATAGATAAAACTCTCTTGTACAATAAATTGCTAATTATGCATATGTTTTGCTTTCTACCATATGTATGCATATATTTAGGGGGAGCTTAGTCTATATAATGTGAGAGTCAAATTTTGTGATCCATTTCACTCTATACAAAGGATCACGAAAGTTGACCCTCCCTTGTGCTACTAATGTCTTCCTTTTCGGTGTTTGATGCCAAAGGGGAAGAATTTGAAGGACCAAAGACAAGCATTTAGTTACAAGTAGTAATGGTCCGAGAAAGGGAGAAAAGTGAATTATGGGTTAGTCTAAGTAATGGGAGAATTTTTTTTAGAAAGCTAGGCTTTAATCCATAATATCACATGGGGACATTTGCAAGGACAAGACAAGCTTTTAAATAAAGTTTTAATTGGTATCTGTCAATTAGTATCATATAACCTTGCCCTTTGCATTGCATCCTAGCAAGTAGGTAGTTTTTAACTTCCAAATTCTTATTATTTGCTTGCTTTGGTCGTATTGGCATCAATCACCAAAAAGGGGGAGATTGTAAGGAAAATGGACCCTTGGCCCATTTACTTTGAATTTTGGTGTTTGATGTCCAACACAACCAAATTGGACTAATGAATTTGCAAGTGTTTATTTTGTAGTTCAATAGGGTGCAAGACGTAACTTGGACGAAGGCGACGTGATGATCCGATGATCAACACCTCAAGCAAGACCTTAGGAGCACAAGAGAAGACCCAAGAGATCAAGCAAAGTCCAAGCATGAAGATTGGAACCAAGCCGTACAAAAGATCACGAAGAAACGAGCTCGCAGAGGCGACCGGACATTGGACCGGACGCTGGTGGCTCGGCAGTCGGGACGACCGGATGCTGGACCGGTGGCTCTGCAGTTGGGACAACCGAACGCTAGACCGGTAGCTCTACAATCGGGACGACCGGACGCGGGCGACGAAACCGACTGGACGCAGGAAAGCAGCGTCCGATCGAGTACAGAGAGGTTCCAGAGCGGCAAATCTGCGACCGGACACGTCCGGTGGCAGGTGACCGGAAGCTGGCCAGCGTTCGATCAGTATATTGCCGGCTCAACGATCGGGACGACCGAACGCGTCTGGTCAGGACGATTCAGCGTCCGGTCAGTAGCAGTTTCGTGAGAGTTCGACCCCAACGGCTACTTTCTCAGTGGGGCTTATAAATACAACCCCCAACCGGCCATTTGAGAAGTGTGGAGCTGAGGAAACATACCAAGGGTGTTGATACACCATTTTAGTGATCTCCACTTGCATAGTGCTTAGTGATTCATTAGGTGATTAGCGTAGGTGCTTTGCGAAGTGCTTAGGTTGATTAGACCACCGCTTATGCGCTTGCTCTAGGTTTAGGCCTAGTGTTTAGTGAGGTTTGCATACCTCTTACCACTCGGTGCTTGCGAGCACCATTGTTGTACATCGGAGGGGCTTGATGTCTTGCGAGATCACACCAACCGCGTTTGTGGTGTGGCCGCCACCGTGTACCAGAGGGAACAAGGCCCGCGGCATTTCGGTCGTAAGCTTGATAGTGAAGACGGCGGGGAGCATCCGAGAGAGGCTTGCCGGAAGGCACGTCGGAGACCCACTTGCGCGTGGGGAAGGCCCGAGGCTATCCACGGAGTTACCCGACCGGGAGCTTGGCCCTTGCAAGGGGCTCCAACGAGGACTAGGGGGAAGCTTGCGCGCTTCTCGATACCTCGGTAAAAATACCGGAGTCATCGACGGGAGTTTACATATCTCTACCTTGCTCTTTAGCTTCCGCATTTACATTGATTACTTTACTATGTTTGTGGTAGAGATAGCAACACACTAGCAAAACCATAGTTGCACATCTAGATAGTTTATCTATTGCATAGGTTTTGCTAGGATTAGAAAAAGAGGCCATAGTTTAGAGTTAAAATTTTTAAGTTGCCTAATTCACCCCCCCTCTTAGGTGTCACGGTCCCTTCATTGCAGTTCTAAAATCTTCTGTGTAAGGTTTCAACCTCTTTAATCAAGATTTTACAATGAGATTAATGATATGACAAGCACAACGTTGATGTACAAGAGTGTACTTACGGTTACTAGGATCAGGTGAAGGATCAGGACCCAACTAACAAGCAAATAGAGGTGTCAAAGTGTTCATAGCCTTAGCATTAGAAGAAGCATTGTCTGGAGTGACAGAGAAAACCTTGTCAATCAGACAATACTCCTCAACCACAGCAGCAATTCTTTCAGCAACGTTTTCACCAGAATGTTTAACTTCACTCAGCCTAAGACAAATAACCCTTTTCTGTAACTCCCAATCAGCATTCACATAGTGAGCAACAACACTAATATAGTCCTCCTTAGCATTACCATACCAAATATCTGAAGTCAAAGCAACAGAAGAAGCAGCAGGAACACAAAATTCTTAATCTTATCACGACGTTCGGTAAACAGCTTACCAAGATCTCTAGTGGTGGTCTATGCCATAGGAAGAGGACGACGAGGCATCGACAACCGACCTGCATGGAGGAGAAAAACAGAGAGTCAGAGAGATAGAGATACAGATCCAGACACAAGAAGTGGAGAAGACAGATCTAGGGTTAGGGTTAGGGTTAGGGTTAGTGGAGTACCTGCAAAACCGGAGCCCGGTGCCAGAGAAGACGAGGGCCACCCAGAGGAGAGAGACTGATTAGAAACGATGGCGAACGACGGAGGAGGGACGGACGGGAACACGATCACGAACTCACATAGTTCATCGAGAGCGAGAGAGGAGAGAGGGAGAAGGGAGGAGAGTGGAGACAGGGTCAGATAGGCGAATCGAGGTCACCAGAGTCGAGGACGACGGACGAGATCAGTAGATCACGAGAGAGAGCTTAGATTCGCAAGATTGTGGATGCGGCCGATGCGGGCGAGAGAGAGAGAGAGAGAGAGAGAGAGAGAGAGAGAGAGAGAGAGAGAGAGAGAGAGAGAGAGAGAGAGAGAGAGAGCAGAGATTGCGCCACGGCGAGCCGACGAGCGAGTGGGGATTAGGGTTAGGGTTTGGAGTAGAGCGGACTGCGGAGTCGGCCGCCGGTGAGGCGACCGGGCGAGAGCCGACGAGCGAGTGGGGATTAGGGTTAGGGTTGAGAGCGGAGAGCGGAGCGGAGCAGGCAAGGAGGCGAGGCGACTGGGTGACTAGGGACTCCCCGCTTATATATGCGGGGCGACGTGGGGGGCGCGGGGAGCCGGGGTCAGGCAGCAGGTCGGGCCGCTAGCGGGCCGGCTGTTCTATAGCAGGCCGTGCCGTGCCGGCCCACGTGCCTGGGGTAAGGCCCAGGCACAGCCTGCTCCTCTGGGCCAGGCCGTGCTTGGGCCGGGCCGACGGGCTTGGGCTGCAAGGCCAACTATGCTAATGACCTGAAATACAAGCCCGGCTCGTTAGAAAAATACTCCAAGCCGAGTCGAGCCGAGTTTGACGCGCGTCGAGCAAGCTAATGAGTTTCGAGTTTTTCGTCCAGCCTTAATCCGCCTTGATCCGATCCGTTTTCATCCCTATCAGCTCTATAGTCCATTGTAGGCGAGTGGGCGAAGTGAATCATTGATGACATAAATCTTTTTCCATATGAATACATCTCATATTTGTTTTGTTCATATGATTTTTTCTAGATTGACCCAACTTTTGATAAACTCATTAGCCTATTATAACATATGTATATGTATTTCATCGATTTGATCCAAATTTGGAGACCTCGATAACTACCAAATTTTGGTAATCTAATTTTTTTGAGCAAATTTCAAAATCTACAAATGCCGCCGTCATCACCAATCCGAAAAGACCCTGGCGGCTGCCTTCCAGCAAAAAACAAAGCAGGGAATGCCAAATACCCGGCGTTTTTTTCCCTAAGGCTCCATTCGTTTAGCCGGTATGACGTGAGGAACCATTCCTGATGTGAAAAGTTCAGTATAAATTAAGTAATGAATCCAGCCCGAAGTTCTTCCCGGCGGCCAATCCCCAGGAAGCGAACGGGGCCTAAACGTTTTTGCCGCTGTATACCACCGCGCCTGCCCCCTCCAAAACCCAATTAACACCCCCACCCTAATCTAATCACCAGGGGACAAGGCTGCCGCCAGTTAGGTTTTCAAAGGGTAGTAGATGGCGACCTCCCCGGCGGCCGCGGCAACAACGGAGACGGAGCGGCAACCCATGTCGACGACGGCGACCCCAGGGTACACGACGCCGACGCCAGCACCAGCGCGCGCGAGGCGGCCGCTGGCATCCACGACGATGAGACACGGGGCCACGAAGGCGCTTTTCGGCGCGGGTACGACGCCGACCCCTGCTTCTTCGAACGACCACGACGGAGAGGACGACAGTCAAGAAACCGACAGCCGACGTCGTTCCTCAACTCTCGGACCAAACTTCAGGCCATTCGACTCACAGCGTCGGTAAGATTCAGTGTACTGATATATTCATGTTGTGGTTCAGTGAACTGATTTCTGCTGTGTACTCTGCGCTTAACGCCTACTAGTTTTGTCTGTTTACTGGTCTGTTCAACTTTTGATCGATAACGCCAAATTAGTGTTGTGTTTTTACATCATTTAATTAAATTATTGTTATTAATAATGCGAATTCTAGCTAGTGCTTGAGGCATCTTAACTGTATTTGTTTTGTACTTGTTCATTCTATCATGAAACAGAAACTTATTGTTATTAATATTGGGAATTCTTTAGGTGAGTAGTGAGTAGAAATATTGGGCTTGATCGGCTGTGATATTTTTAGACTGTGGCTGTAGGCTGTAGTGCATGCTAGCTGTTATAGGAACAGTAGCAATCTATTTGGTGTTTGCAGCGAGCACAGCCATTTTCTAGGCTGGTGTTTTCAGCCGCCCCTACAAATCGATTTGTAGGGGCGGTCTGGGAACCGCCCCTATAAATGTATGATTTGTAGAGACGGTATGGTAGGGGCAGCTGGCCGAACCGCCCCTACAAATGTCCATTAGCCGTCCCTAGAAATCATATCTGACGTAGTGAGAGAAAGCGGAGGCTATTCTGGTGCTCTCAGGCCAGCAGGGAGCAGAGAGGGCGCGACACCAGCGGGAGAGTAAGAGGAGGAGGAGGCGCGACGCTACAGAAGAAAAACTCCCGTAACCTTCCTCATTAATTTTCACTTTGGGTGCAGAAACTCCCAAACTCCCGTCATTGTTGCATTAACTTTCTCAATTGAGGGCAAAAACTCCCGTAACCTTCCCCATTAATTTCCACTTTAGGTGCAGAAACTCCCATCATTACCGCATTAACTTTCCCAATTGGGGGTAGAAACTCCCGTCACTCCTGCCCACAAATGGCTTGAAATCCCGTAACCTTCCTCATCAATTTCCACTTTGGGTGCAGAAACTCCCGTCGTTACCACATTAACTTTTCCAATTGGGGGCAGAAACTCCTGTCACTCCTGCCCACAAATGGTTTGAGTGGCAAAACTTTTCATACTTTGCACCGCGTGCGTCTCGTCAGCCTTAGCACGGCACGGCACAGCCATGCCTCCACTCAACCATCCAATGTAGGCAGACATAACCAGCACACATAAGTCGAGTCAACATCCGGTTTTGGAGGAGCATTCAGAAACGCTTGGCTTTTGGCCAAGGTGATGGCGCCTCCCGGTGCCTGCCGTGGGGCCGCGCAGGGAGGAGCTCCTTCACGTCGTGGCGCCTCGCATAGGCGAGGACCGTTAGAGATTTAGATAATTTTAGTATTAATTTAATCCAGAAAAATATTAAGAATAGGTTTGTGGCCTCGTATATGTGCACGTGTGATCTAAGTGACATGAACATGTAGATAATACTAATAACCATGATTTTAATCGTTGACGATAGGGGATGAATTAGAACATACCCAGCGGCACCAGAGCCGGTTGCGCTAGTCGACATAGCGCATGTTGGAGTAGTCGTCCCGCTCGATGCAGTGCAGAGAGGTTGCAGTGTCGATCTCCCGTCACTGCCACGAACACCGGGAAGAAGATGAAGTTGTCGAACAATCCAGCAATCGCGTGGTCGCTCCCCCAAAACTTGATGGCCGCCCTTCACCCAAGCAGATGAACACGGAGATGACCCGGTTTTGGAGGCCTGCTCTCCCTATTCCCGTGCTCTCGGGCCAGCAGGGAGCGGAGAGGGCGCGACGCTAGTAGGAGAGGAAGCGGAGGAGGAGGCTCGCGTGGTCGCTCCCCAAAAACCTGATGGCCGCCCTTCACCCGAGTAGATGAACACGAAGATGACCCGGTTTCGGAGGCTTGCTCTCCCTGTTCCCGTGCTCTCGGGCCAGCAGGGAGTGAAGAGGGCGCGACGCCAGCAGGAGAGAAACCGGAGCAGGAGGTGCGACGCTACGGGAGAGCGGGAGAGGAAGCGGAGGCTATTCCCGAGCTCTCGGGCCAGCAGGGAGCGGAGAGGACGCGACGCCAGCGGGAGAGGAAGCGTAGGAGGAGGCACGACGCTACGGGAGAAAAACTCCCGTAACCATCCTCATTAATTTCCACTTTGGGTGCAGAAACTCCCAAACTCCCGTCATTATCGCATTAACTTTCCCAACTAAGGGTAGAAACTCCCGTAACCTTCCTCATCAATTTTCACTTTGGGTGCAGAAACTCCCGTCATTACCGCATTAACTTTCCCAATTGAGGGCAAAAACTCCCATCACTCCTGCCCATAAATGACTTGAGTGGCAAAACTTTTCATGTTCTGCACCGCGTGAGTCTCATCAGCCTTCGCACGGCACGGCACGGCCATGCCTCCACTCAACCATCCAATGTAGGCATACATAGCCAGCACACATAAGTCAAGTTAACATCCAGTCAAAATCCCGTATGTGACTAAATAATATCGCGCACATTTTTTAATACGAGCCTTAGAATTTATTTGATTTAATTAGATAATGTATGGGCGTGGCCCACATTAAATCTAACAAGGACGCCAGGCACGCGCAGGACATGAATGGCATGGCGACGCACTGAAGAGGCCGAGGCGGAGCGGCTCCGGTGAAACAGCATTGGCGCCCGTGGAAGTCTGGAAGAGAGCGAGACGGAGCAGCCAAGGTGAAACCATCATCCAATGTCCCGTCGCATCTTCAATCGAAGAAAGAAGCAATCAAATTTTAATTAGAAAGCAAGAGATCGAGAAAGACCAAAGGTTCATCGGAGAAGCGAACTTTCATTTTTGGAAAGCATCTGAGAAGAAAACCTTGAAGATCTGAAAAGATAGAAAAAAGAAAAAGAAAAAAGAGAATTATGAGAGGGGCATACGGATTGCAGTTGCCGCAGCTCCCGGGCAAGGAAGTCGAGCGTGGTGGGCTTCCGTCATGCCGACGCCCGATGCGGCTCTTCTTTTCCCTGCAATTTTTTCAGTTGGTTTGCTTCAGCTCCGGTGGCGGCAGGCTGAGCCAAGGGGAGACACTGGAGCGGCCCCCCTGTGCAGCGCGTCCCTGCGGATTGTGCAGGTGGCCTAAAATTGCCGAGGTATTCAATGGGAAGAAACGGAAGGCTTGATTAATAAAACGTCGTTGTATGTTCTGAGTGGCTCCTCCATTTGATCGATCACGAAAAGAATCATGGTCCACGTTGGCCAGTCTCTTGATCAGCACTAATGGGAGGGACGCTTTGGCTACAGATGCGTAATGACTTTGTGAATGTGGGACGCCCTGATGGATGACGTGGCTTAAGGAGAAACCAGGAAAATAAGCTAATAGGGATATCCTATTTAGTTATATAAGATTTATTTTTTCACCGTTGGTTTGCCCTGAATCGTTGGTGATACTTTTCACCGACAGTTTGTGTTACAAACCTTGGTGAAAATGGGATGATTTTCACCACCGGTTGGTAACATGAATCGACGGTGGTAGTCCATCATCATCAGATGGTTCGTGTTACCAACTAGCGGTGATTTTTTTCCACCAATGGTATTTATTACGAACCGGCGACAATAACCATTGGTGCAACACAGTGAAACTAATAACTTTTTCAAATCAAGTCGGATGAAGATGAATTTTATATGACTTTTTCATCTAAGATTATTTAGGTATTCTAAAATTTTGTTTCGTGTTCACATATTTTGAAAATTCAATTTTTTTTTGAATTGTCCAAACGAACTCAGATGAAAAAATGACCAAAACCAAAGTTGTAAATCTTGATGAGATATATAAATTTGTAGTTGACGATTGTTTCATTTGAAATCATTTGCGGTCTTAATTTTTTTTCAAGTTCTCACAATTTAAAATTCAAAATTTTACTTTTTTGCCTGATTTTAGGATTTCATGAAATGCTAATCACCACCGGTTGGAAACACGAACCGGTGGTGATGACTATGGTTATCACCACCCACTTTCACCGCCGAGGCCCTGAACTAGCAGCAATAGGTGTTTTGGAGCCGACTGTGTTGATGAATCTGTAGTAGTCATTGTGATAGACTTTTGTGCTCATTCCCCGATGGAGAGACACGAAGAGCAACTACAGTGGATACCAGGCTTGTTCGACTACCTTGTGATTGAGCTGCCTCATAAACGAGTTGACCTTGAGGGTTCATTGAGCTTGTAGAGGAAGGTGATCCTTGGACTCGCCTCACCATATACATGGCCAGCAAGGCACCAGGCCATGTGGATATATCTTGTGCAATCCTCTTTGTGGTTTGGTCATTCTACAGTTTTTCTTTACATCTGTGCAATTCATTTCCTAGTGTAGAAATATTATGACTTGTCATCCTAGGGTGTTTTGCCTAGCTAGTCTACTTTCCTAGTGACATAGCTTAGTTGTTCTTGATCACTACGTTGAGTAGCTCTTGTTCACACTAGGCTTGCTAAATCCTAGGGTGTTGAGTAGCTCGTCGAGCCTTGTGCCTCCTCTCTGCCTAACACCATGCCCGGTGCAACTGCATCCCCCCGACCGTGGCTTCTCCCCGCCCGAACCCGTCTGTTCCCCACGTGGCGTTTCTAAGTACCCACCAACCCCACCATCTCCTAGTCTGATCTCACCCTCCTCCCCGCCTGACGCCGTCTCTTTGGGCTATCTCTGACCAAGCCGCGATGAGCACCGGGAGTGTGCGAGCTTGGCACAGTTCACTGGTTGGGCCCTTGCTGCTAGCTTGGCTGGCATTGTCCGAACCGGCCATTCCCTTTGTCTGGTAGCGTCAATACGTCAAAATAGCACTTCACTGCCGGTTTAAAATATCCCATCATTGTCGGATTTTGAACCGGCATAACCATACGGGCAGTGATGAGAGTAAGTTATCACTGTCGGTTCCTACGAACCGGTAGTATTCTTCAACTTCACTGCCGGTTCTTTACACAACCAGCAGAGTTCAGTTCCACCAACACTGTCGGTTCATAAGACCACCCGGTAGAGTTCAGTTCCACCAACACTGTCGGTTTGTGTTTCAACCGACAGTGTTGTCGTAAGAATCACTGCCGGTTTATGACAAGAACCGACAGTGATGGCTAAGCCAACGCTGCTGGTTTGTGGCTTGAGCCGGCAGTGCCATCACTACCGGTTTGTTGCTAACCGGCAGTGATGTCACGTTCGCATTTTATTATTTTATAATTTATTTTAATTTATATTTTTTTCGTGGAATCGGGTTTCGCTTTATATACGCTACGTAGATGACAGGTCCATCAATATTAAACATTACAAATGTTACAGTTACAGTTCAAATGTTCTTATCAGGATCTTGATCTCTCAAAATAAAAAAGAAATATTCTCGAACTTCACAGATTGTGCAATGCTTCTCGGACTTCTTACAATAATCTAGCAAGCCGCTCTAGGCCATACTGGTCCTTGTACTTCACAGATTGTGCAATGGAAAATACTCTATCTTTTTCCAATACCTGGGCTAAGAGTGCGATGATCTCTATGTCTAACAGCCTTTCGTGGTTATATTTCTTGCGCTATCGCTCAAAAAAGATGATATCCAAAGAGGAATCAGTAAATCATTTTGTTAAATTATTAATAGACATACATGAAATGGGAATTATACACACCAGCTTATCGGCTTCTTCCGATTTCCTGCCGATGTAGCGAAGCATTGCCCACATTACATAAAACCCGCATTCACTGTTTCCCGTCGGCTGTTTTAGGTACTTTCCCTCTAGTTCGACAACCTTGAATGGGACCTGCGTCCCACCGATATGTCTTCTTCGGACAATGAGCAACATTAAAAGGAGAAACATTAGAAAGCGGTATGTGTGATTAAAAAATAATATATTATTAGGATCGCTTACTAATTCAGCACTGCCACCAGTGCATCTAGATGATGAAATGGTTTTTTCTTCGAGTCCCACACCTCGATCAGATTTTTAGCAAGATTAACACAAATGAAGATGAAATAGTTGCTGCAATCACTGAATCCTAATTATCGAATAATCTTAACGAAAAAAGAAGAATAAAATTAAAAGCCGAGAACACATACTCGCAGTTGTAGGCTAGAAGTATGCGGGTTTTGTTCTTCATCGTGAATTCATCGAAAACTGTAATCAATCTCTGTTTCAGGTCTTCCACGTCACATCCATGGAGGCCTAGACATGTCCTCTCATTGACTCGCAAGGGGTCCAAGAAACCTATGTTATCCCATTTTCTTTTTAGAATGCAAAATTTTGCTATACATCTACATAAAATCATGGGAAGTGCTCAAAAGTTAATAATTTGTGTCTCGAGAGAGTAGTTAATTGTAATATCGTGTGTGTAGGGTACTTACATAGTCCACAGTGTCAATATTTGTGTATCGAGAGAGCATTTCTGGTATAGCTGAAACAAGCACTCCCACTCGACATCGAACTTCTCTTCTTTAGGATAATGAAAAACATGTGGCAAACGGATAATAACCTCAAAACCAAAGTCGTCCGTCTCTGTTGCTTGTGCCATGTAATATTCATGTAACTAGCGCATATATGTTGTCAAATTTTTATACTCATGATCGGGGACCAAAAGATTGCCCCTTTCATACTTCATTGCCGGTGTTCCCGTCCCTTGTACATCATAATAGATGTTCACAGCCTCTTCCATGGTCAATTCTGGGTTGTCTTCGACGTACTTCTGTATGTTCCTTAAATCTTTATTGTGTATTTCTTTGGCTCTTGTTGTAGCGTATTGATTCTGTGTTTACCTTTCAAATTCGGACTTCAACAAACACGGAGGCAGTGAGGCACAGAGATTGAAGAAACTAACACAATCTTCCTTCGAGATGTGTGCTGTAAATTTTTCTTTCATCAAGGTGGTAACGCTGTCACTGAACGGCCTTTTTCTTTTTTGTTGGTCCACTTTGGGAGCATTAGCGACCGAATCAAAGGACCTTTTCTGTGACTGCGAGGATGCCCTTGATCTTGTTTTGGGCTAAGGTGGAGGAGGAGGAGGAGGATGACGACGAGAATTCTATTTTCCTGGGGCTGATGAAGATGGAGGAGGAGGAGGAGGAGGAGTCTTCTCTTTTCTCGGGGCTGATGAAGATGGAGTCGGACGAGGAGGAATAGAAGGAGACCTCTATCTTCTCAGGGGTGATGGCAAGGGATGAGGTGGGGAGTGATCTATGTTGGGAGATGGTGAGTGATCATCGCGGGTGGGCGAAGACTCGCAGTCGTCCTCATCATCAGAGGACAATTGTGGTCAAGCTTAATGAAGCACTTGCGCCAGGCCACTTGAGAGCCCTTGTTATGACCAAGTTTCGGCCTATCTTCCGCTGTGGGGTACTCAATGTGTATCTTGTTATACTTCTTATCAAGTATTCTGTCAATGGTGATGCAAGCGTACCCCTATGGAATTGGGCGGCCATTAATGGTCCGGTCTCCCGTAGGCTAGGCCTGGCTGAGTGCCACCTTGTCCTTTGTCCATTCTTGACGGATGTACAACTTGACATTGATGGGTTCAGTGATGCCGTCCACCGGATGAGGCACATTCGCATCTTCTTCGCCGAGCGGGGTCGATCCGCAACTGCTGCGACCCCTAAACTGTGGGCTAAAGGCAGTAGGAGTAGGGTTTTGTGGTACTCCTAACCCCTTGGACAGCAAAATTTGCTGGACTCGTGCTTCAACAGTCACCTCAATCCGTGTGTCCATTCTATCTTCCATCTCTTTTAGTCGCCTCAAATACTCTACCTCCTGTTCCGCTCTACCCCTCGAGCGGCTCCAGTAAGTGTTAGATTCTTGGGGGAATGCTAGTTTCCAAGGAACAACACCGGTTTCTCTAGTGCAACCAGGGTGCTCCTTGGTTCCGAGTGCTTGGGTGAGCATGTCTTTCTCCCTATTAGAAGTGCGAGTCCCTTGCCTCACCTCCTTAGTTACCTAGGAGATCCTCTGGATGAGTTCGCTCATGGATTGATTTGTGGAGCTAAAGCTCCCGTCCTCGGTGTGCCTTACATTCCTCCCCATACAGTATATTACCGATCTGGGCTCCCAATCGGCGGTCTCAACCTGAACACCTTCCTCAGCAAGGCGATCCATCTTTTGCAGTTCTGCTTCAAATTCTGGCATCTTTTTGGCGTAGCCACAAGAGGCGAGATGATGAGGATTCGTCACTTTCTCCTTATTCTTCCTGCTCAGTTCTAAGTACTCCTCGGATAACCTGTATTCCTTGAAATCCTACCAGAAGTCCTTTTGCTTGCTAAATTGTCCACCATCAAAATCTGGCTCTTTATTTTGGAGGACAAAATTCTTGTACAATGTCCCCTTGAAATTCTTGAAGCATGATTTCTTTTGCTTTTTTCTTGACTAACTCCTTGTCGTACTCCATTGGGAAAGTGAAATACTCTGGGATCTTGATATCCCATATGTAATCCTTCTCACTTTCGGGAACCCTCCACGGGTCATCATCTTTCCCAATCCACTTCCTGTACCTAATCGGGATAAAGTCCCTAACAAGTACCCGAGGATAGTCTTGTATTTGGTCAAAGCTATAAGTAGTGAGAGTGGATCCCCGAATTCATCGAATTCAGTGATGTGCCAGTGTGCATTCCTACCAATAGGAATCTTTGACACGCCTCGCTTGGATCTGGCCTTCCTGCTACCCGAACCCTCTGGCTCCTCGGCCGGCAGAGGCTCCTGCTAGAGACACCAAGTAAGCTATGACCCTCCCAATTGATTAGCGTGTGTGGCTACATAGTCACAAGATACCAAAGTTATCTGGCCATCTTGGTCATTTTGACCCAGATCGAGCAGGCCGGACGGGGTCCATGGCTGCTCATTCTCACCGTCTTGATTGACACCATCACCGTTTGTCGGATCATGCGTCTCTCCTGTCCCAGCGATATCAGCCGCTTCTTGTTGCTGATCTGTTCTTCGGCGATGGGGTAACAGGCGACGACGAGTCATGGCTGTGACACGATCGTGGTTAGTTTTGGCTGCGGACAACTACTAATAGCATATGTTCATATTATATATATATATATAATATGTTTAATGCAAAATCTAATAATAAGTCCACATACAGCAAAGTCAAATAATAGCATATGTTCACCTAGAACAAATTGATTGTTTGATTGACCACATACAACAAAGTCCACCTACTATTCTACGAAACTAAGCCTACATCAACTTTCAAATAAGAAAAGCAATGACCATAGCCATAAATAAAAGCATGAAATCTTTCCAAGACCAAGGAGCAATTCTCCTAATCTTCACATCTCCGGCGGGTGGCTTCTCTTCAATCTCTAGTGCCACCGGATGGCCATGGTTTGCATTCATTGGACCATAGTAGGCCGGTTGCTCATGGTTTGCAAGGTAAGCCGGATGACTATAGTAGGCCCTCAAAGCTTCGGCTTCTGTGTTGTATTTTTTGTGCAAATTATCAAGGTAGTGATTGACTTGAGCATAGCAATGTTCCCAGGTCCAATAAATCCCAGGCATGTGACCAACATGCACTACATACCATGCCATGGTTGCCTATACATTTAAGTAAATTAGGCATGTGGTAAGTGGTAATGGTAACTCACTGAACAAGAGTTATTATTCAAGTTATATGGCCAAACTAAATCTATTTAATGTTCTTTATCCTTGACATGATAAAAAATTACCTCAATAATGGGACTGTTTATTATTCGGAGATCAATGTGGTTTAGTAATCATACTTGCTAGCATGCAGCATCATATGTCATTACTTTTTTACTGTGCACACAGATTAAATAGATTGACTGCAGAGAACACAGAGAAGAGGAAGGAACTGCCTCGAGCACAACAATTTTGGTGATTATAGCGAACACTAAAACAAAGATGGAACAACATTGTGTATATACTAAATTCAAGAGCCCTGCCATGCATGACCTCAAGAGCGAGACTCAGTCCACCTTTGCTGCTGCTGCCGAGCCAATTTTAAAAGTTGTTTTTAACTTTTTTTTCTAGAACAAACATCTATAGATGTCTTTTTTAAGCATGTTATACATTCCATCAAAATCAATTGACACTCTACCTATAGCGATTATTTTTCCTACAAATGAAATTTAGCAACATCATTTCTAGATATAGACCTTTTTTACTAATGTATGTTGTTAAGCAATGTATAGGTTGAGCTCAGCTTCCCAAATGCAGTTCTTTGTACAAGCAGGCTTAAAGCCTTTGCTGCAGATTAAAAAATAGAGGGGAACAAAATAATTTATAAAAGGAAGCTTAAAAAAATAACCAAAAAGATAACAACACATGATGATAGCACACATGTCTATAGCCCCAGTAATAGTTACTACAACTTATGATTATATCATCATTGCACATGACCATAGCCTTAGTCCAATTAATATATTAAGTCATCGTAACCTTAGTCTAAGTGCCATCATAGACGATAGAAAACACTCAGATTAAATATAGTTATCATCGGCACTGACATCATAGGAAATGGACAGTGCTAAGAAGTAAGAAGGCACTGACATCATAGGAAATTGACCTTATTTGTCAGAGAGATTTAGCAAGCACTTGTCTGAACTTATTGTGCTAGATGATGTGTGAGACATATATTCAGTGCATCTCGATAAACAAGAATTTATACTATGTTCAAATGTTTAGACTACACACACCAAACATGTAGAAGCATATATGACATAATTTGGCCAAGCTGCCTGTACATGTGTGCTTGCAGGTTTGCAAAAGCAAACTAAGTCTTATAATTTAGCCAAGCAGCATGTAACTCAATCGAATAGGAATCGGCTGCTACTGGGAAGACAACAACCTAATAAATCATAAATCATAAATGTACATGCACCAGAATTAGGCCGACTGCTTACTTGCTAAAAACTATTGGACAAAAAATAACTTTTCCTCTGACAATGGTCCTTTTGTTCCCAAAAAACTTTGAACCATGGATTCTGATATATTCACATCTCCATATAAACCATACATACCAATTCAAGTAAGCAGCAACACCTCTACTGATTCATAGCAACACCTCTACCGATTCAAGTAAGCAGCAACACTGTGGGGCATTTCATCAAACACAAAGTGGGCAGTGAGCCATGCACTCGCCGTGGGGGTGGGAAAGCAGCTGTTCGCGTGCTCCTGAAGGCCTCGGCGGTGGGAGTACAGGCGTGGAGGAGGAGGGGCATGGCCGGCATCGTGGACAAGGAATGAGGGCACGGACGGCGCGGTGCTCCCATGTGGGGCGGTGGATGGCGTGGGGCGGTGCTCCAGTGTGGGGCGGTGCACGGGTGTCTGTGTCGAAGAAGAGGAGCACGGGGCTGAGAACGGTGGCGCGGGGGCGGTGGACAGGTGCGCGGGGAACGGTGGTGCCCGTCGGCGCGGGGGGAGGGGTTGGCATGGGGTTGAAATGAATTTGGATAATTTCAACCCGCGCCTTGCTTTTATACCAGTAGCTCATCACTGCCGGTTCTAATTATAAGCCGACAGTGATGGGGGTACATCACTGCCTGGTGATTCCCCAAACCGGCAGTGATGGGGTGTAGCAGTTAGGTGTTAAGTAGTTTAACTTTTCATTTTCTTTCAAATTCCTCCAGCTGGCACAATTTTTTTAATTTTTTATATATCACTGACAGTTTTCAAAATAAACCGACAGTGATAACCAGCATCACCGTCGGTTTCTTCTCATCACTGCCGGTTTTTTTGAAACCGTGAAAGCTCTAGTTTGGTTTTAGTGAATTGATGAAACCCTAAGTGCTAACCTAGATTATCAAGTGATCATGAGATAGGTAGCACACTTCAAGTGGAGAAGCTAATAAAGATCATAACATGACAATGGTGATGGCATGGCGATGATCAAGGGCTTAAACTTGAAAAGAAGAAAGAGAAAAACAAAAAGCTCAAGGCAAAGGTATAATTTGTAGGAGCTATTTTGTTTTGGTGATCAAGACACTTAGAGAGTGTGATCACATTTAGGTTTGATAGCCGTACTTTTAAGAGGAGTGAAACTCGTATTGAAATGCGGTTATCAAAGTGCCACTAGATGCTCTAACTCATTGCATATGCATTTAGGATCTAGTGGAGTGCTAACACCCTTGAAAACATTTGTGAAAATATGCTAACACATGTGCACAAGGTGATACACTTGGTAGTTAGCACATTTGAGCAAGGGTGAAGAAGACAGAGGAGATGCCGGCGTCGATCACGTGACCGGACGCTGGGTCACTCAGCGACCGAACGCTGAAAGGTTGGGTCCAGTCAAACTGACGGGTCTGCACAGTACCTAGGGTATTGCACCGGACGCTGGTCTATGTCTGGTCAAGGTGGACCGGATGCGTCTGGTCGAAGAAATACGCCTCGGGGAGCTTACTAGAAACGACCGAACGCTGGGGCTTCAGTGTCCGGTCAGTTTGACCAGAGCGTCTGGCCAGAGCGCGTTTTGCCCAGTGAAGGGGTATAACGGCTCTATTTTGTTGGGGCTTCTATTTAAGCCCCATGGCCAGTTGTAGCTCACATCTTTGGCCATTTTCATTGATATAGCAACCTTGTGAGCTTAGCCAAAGTCCTCCCACTCATCTCCATCATTGATTCATCATCATAGTGAGATTGGGAGTGATCCAAGTGCATTGCTTGAGTGATTGCATCTAGAGGCACTTGGTGTTCGTGTTTCACTGCGGATTTTGCTTGTTACTCTTGGTGGTTGCCGCCACCTAGACGGCTTGGAGCAGCGAGGATCATTGAGCAGAGGGTGGTGATTGTCTCCGGCTCCGATCGTGGTGATTGTGAGGGGTTCTTGACCTTTTCCCGGCGGAGTGCCAAATGGTACTCTAGTGGATTGCTCGTGGCTTGTATGATCCTCATCTTGTGTTGGTTGTGCGGCACCCTATTGAGGGTTTAGCGTGTAAAGCCAATTAGCGCGTGAACCTCCAAGTGAGTGAATCGCCACAACGAGGACTAGCTTGCCGGCAAGCAGGTGAACCTCGGTAAAAATCATTGTGTTCATCATTGATTCCGAGGTGATTGGTCTTCACTGTTATTCATCCTTGTGATTGATTGGTTCACTCCTCGACACGGCAGTATAACCCTCTTAATCACTCTCTTTACTTTACCGTAAACTAGTTAACAAGCTCTTTAGTGTAGCTAGTCGTGAGAGTTTGCTTGCTTGGTTGGTGTGGCTCTTTAGTTAGCGTTTGAGAGCACACTAACATAGGGTAGTGTCATAGCTCTTGTGTGAATTGACACTATCTAAACTAGAATTGTGGTAGGTGGCTTGCATTTTGAGTAGGCTAGCGCAACACTTGCTTCGCCTCATAATTGTCTAACTATTTTGTTAAGTGTTGTTGTAGAAATTTTATTAGGCTATTCATCCCCCTCTAGCCATTAGGACCTTACAAGTGGTATCAGAGCCGAGGTCACCATTATTTGAGGCTTAACAACCTTCGGTGTTAAAATGGCTCAAATCAACAACACCAAGAAGCCACCCTAATTTGATGGCTCCAACTATCCCTATTGGAAAAGCCAAGATGACAACTTATATCAAGTCAATCAATAGGAAGGTTTGGAAGGTGGTAGAAACAAAAATTGAGATTGAAGATCCAGAGAATCCCACCGTGGCCGAAGAAGTACTTCTCCAAAACAATGACATTGCTCTAAGTGCTATTCATGATGCAATTGATGAAAGAACATTTGAGCAAATCAAGAATATTGAGATGGCTCATGAAGCTTGGAAGAAATTGGAAGAATCATTTGAGGGCACTCAAGCCATGAAGGGTGCAAAGGCATATATTCTCAAAGAGAAGTTTGCAAGCTTCAAGATGAAAGAAGATGAGAATGTGCTAGACATGTTCCATTGGATGGAAGTGATTGTAAATGATCTCAAGTCACTTGGTGAGAAGATAGAGGACAAGGACTTCTCTAATAAGTTCTTGAGATGTTTGCCCGCAAGATTTGGCATGTTGGTCACCTTACTAGTGAGGAGCGGTTTGAACACAATGACACCAAACCAAATCTTGGGAGATATCATGACCGATGATGCTTATAGAGATGATGATGAGAAGGAAGAAAAGAGGGAGAAGAAAGATGAGAAGAAGGATGAGAAGAAGAAGAGCTTGGCATTCAACGCCACATCATCCAAGGGCAAAGCAAAGCAAGAAACATCAAGTGAAGAAGATGAATCTTGGGATGATGATGATGATGAGAAGATGGTGAAGAAGGGCTATCGTGCAAGAAGAAAGAAATCTTCATTCAAGAACAAAGAGGAGTCAAGAAGGTGCTTCAAGTGTGGAAGCAAAGATCATCTTATTGCTCAATGCCCATACAATAGTGAAAATGATGATGACAACAAGAAGAACAAGAAGAAGGACAAGAAGGAAAAGAAAGAGAAGAAGGACAAGATGGCCTTCAAGAAGAAGAAGGGTGGTTCATATGTAGTCACTTGGGATAGTGATGCTTCCTCAAGTGATGATGATGATGATAGTGATGACCACAAGACCACCAAGAAGAAGGTTCTTGCAAGCATTGCCATCAATGAGAAGCCTTCTCTCTTCGAAGCTTCATCATGCTTCATGGCTAAGGCCACTAAGGTACAATCTTGTGATGATGAAAGTGATGAAGAACACGTTGATGATAATGAACATGAAAATGAAAATGATAGTGATAGTGATGATGATGAATCTACTAAAGATGAATTATTTGACATGCTAGAAGATGCTAAAGAACATTTTGACATTAAGAGAAGAGAATGCAAGAGCTTGAATAAGGAGGTAAAAGCCCTTAAGCAAGCCCTTGATGAGCTCAAAGCAACTCATGAGAAGCTAGAGGAAGCCCATGAGAAGCTTGCCAAAGCTCACAAAAAGCTTGAAAAAGCTCATTCTTCTTCACTTAAAGAGCAAAATAAAAAGAAGCATGTTGAAACTTGTAATGTAGGTTTAACTTGTGATATAATTGATACATCACTATCTATGCCTATCATTGTTGCTCCTACTAACCCTGCTTGTAGCACTTCCACTTCCACCTCATCTATTAGTGATGATCTCACTTGTGATGCCTCACTAGTGGTTGAGAATGAGAACCTCAAGAAGGAAGTCACTAAGCTCACTCACAACCTAGCTAAGGCTTATGGTGGTGAGGACCGCTTGCTTATGTGCTTGGGTAGCCAAAGAGCTTCTCTCTACAAAGAGGGATTGGGCTATACCCCCAAGAAAGGCAAAGCGACCTTTGCTCCTCACAAGACTAGTTTTGTGAAGAACAATGGTCGGTTTTGCACTAGTTGCAAGCAAGTGGGTCACAAAGAGCAAGAATGCAAAAATAAGAGCAAAAATGCTAATGTATCCTTCATTAAGCTTGATTCATGCTATATGCTTACTAAGGGTACAAATGGTGTAAAAGCTAAGTTCATTGGTAAACCATGGATGGGCTCAAAGAAAAAAGCCATTTGGATACCAAAGAGCCTAGTGACTAACCTTCAAGGACCCAAGCAAGTTTGGGTACCTAAAAAGAATTGATCTTCTTTTGTAGGTCAATTACAAAGCCGGAGGAAGGCATTTGGTTCTTGATAGTGGGTGCACTCAACACATGACCAGTGATGCAAGAATGTTCAACTCAATCAACACCAATGACAATGATGGTTATGATAGTATCACATTTGGTGACAATGGCAAAGGCAAGGTCAAAGGGCTTGGTAAGATTGCAATATCCAATGACATGAGCATATCCAATGTGTTGCTAGTAGAGAGCTTGAACTTCAATTTGCTATCCGTGGCACAATTGTGTGATCTTGGATTCAAATGCATATTTGGAGTAGATGATGTAGAGATCATAAGTGTAGATGGCTCTAACTTGATCTTCAAAGGCTTTAGATATGAGAATCTATACTTGGTTGATTTCGATGCTAGTGAAGCTAGATTATGTACATGCTTGTTCACTAAGTCTAGCATGGGTTGGTTATGGCATAGAAGGCTTGGTCATGTTGGAATGAAACAATTGAATAGATTGATTAAGAATGACTTAGTTAAAGGCTTGAAAGATGTTGTGTTTGAAAAGGATAAGCTTTGTAGCTCTTGTCAAGCCGGCAAACAAGTTAGAAACACCCATCCTAAGAAAAGCATGATGAGCACTAGTAAATCATTTGAGTTATTGCACATGGATTTGTTTGGGACAACACAATACACTAGTATTGGTGGTAATAAATATGGATTTGTGATAGTGGATGAATACACTAGATACACATGGGTATTCTTTCTAGTGGACAAGAGTGATGTATTTGCAACATTCAAATCATATGTCAAAGGCATTCACAATGAGTTTGAAACAACCATCAAGAGAGTTAGAAGTGACAATGGTAGTGAGTTCAAGAACACTAGAATTGATGAGTTATGTGATGAATTTGGAATTAGACATCAATTCTCGGCCAAATACACTCCACAATCAAATGGCCTTGTTGAGAGGAAGAATAGAACACTCATTGATATGGCAAGGTCTATGCTTAGTGAGTACAATGTGAGTCAATCTTTTTGGGCCAAAGCTATCAACACGACTTGCTATTGTAGCAACCGCCTCTATTGTCACCGATTGAAAAAGAAGACACCATATGAGCTCTTGAATGGTAGAAAGCCCAACATTGCATACTTTCGGGTCTTTGGTTGCAAATGCTATATCTTGAAGAAAGATACAAGATTGGGCAAGTTTGACAAGAAATGTGATGAAGGATTCCTACTTGGTTATTCCACTACAAGCAAAGCATATAGAGTTTAGAATTTGGATAGTGGTACTCTTGAGGAGGTTCATAATGTTGAATTTGATGAAACCAAGGGTTCACAAGTAGAGGATGAAAACTTGGAAGATGTTAGAGGCATTCAACTTTCAAATGCCATGAAGAACATGGATGTTGGTGAATTGAGGCCTAGGCAAGTGAATGATGATGAAGATGATCAAGTGCAAGTGCTCTCTAACTCAAATGTGCAAGATGATACAAATCAAGTTAGTACAAGTGACTCTCATGATAATGAACAAGATCAAGTGGCTAGTACATCATCTCAACCAAATGATCAAGTAAGTGCAAGCAATCAAGTTCCAATCCTCCAACCAACCAATGTTGCAAGAGATCATCCTTTGGACACTATAATTGGAGATATTTCAAGAGGTGTACAAACAAGATCAAGATTGGCATCATTTTGTGAACACTTCTCATTTGTGTCATCCATTGAACCAAAGAAGATAGATGAAGCTTTGAGGGACGTTGATTGGTGAATGCTATGCATGAAGAATTGAATAACTTCACAAGAAATCAAGTATGGGAGTTGGTAGAAAGACCAAAGGGACACAATGTGATTGGAACCAAATGGGTCTTTAGAAACAAGCAAGATCAAGATGGGATAGTAGTAAGGAACAAAGCAAGATTGGTAGCACAAGGCTATACTCAAGTTGAAGGTCTTGACTTTGGAGAAACATATGCCCCGGTTGCTAGATTGGAAGCAATAAGAATCTTGCTAGCCTATGCTTGTGCCCACAACATCAAGCTCTATCAAATGGATGTTAAGAATGTATTTCTCAATGGTTATATCAATGAAGAAGTATATGTTGAGCAACCTCCTTGTTTTGAAGATGATAAGAAGCCCAACCATATGTACAAGTTGAAGAAGGCATTGTATGGCTTGAAGCAAGCACCTAGAGCATGGTATGAGAGATTGAGGGACTTCCTCCTCTCTAAAGGGTTTACAATGGGCAAGGTTGACACCACTCTTTTCATCAAGAAGATTGGAAAAGATCTATTTGTATTGCAAATCTATGTAGATGACATCATATTTGGATCAACAAATCAAGAATTTTGTGATGAGTTTGGAAAGATGATGGCTAATGAGTTTGAAATGTCCATGATTGGAGAGTTGAGTTACTTCCTTGGTCTTCAAATCAAGCAATTGAAGAATGGTACATTTGTAAGTCAAGGCAAGTATATCAAGGACATGATCAAGAAGTTTGGCATGATTGATAGCAAAGTCATTAGCACACCAATGGGAACCAATGGCAACTTGGATAGTGATGCAAATGGCAATATGGTAGATCAAAAGTTGTATCGGTCTATGATTGGAAGCCTACTCTATGTGACCGCATCAAGGCCGGATGTCATGTTTAGTGTATGCATGTGTGCAAGATTTCAAGCCTCACCAAGAGAAAGTCATTTGAAGGCTACAAAGAGAATATTGAGGTACTTGAAGCAAACACCAAATGTTGGTTTGTGGTATCCTAAAGGAGCAAAGTTTGAGCTAGTTGGTTACTCTGACTCGGATTATGCGGGATGCAAGGTTGAAAGGAAGAGCACATCGGGCACATGTCAATTGTTGGGAAGATCACTTGTTTCATGGTCATCAAAGAAGCAAAATAGTGTTGCATTATCAACCACCGAAGCCGAATACATATCCGCCGGTAGTTGTTGTGCACAAATACTTTGGATGAAGGCCACTTTGAGTGACTTTGGAATTAAGTTCAAGAAAGTGCCATTGCTATGTGACAATGAGAGTGCAATCAAGTTAACCAACAATCCGGTTCAACATGCAAGAACAAAGCACATTGATGTCCGCCACCATTTCATAAGAGATCACCAACAAAAAGGGGACATTTGCATTGAGAGTGTAGGCACCGAAGATCAACTTGCCGACATATTCACCAAGCCATTGGATGAGAAAAGGTTTTGCAAGCTAAGGAATGAGTTGAACATATTGGATTTCTCAAATATGTGTTGATGCACCCCCACTCATATGACATGCCTCTCCTTCAAGCAATCCAAGGTAAAAGTTGATTGGCATGGCATACATCCTTGCTAAAGACATGTTTAGTGCATCTAGTCATATTTTCAATCTTATTAGGACCTTTCAAGTGGTTCTATTTTATTAGGCTCATTCATGAAAATCAAATGATTTTGATGTCTATATGGTATCACTATTGCTTCTATGCTTGACTTAATCTAGTGATGGCATATGACATGTTTATGGGCTTGTAAACCTAGTGCTTAATCTAGAAAATGAACTATAAGTGTTTAACTCAACATGGTACAAGATAACCCTTATTTGGAGGTGTGAAGAAGCTTGTCCTTGGATCAAACCGAGTTAAATATCTTTGGCAAATAATCTAGATTGGACCAAATTTGGGAAAATGATCCTCACCCCATTGATTGACATTGATAATCTCGACCCTACAAGTAATACTATCTACATTTAGAACCTTTGTGGTCATTGATGACAAAGGGGGAGAGAAACAAAGATAGTAGCAAAGATAGTGAAAAAGGGGAAGAAACATAAAGATATCTTGATATATGACATAGGGGGAGAGATATAACAAAGGAAAGGGATCAACTAAAATTTTGAGCACACAAGTAGGGGGAGCAAGCTCATGAACTTGTATGGTGCATTTGAATGTGCATTTCATATGTTTGCTTGCATGGCACAAGTATTAAATTTACACATCCATGCTTGTGTGATGAATGTTAGTTGTAAGATTGAATGATGAAATGAAATCACTTGATAACCTTCATTTCAAGTATTGTCTCCAAGTGATATTAAGCTAACCATGGTGCTAAGGATGGTATATTGGTGCACTCTGATTGGTATCACGCTTCAAAGGTCCATCTTTTATACCTTAGCATCGTATGGTAGACATTGACTCCTATATTTCCTATCTAAGCATATGTGCAAGCTTCAATCCAAACTCTTAGCACATATGTAGGGGAGCAATTGCTACCATTTGGGGTTCATGAAACTTGTCCATATCCTTTTACACATGGTAAATATGCTTGGGCAAGCAACATTGATTCAATTAAATTTCAAATCATATCTTTGTATAAGGGTTGTCACCAATTACCAAAAAGGGGGAGATTAAAAGCTCTATTTGGTTTTGGTGAATTGATGAAACCCTAAGTGCTAACCTAGTTTATCAAGTGATCATGAGATAGGTAGCACACTTCAAGTGGAGAAGCTAATAAAGATCATAACATGACAATGGTGATGGCATGGCGATGATCAAGGGCTTAAACTTGAAAAGAAGAAAGAGAAAAACAAAAAGCTCAAGGCAAAGGTATAATTTGTAGGAGCTATTTTGTTTTGGTGATCAAGACACTTAGAGAGTGTGATCACATTTAGGTTTGATAGCCGTACTATTAAGAGGAGTGAAACTCGTATTGAAATGCGGTTATCAAAGTGCCACTAGATGCTCTAACTCATTGCATATGCATTTAGGATCTAGTGGAGTGCTAACACCCTTGAAAACATTTGTGAAAATATGCTAACACATGTGCACAAGGTGATACACTTGGTAGTTAGCACATTTGAGCAAGGGTGAAGAAGACAGAGGAGATGCCGGCATCGATCACGTGATCGGACGCTGGGTCACTCAGCGACCGGACACTGAAAGGTTGCGTTCGGTCAAACTGACGGGTCTGCACAGTACCTAGGGTATTGCACCGGACGCTGGTCTGTGTCCAGTCAAGGTGGACCGGACACGTCCGGTCGAAGAAATACGCCTCGGGGAGCTTACTGGAAACGACCGGACGCTGGGGCTTCAGCGTCCGGTCAGTTTGACCGGAGCGTCCGGTCAGAGCACATTTTGCCCAGTGAAGGGGTATAATGGCTCTATTTCATGGGGGCTTCTATTTAAGCCCCATGGCCGGTTGTAGCTCGCATCTTTGGCCATTTTCATTGACATAGTAACCTTGTGAGCTTAGCCAAAGTCCTCCCACTCATCTCCATCATTTATTCATCATCATAGTGAGATTGGGAGTGATCCAAGTGCATTGCTTGAGTGATTGCTTCTAGAGGCACTTGGTGTTCGTGTTTCCCTGTGGATTTCGCTTGTTACTCTTGGTGGTTGCCGCCACCTAGACGGCTTGGAGCAGCGAGGATCGTTGAGCGGAGGGTGGTGATTGTCTCCAGCTCCGATCGAGGTGATTGTGAGGGGTTCTTGACCTTTCCCCGATGGAGCACCAAATGGTACTCTAGTAGATTGCTCATGGCTTGTGTGATCCTTATCTTGTGTAGCTAGTTGTTAACCCTCTTAATCACTCTCTTTACTTTACCGTAAACTAGTTAACAAGCTCTTTAGTGTAGCTAGTTGTGAGAGCTTGCTTGCTTGGTTGGTGTGGCTCTTTAGTTAGCCTTTGAGAGCACACTAACATAGGGTAGTGTCATAGCTCTTGTGTGAATTGACACTATCTAAACTAGAATTGTGGTAGGTGGCTTGCATTTTGAGTAGGCTAGCGCAATACTTGCTTCGCCTCATAATTGTCTAACTATTTTGTTAAGTGTTGTTGTAGAAATTTTATTAGGCTATTCACCCCCCTCTAGCCATTGGGACCTTTCAAACCGACAGTGATGTTTATATATATTAAAAAATTTCTTTTATATACTGAATAAATAGAAGCATGTGTATTCCTATGTCGAAATGGCTCGAAAATTTTTTGGCAAGCTTGTACACCCAAATTCAGACCCCACATAGGATCTTAGATTTTTCTGATCATTTTTTTATTTATTATATTTTTCTATGTGCTGAATGAGACAAAAGAGGGTCAATTTCATCTTGGACCTAATAGATTTTTTCATCCACCTCCATAAAATTCTTATCGCTAGGGCACATTAGAGCCTATGTAAAAGTTTGGCACCATTCTAGATCTTTTCATGGGTAGACTCAGTTCAACCTATAATTAAACGGTGTCGTCGCGTGAAAATTCAATTAAACCTCAGAAAGTAGCAAACCATCTCCGGAAAATCCCAAACTAGGTGTTTCCTTCACACATGGCACGTGCAAGCCTAAGAAAAAGTTTGAGACCAATACGACATCGAAATATGTAAGAACCATAGAAACCTTGATAACCTATGTGTATAGTCATGGTTCGATGAAAGGGCATATGTACCTCTATGAAGCATGTATACTCCACCTATGTTGAAATGGGTTGAATTTTTTTTGGCAAGCATGTACACCTAAATTAAGACCCCACACAGGATCTGAGGTTTTTCTGATCAGTTTTTTTATTTATCATATTTTTCTTTGTGCCGAATGAGACAAAAGAGGGTGAATTTCATCTTGGACCCAATAGATTTTTTCATCTACCTCCACAAAATTCTTATCCCTAGGGCACATTAGAGCCTGTGTAAAAGTTTGGCACCATTTTGGATCTTTTCATGGGTAGACTCAGTTCAACCTACAATTAAACGGTGTCGTCGCGCGGAAATTCAATTAAACCTTAGAAAGTAGCAAACTATCTCTGAAAAATCCCAAACTAGGTGTTTCCTTCACACGTGGCACGTGCAAGCCTGAGAAAAAGTTTGAGACCAATATAACACCGGAATGCGTATGAACCACAGAAACCTTGATAACCTATGTGTATAGTCGTGGTTCGATGAACGGGCACATGTACCTATGTGAAACATGTATACCCCGCCTATGTCAAAATGGTTTGAAATTTTTTTGACAAGCATATACACCTAAATTAAGACCCCACACAGGATCTGAGGTTTTTCTGATTATTTTTTTATTTATTATATTTTTCTCTGTGTCGAATGAGATAAAAGAGGGTGAATTTAATCTTGGACCCAATAGATTTTTTCATCCACCTCCACAAAAATCTTATCCATAGGGCACATTAGAGCCTGTGTAAAAGTTTGGCACCATTCTGGATGTTTTCGTGGGTAGACTCAGTTCAACCTATAATTAATTGGTGTCATCGTGCTGAAATTCAATTAAACCTCAGAAAGTAGCAAACCATCTCTGGAAAATCCCAAACTTGGTCTTTCCTTCACCTGTGTCACGTGCAAGCCTAAGAATAATTTTGAGACCAATACGATACCGAAATGTATATTTCTAGTTGCCCAACAAATGTTACACGAATTACATGCATCACAATAATTAAACACACAAAGCCGTACATATTAAAATTAGAACCCAATTAAACTACGACCTTGAAAATATAGCTAAATAAACATTAATTACTATTGGAATCACTGCCGGGATCGATCGGGCCACGCACACTAACATGCATCTGTAGCCATATATGGTAATTGATGTCACGAATTATGTATCCGCTTGTATCGATGAAGGTCAATGCCCGTATGAGTGCACTCTCTCGTGCCTCACAATACCGAAAGAATGGTCAGCCATAGATGTAACCTACTGAACGACCACTGCCCCTATTAGTAATCCTTATGTAGTACTAGCGTCCTTCTACAGTGAGTTGGCTGAGGTTTCCATTGCAGAAGTCTCAATCGTACCCGAGTTGCTCCGTAGCTTTGTTTAGAACGGCCCACAAGCCACATGCAGCATAGGTTAGGTCCTGGAGCGCAATCTGCATGTGGAGAAAAAGAAAAAAAATTAGAGAATGTTATTACAATAATAAACAATAAATAACCATGACTCAGATATAAGTGACCATTTTACCACATCCGCATGGTTGTAGCTTGCAAACCATTCGCTTGCTTGCGGGACGGGGATATCACCAGCATTCAAAGCAAGTGCCTTGAAGTGCGAGAAATCAGGCACATCATAGCACAACATTTAATTGGGTGCTTATCACATCCGGGCTCTGTCTTCCCGCTGCGTGGATATGGTTCCGATGATTTGAACCCCTCAAAGGGATGGAAAAACCGAGTTCACACGTCCATAGCCGACCACTAGCGTCATATTTCGTGTTCTCGACGATGTCCGAGATAAAAGAACCAACTAAGTGCTGTTCGCATCCATTCTATTAGATATATAGTCTGTGACATATATGTATGCAACAATGATATTAAACTAATTACACTTATTTGTTAGCATAAAAAAACAAAAGATGTTGGAAAATATTTCATACAATAGCTAGAACTAGGAACCATGGAATGGCCACATTAGGAGCGAATGGCTCATTGCCAGGGTGGAAACCTGGTTCTTGTGGTGGGGGAGGTCCGTTGTTCATACCACCTGATCGATAAAATGCAAAAAAAATATAAACATAAAATATATGCACAAAAAATTCTTCCAAGTAAAATGTGGCAACATAATTAAATATAGATCGAATGCAAGGAATAAGAATATATAAATGTAGAATGCAAAAAAACATGAATATAAATATAGATCAAATGAATATAGATAGAATATTGGAGAAGACAACATTTCAATACCATTGAAAAATGCAGGAGCCATGACCAAATCACGTAGAGAGAGTGGATGTCTTGAGAAGTGAGAGTGAAACATGAGAAATGAGACTGAGAGTTCATGGGTGGGTGGGATCGAAGTATGTGGCCGACAATTTGTTTTATATAGGGGGGCATAGACATCACTGCCAGTTTTTAAATAGAACCGACAGTGAAAGTTAGTATCACTGTTGGTTTTTAAATAGAACCGACAGTGAAGGTGCCTATCACTGCCGGTTTGTAAATAAAACCGACAGTGAAGGTGCATATATGTAAAGGATATATTTATTTAGATAGTACAGTGGGAAAGTTTTAACAACAACGATATTTTTATTTAGATAGTAATGAAATACATAAAAAATTACAAAAATATTAGAAATAAGTTACATATACGATAACAAAGACCTTACACTAAAATTCCAATCAATGTTATAATCAATGTGTATCAACACATTATAATTTAACCACCTCAGTAGCATTCTTCTAGCACCAACTAGGGTCAAACAGCAGCACCGAGGTGGTCTACGAGCTATACCAGTTGGAGATGACAAGGTGGTATCGATGAACCCACCTTGTCTATACATGGCCTTTTTCCAAAGGCGCACCACAGTGGATGGCTCTGTGAACCTCGTGGCATCTCCATTCTTTGGCGTTGCTCTATCTTTAGTATCATTCTTCTAGTACCTCTTGTGTGCACCATTTTGGTGGACTACGACGCATAACGATATCTGTGGTTTGTTGTGAGAGGAAAACACTGTATCATGGCTGATAAGCCCTCGCTGAAACCAACAAGCATGGAGAGGCTTGCTCCTGGCCGAGGGCCATTTTATAGGGGCTAGCAGTCGTGGTACATTTTTATTTCTAAACTAAAGTTGTCGGGGTAGGTGGGAGCAGTGTTCCAACTGTTGTGGTTAGTGGGAGCAATGTTGGCATGTGAGGAGCATCTACACACTACTGTTGGTTTTAGTTTAAAAACCGACAGTGAATGGGGCCTTTTGTGTTGGTTTGAGCAACCGACTGTGATAGAAGCTATCCCTGCCGGTTTTAAAACCAAAATCAGCAGTGAAGGGCTCTGCCGCCATCGCAGCCTTTTAGTAAAAAAATATAAAAAAAAATCACCGTCGGTTTGGAGCCTGCCATCGCAACACTATCACTACCGGTTTTAAAACCAAAACCGGCAGTGAAGGGCCCTACCGCCATCGCAGCCTTTTAGTAAAAAAATATAAAAAAATCCTAAGCCTAGGATTCAAACCCAGGTCTCGGGGTTCTTAGTTTGGAGCCTTAACCACTATACTAGAATAGGGATTATGTTAGAATTAGTTGTTCTTTTCTTTTATCCTGTCGTAACGCACTACTACTACCTAATAAATAAATGAAAAATCAAAAAAGTTTGGCACACCTGAGATTCGAGTGCGGGTCGCCGGGGGTGCCTTTGCACCTTCTTTCTCTGTGGCCTTCTTAGCATTCCTCTTCATCTTGGCCTGGTCTAGAGACTAGAACAGTACACGCATCTTGTAAATGGATCACTCAACAGTCAACACACAAGCCATAGGCATTCCCATTCACATCTCCAAGAGCACATACATCAATGATCAATGAAGGTTGGAGGAGGAATGGAGCTACTACACCTTTGCTCAGTGCCGACTGTGGGCTGGGCTCCTTCGAGTATTGCGAGCAGGGACTACAAACTGGTTGGGGACCAGTGGCGCTGAGGAGCTGTGGATCCCTCTCTACTAGTAGTAGCTCGGAAGAGAATGGTCGCCCCAATGTTCTTCTATTGGAAGTCTAGACATATATATTTATATTTATATTTAGCTGGTGTTTGATTTCAGAGAGTAAAGTTTAGAAATGTTACGTTGGGTGTCTAATCGAGTGTTTGAATAGTAATAAGGTCAGTCTCAATGGTAGTTTTAAATACCTTTCATTCTCATTAATTGCTATGATACGTCGGTATATTTGCTGAGTTGGCAGAGTATTAACGAGGAGGAGAGAGGAGATGAGAGTTTCATTAGGATCAAACATCCTTCACGGTTATGTGCATAATGATTACATAGTTAACAATAATCTAACTATCTTTAGGTGCATCAACAATGAGGGCCTCATTGTGATCAAGCCATATGTAAGCAGGTTCGTCACCCTCTTGAAGGATAGGTAGGGGTATGTTCGCCCCGAATGGAGGCATTTCCCGATAGCCCCTGTAGTCTTCTTCGTACATCACTCCATCGACACCGACAATCTTCCTTTTCCCTTCTAGGACTACTTTTAGCCTTCCTTTTGTCTTTGTTGTCCCTTGCATAGAACACTTACATAACGTCTCTTGCAAGGATGAAGGGGTCGTCTCTATATGCGGTCTTAGTGAGATCAACGGTAGTGAACCCTTCACTGTCAGTGTTGATTTCCTCGAGCCGGACCCACTGGCAGCGAAAAAGAGCTGCCTTCAATGGACCATAGGCTAGCTCCCATATCTCCTCTATGAAACCATAGTATATCGCCTGCACATTGCCATTTTCGTCGTGAGCATCAAAACAAACACCACAATTTTGGTATGTGCTCTTTCCATCTTGCTTTTTTGTGTAAAATGTGAATCCATTGATCTCATACCCTTGGTACTTAAGATAAGTACTCGAAGGTCCCTTGGCTAAGGCATCCAGTTGATTACCCAACTTTATTCCAAGCAAGCGATGTCGCAACCAGTTGACAAATTCCTCCTTATGTTTTTTATCCAGCCAAGCCTGTGACCTACTCAGATACAGAGTCTGCAGCAATTGCCTGTGCTCATCAATGTATGGCATCACACCCTTGGCTTGCTGGAGAATAGCGAACTGTGCCTGTCTGAATGAAATAGGGTCATCTACTGTAATAGATTTCTCTCCGATCGTTCCTTTGCCACGTAGTCTTCCCTCATGATGAGATTCTGGAACCCCACCCCTTTTGATGTCTAGATAATATGTGCAAAACTCAATGGCCTCCTCCATTGACCATCCTTCAACCATGCCCCCTTCTGGCCTGAATCTGTTCCTAACATACCACCTGAAAACTTTCATCAATCTTTTGAAAGGGAACATCTGATGCAGGTACATTAGGCCAAGGGCTCTAATTTGGTCAACAAGATGAATGTGCAGATGCAATGAGATATCAAAGTAAGTCGATGGGAAATGCATCTCAAGCCTAACGAGAGTTTCAGCTATGTCCCGTTGCAGCTGCTCTAGCGTGGACACATCAATGACCTTTTTTGAGATCGCGTTGAAGAATGAGCAAAGCTTTATGATTGGGGCACGGACCTTTGGGGGAGGATACCACGCAGGGCAATAGGGAGCAGCCGAGTCATAATGACATGACAGTCATGGGCCTTCATAGGGCCATAGTTGAACTTGAGTTCTCTCATGTTCACTAGCCTCTTTGGGTTCGCACAGTAGCCCGTCAGGACTTTGAGTTCATTGAAGAAAGAAATAAGCGCACACTTTTCATCCTTCTTCAATGTCCATGACGCAACCGGAAGTTCGAACTGGCCATACTCTAGCTCCACGGGATGCAGCTCCTTCCTGATTCCCAAGTGTTGCATGTCTAGGCGTGTGGCTAGTGAATCCTTCGATGCCCCCCCGGTGTCCATCAAGGTGTTAAGAGTGTTAGCGCACACATTTTTAGTGATGTGCATGGGATCAAGACAGTGGCGTACACTCAGAAATGGCCAGTAAGGTAGTTTCCAAAAACCTGATTTTTTCTTCCAAACACTCCCATCAGGCGCTGCTACTGCATTGTCCCCCTTCCCAAGGACAACCTCCAATTTGTTCAGTTCTCAAAGTATCACAGGCCCATCTCGATATTTTGGAGCTAAGCGTTTCTCAATAGTACCATTGAAATCTTTTTTGATCCTTAGGTAGGAACCTACGGTGTCCCATATAAACTATCTTTGAGTTATTTGGCAGATTTACCGCATCGGTGTCGTCCAAGCACTCGACACATCCAGTATAGCCTTTTGTCTTCTCTCCGGACAACGAACCTCGACCTGGCAGGTCGGTGTTTGTAGCGATAAGTACTCCCTTGATCGTGACATGTTCCTTTTTGTACTCGTCCCAAACATCCGGCACACCCTTTTCAAACATCTCCACTAGTTTATCGATCACTGGTTCTAGAAACACATCGATGTCATTCCCAGGTTGTCTTGGCCCTTGGATCAGTAGTGGCATCTGGATGTATGACCGCTTCATATAGACCCAAGGTGGAAGGTTGTATATACAGAGCATCACTGGCCAGGTGCTATGATTGCTTCTAACCTGGTCGAAAGGATTCATCCCATCTGTGCTCAAAGTAAACTATAGGTGCCTTACCTCTCCAGCAATGTCCTTATAGAACATAGTATTGATAGTCCTCCAGTCATGCCCATCGGTGGGGTGCCTCGTCATTGTATCTTTCTTACGCTCTTGGCTATGCCAGTGCAATAGCTTGGCTGACTTTGCACATGCAAACAGCCTATGCACCCAGGGAGCTATAGGGAAATACCAAACGACCTTTACGGGACCTCCTCTGGTCTTGGTACCCTCATCGACGGCCCTTCCTTGTACCGTGGAGCTTCACACTTGGGGCACTTGTCCAAGTCTTTGTATTTTTCTCCATGGTACAATATGCAATCATTGGAACACGCGTGAATTTTTTCAACCTCGAGGCCGATGGGGCAGATCATTTGCTTGGCCAAGTATGTCTTTTCTGGCAACTCGTTTTTTTCTGGGAGCATTTTCCTTATTATACCTAACAACTGATCGAAGCCTTTATCGCTCAATCTGTTTGTCGATTTGAACTCTAACAGCATGATGTCAGCTTCCAGTTTGCTCATTGGACAATCCCTATACAATGGTGTTTTGCCATCTTGTCTCATTTTCTCTAGCTTTCTTAGCTATCTTTCACTAAGACATCCGGTCTCTACATTACGTAGCAGCTGAGAAATGCCATCGTTATCCTCGGTGTCGTCAGCTAGCGTGTTCCTAAACACATTATTAATTGTGGCCATAGGTTCCGTGTTGACACCAGGTTCCTCGTCAGCATCATGGATGGATATGTCAGGCATGTCCACATCATCATCGTTTTCCTGTAGAACATTCACACCAACCTCGTCATGCATAGTCCATATCGTATAGTTTGGCATGAACCCCCTGGTAATCAAGTGCGATCGTATAGACTCAACTTGACGAAAGTTCCTTTGATTCTTGCAATCTTTGCATGGGCAGAAGACAGGGTTCCCATTCCCAGCATGGGCTTTGGCATCGGTGATAAACTGGTTGACGCCATGCATGTACCGCTTGTCCGTTCGGGATAGATGCATCCAATCTCGATCCATCTCTGCACAAAAAAATACTGAGACAGTAATTACAAAGAATTAATAAGAAATCGAGCTTCATGAATAATAATTGTAGCTCGAAAGTACCATTTTTAGAAAACATTATTGTACACTAATTATTAGAAAATTGAAATTGGTAGCCCTGGCCCTGTAAACTGAAAATCATAGTAAAAAACAATTATTGCACAATATTGTAGAACAACTATTCTACTCTACTTCTAAGAACTAATTATAGCAGCACATACTAACAATGATGATCTTGACCACCATGGAATAATTAGCTAGGAATTTAAATGTGTTCATAGACACCAACCTTTTGGATGATGGATTCACCACAATTTGAGCCTTGCATAAATGTCCAATTGGAAAAGTGCTCTCTAGAATAGAGAAAGAACTAGAATGAGAATCAAGCAATGTAGTCATCAAAACGAAGCTAATTAAGCAACAAAATCAAAGGAGTGGATGTTTGTTACTAACATTAAAGCAAAAAGATCAAGCCATTCTTCAAAATCCAAGCGCTAGCTACATGGTGAAGAGCAGCCGCGATAATGGAGGGAAGGGCCTAAACGCGTGCCTCTGTTCTCGGGATGGAAGAGAGGAGAAAGAAGAGGACGGTTGCAGCCTTTTTGTGTTGTAGGCTTATCACCTTCGTTTCTTGGCTAGAACCGACAGTGATAGAGCCAAATCAATACCGGTTTATGGCTTGAACCGGCAGTGATAAGTGGCCACCAAAACACTGCCAGTTCAAGCTACAAACCGACAGTGATGTGGTGCTTCACTGCCGGTTTTAGCCGAACCCCAATCATTTTCTCATTTTCAAGCTCATAACCGTCAGTGAAGGTACATCACTGCCGGTTGTCACAAATCCAGCAGTGGTGAGGCCGGCAGTGATGTCCAAATCTGGCGTAGTGTCTATATTTTCGTCTCATAGGCTGATATTGCTGAAATTGAATTAGAGAGGAAGGATCTCACATTTGGAAACTTGTTAACAAAGAAATCACGTTTAGGTTACACTATGAGGGACTTCTTATACTGTAAGAAACGAATTGGTAATAATGTAGCAACACTTTGTGAAATTCAAACGGAAATGGATGCAAGTGGAATGATAACAATGAACGATGAGGAGAGAGAAGTCAGATTAATATTGAGCACAGATAGAATAACCGAGCGAAATGTATCCATAACTCCCATGAAACTACCTCCGGGTACATCATTTTATGAGGAAGAATTCACAAATGAGCCACTTGATGACTACAAGGACTATAAGCTAAGTTGTTGCACTAGTGTCCATAACTGCATCTTAATTAATTCATTGGTAGCCAATTCAATAATATAAGCATGTTTCCAGAACTTTGTGATATGTTCAGGGAAGATACAGTCAAAGCATACAACCAATAGTTACGTCTGGAAGGACAACTTGATGGCATCGGTAATATAATATCTCTCTCCAAGTTATAAATCAATTTAACAGTTCTTCATATACCAATTTTAACTTATGCTCTATTATTGGCAGAGGCATATGTAGAGCTCCCCAGCAATCAGTCAAGTCAATCTAGCAATTCAACACCACCAGTGCAGAGTCCAAGTCATGCTCGTTGTGAAAAACAACTGGTCAATGATGGTAAGAATATTTTTTTTGGAAAACATTATTATAAGGTGCAATTATATTCCACAAGATTAACAGGAACATTTATTAAATTCCATTGTATGTCGTTTTAAAGGGCGACATGGCAGTGAAAAGAGGAAGTTTTAAGGATGTGGGCCCATCAAAGGTTTAACTGTATCCAACAAAAGAGCTAGGCAGGGCACTATGAAATTGGATGTTGAATTCTCTAGAATGGGAGGACCTGTTGGTGGTCACCAATGGTCTTTTGTTGACGAAGTGGTAGTGTATACAAGGAAAAGTGCTCCACTTATTGGAGTGAGAAAGTGGAAAGACATCGATGTTGAAGTTAAAAACAAGATAGCATCTGACGTAATGGTAAGCTTCGCATATTTTGGATCCGTTCCAATCTTATTTGTGAAATAGTGTAAGAACTGACCCGGTTTGTGTATTTGTTTTTTCAACAGGAAAAGTGGGACCTTGAGGATAGTTTGGAAAACAAGAAAAAGATATGGGCCATCTCTAATGAGCGCTACAAAGGATGGTGCTCAACATTTAGTGCAACTTACAGGGCTTATGACACTTATGATGTGAGAATGAGACATAAGCCCGAAGACCTGCACATTGTTGAATGGCACTATCTAGTGTTGTATTTCGGTACAGAGGAATTCTAGGTTTGATGCCATTTACTATTTTTCTTACCAACTGCACTTGCAGACATAAATGTTTTCTTGGGAGCACTGTTTTTTTAATACAAACATAACATTCAGAAACTTAGCAACAAGAATTCTCAAAACCGTTCGCTTGCCCAAACAAAGCATATGATGGGATCAAAGCGTTTCGCTCAGTGCAGCTATGAACTGGTAATGACTTGAGAAGCACTATCAATGTTTTCTTACTTGATGAAATATTTATTTGTTTCATTCTGGCCAAAATTAGAGAGATCCACAAACTGGTGAAGAGCCAAATGATGTGGATCTTTGGGCGAAAACGCACAGTAAGGGAGGGAAATGGACAAACGATGCATCTAAGGCTGTCTATGTGCGCATATAATTGTTTCTACAACCCTTACTAAATGATTCATAGTCTTCGTTTCCAGTTTTTGTTTAACAAAGTTTGTATGTCTTCTTTGTGTTAGGAAACTGCTTGCAGCAAAATTGCAGAGAAGGAAACAGAGTCACCAGATAGCTTTATTCCTTCAGTAGAGAGAAACCTTATTTTCCAGGAAGCGTACACGCAAACTACTAGATTTAAATCATCCAAGGTTCATGGTAATGGGTATTTGGCAAGGTATCCAAGTAGAAGGCAGCTAATGACTGAACGTTTCGAGGACCAGGCCCGTTCTGAAACGGCATCCCATATGGAAACTGAAGAGCTGAAGGCTACGCTCGAGAAGGTACAAGCACAGCTTCAAAGCCAAGTTTCTGAAAGGGAAGCCGAGAAGGAGGAACATAGGCGTCAGATGGAAGAATTGCAGAAAGCAACGGAGGCTGATAAAGAACAACTTAGGCAAGAGTTTATGTCAATGCTAGCAGCACAAAGGCAAGGACCATCACCGCAGGTAATAGTATTGTAACATTTGAACTTGCGTATTTATCAAGTTAGTAGGTTTGTTTTTTGATAGGTTTTTTTTGTTGTATTCACTTGACAGTCATCACCATAATATGCTTGCTCAAACTGAACATAAGAAGATTAATCAATTAAGTTCTTGTCTACGGGAGCTAAGTAGTAGTAATAAAAAAATTTAAATGCAGGTTAACCAAGCTGCCATCGAAACAGCAGCCAACGAAACAGCAGCCAATGAAACAGCAGGCAACGAAACACCCTCAATTGTTCGTGAACCAATCTTGACTGAAAGAGAAGAAACAACACAAGAGAATGAAGCACCATTAGATCAGGTTATTTCAGATTGAAAATTGATTACAGCCATCATGAATTAGTGCACGGCATGAGAGTCCTAAAATTTTTCATGTAATTTTTTGAGTTGCAGAATAACCTACAAGTGAAGCAAAAAGGACAACTCGCAGCTTCAACACCTGCAGGTAACATTGTGCGCAACACTAGAGGCAGTCTTAACCGAAATCAATCACAAAACAAAGAAGGGAATGGTACACCGAATTTTATTACTTCAAAACATTTGTCTGATGCTGTGGCAAAGAGACGATCAGACAAAAAGAATTGAATGTAAGCTTTGTTTTTCCTATGACGTTCGCATTGTCCTTCTGATCATGTGATTTGCAATGTCTCTTTACTGAATAGCCTATGGCAAAATTGTCAATGTTCTTTTATTTCAGGACGACTGTAGAGTTTTAGTGTTGGGATAGTCCAAATCAGGCACATGTAAGGTAAAATTCCTTCCTATGCTTCTCGATAACTTATGCCTTTTGATATGTGCTTTGCTTGTCACCATCTATGTTTTTGAATGACTGAGCACTATGCTATTGAGCTAAGATGTGCCCAGTAAAATAGTACCAATGGTTCTGGATAACTTGTGCCCTTTTATTTTCTTTGTTTGTGAACATCACTAGTTCTTAGTCATTGTGACTATATTATTGTTCTGGAGACACCATTGGATGGTTCTAATGCTTTAAGCACTAGATTCATGATAAATAGAAATTTACATGCTCTTATTGAGGAATTCTAAACTAGCATGTACTTTATCTCTTGTTTATATCTTTGCTATTTATTTATTGTGGATGATATCAACTAGTAACTGCAGAGATCATGAAGGTTATTCTCTATAGGAGATAAGGTTTTGTTAATTTGGAAACTGTTTAGCAAGCAGCAACATTATTAAGACGGGACTGTTTGGCTGCAGCTAAATAGCGGCTGCAGCAGCCATCTTCTGCTTCTGCTACAGTGCTCACTGAGGAGGCCTGCAGCCGAAGCTGTAGCCGCTGTATTAATGATGAGAATTTTAATCCCTCATGTCAGGGAATAATTTCTCCATATCTTCACAACACACAAATGTTGCACTTCTTCTACTGAATGGGAACATGCAAATATCTTGATTTATAATTATCGGTTCTCATCAATATAATGCAACTTATACTACTATGACCTATAAATTTGCCCTTATAAAGTAACATGGCTGAGATTCAAAGTTAAAATTACTGGCCTCTCATCAATCTAATGTAACTCATACTACTATGACCTGTAAATTACTGGGCTCTCATTGATATAATGCAACTCATACACTAAGCTCAGTAAGTTCTGAATCATGCATACATATATGCTTTGCCTGAATATATATAATAATAATAATACTACCAGGTGCTTTGTACTTCCATTTCATCCTTTATAGGCTTTAGCTATTGCTTCTACTATGTATTGAGTAGAACATGTCGTTCACTATTGCCAGCTCTGTTCTTTAATTGCAAACTTTTAGCTACTCAAATGCGACTTTGAGTAGTTAAAAATTTGTAGCCTTGCATCTTTTGCTAATTAAGTCTATTGATATTTGCGTCCAGGTGCAGGCTATGCAAGTGAGGCAGCGGGGAGTGTCAGGTGCAGGCTAAGGCGCAGGCTACGCAAAACACAAGTGACGAAGCTAGAGTTTGAGTGGAGCATACAAGTGATGGGATCGGCTTGAATGGTGTGTAGGCATCTTATATGTTTTGGCTTAGAAACAAATGTGTTGGATATCTTTGTTTCAATAATGTGTGTGTAGCATGAGTTTGAATTTGGATTGTTTAATTCTAGATGTGAACAAATTAAACAAGTTAATATTTTGGTTTGATGGCTTTATTCAAATGCTTTGTCGATGTCTATTGAGTTTCTAATTAATTAATGGCGCTGCAATATTGTCTGGTGGCAACAAAGCAAAATTGTTGTGAAAGTGGCTATTGGCAACCACATTTTTTGTGGCAATATATCATATAGCAACGAACAATCAGCGTATCAATAGCGACTGTACCTTATAGCAATGACAATGCGAACGTGGCAATTGCACAAGTTACCACCACTTCTTGGTGTTGCCACATAGGCTTGTTGCCACACTCGTTATGCGATGCAATAGAGGGGCACCTTATAGCAACCAAACCTTGGACGTGGCAATTGCACATGTTGCCACCACTTCTTGGTGTTGCGACATAACCCTTGTTGCCACACGCGTTATGCGTGGCAATACATTGTCTTGCAACACACGTTCGTCGTTGCTAGTGCACCATTTGCTATGACATGGGCAAGTTGCCATTGCAAGGTCCAGCAACGCCTAACATGTTGCATTAGTTGTTGTTGCCACACCTACAACCGTAGCAAAACCTTATGTTGCAACGCCTAGGAGTTACAAATCCAAAACGCATTTTGCAACGCTTCCCAGAAAAGCTTTGTTCAAAGCTTTACCCACGCAAGCGCTTGCAATGCCTCCCAACAAAAAAAGTGTTGCTATTTTTGCTATTGCAACTATTTTGGGCCTATTGCAACACTTTTCGGGCGTTGAAACAGGGTCAAAATTTAGTAGTGCGATTCAAGAAAGAAAAGTACTATTAACACTAACCCTCCATCTCATTGACTCTTCTACTCATTGGGTTACACGTAGCTCATCTTGTAAAATGACCTTCTAAGGTCTACTAACCGTGGCGCTCATTAGAGCTAGTCTCGGAAGAATGCCTTGCTACCTACAAAACAACTTAACGGCTACACCGTGAGTACATTGCACACTCGCAGGACTTAATTCCAACATATTATATTTGGTGGATGCAAAGGAGAATATCAGGCATTTGTACATTTGCAGAAAAGCAATGGCGTTTCTTAAAGATATGACATGCTATGCTCAATCACTAGAACGAAAGTGCACGATTAATATCAATATTGCACATAAGTGCTCTTAGCTTATTAACAACGCTACCATGGGTACCGAAAGTAGGAACAACTGAATAGTTCTGTCCCGAAGAACTTAGGCTTTCAAACTCTGCAGAGGTGTACAACTGTACCCACATGAAAAACGGGACTAACCACCATACACCATGTTCGGTAGTTAGGGTTGCCTCACGTTCTCAAACCTTTCCCTAATCAGGCATGAGTGTCTCATCAAAGGTTCGACTAGTGCGCAATCAATGTCGACGCAACCCCCTTGCTAGTTTTACGGATAAACTGATCGCAATTAGCTACTTGGCTTGTCGACCCCATCCGCGACATGTGGTCTGTATGGGTCGTTACTTGGACTCACGTATCCCAATAAACGGTCCTTAACTACTCCATGAGCTATGTCGCTCGAGATCCCACACTCACAATGACCTACCCTTCGCATGAGCTAAGTTACCAAAGTGGTATCCAAGTTTATAACCTTTAGTGAAGTGAATCCTATCCAGATTAAGAAAGTAAATCAAGTTGTAACCTCATTGGTTTTAGTGATTAATTATCCAAGTGTAGCATCCTACACGCGCGAGAATGAGTTCCCCTCTAATGCTCGACTTCTACCATTGCTAAGTAACTAAGCAATAAGAAATTAAGCGTTTCCATTCCCATTTTTTTAGATGAGAGGCTTCTACTAGATTAATGAGTGACTCTAAGTGTAGAGGTGAACAAGATTAACAAACAAAACTACATGTAATGCATAACTCATAATGGAACTTCATAAGTATCCAAAATAGGGTTTATAGTAGTAGGGTGCCTGCATGAATGTGTTGCCGTTCTAACTCTCAAAGCCGACGATGATGATTCATACACGTTCCTTACTCGAGTCGATTCCTGAAAAGATCAAGAGAGATCTGATTAGAGAGATATGTCGACGCTCGGAATGACGAGAAGGGTATGAATAGATAGGAATAGATTATCAACTAGAACTTGGGAAGAGACATCTAACTATGGTTCCACTGTTACGCTATTTGCTATGGGATACAAACTAGTATTGTTGACCTCTTGGGTAAGCTTTCTAAACAATCTCACACTTTCTATAGTCTGGTGGACACTCCATCCTAAATGACGGACACTCCGCTGTGTTGGGTGCCAAGGTGGGTTGTCCCTAGGTTGGCTCTGTTTAGGTGGACGGACACTCCATGGAGGTCACGGGTACTCCGGTAGGCTCAGGACTTAGTCAACTCTAGGGTTTACTAGCAATGTCGGATGGTTCGACCGGCTGGTGCACGCTCCAGTATGAACTGGGTACTCTCGGGTTACTGGGTGACTGTTCTTTATAATTCAGCGGACACTCCGATGAGTTGTCGGACACTCCACTATTCCCACTCAGCAAGGGTATGGGTCTTCCTATAGGGAAGTTTACTAAATTGGGAAGGTTGATCGGACGCTCCACCGCACTTGGTGAACACTCCGCATGTTGGGAGACAGAACCTATGCTTAGGTTTTGGGTTGGTTAGATTCCTAATTTGGGGTAGTAGACATCTATGCATGTGCACTAAATTTCTAGGATGACTATAGGGATATGCTTGGCTAGAGCTAGTTAGGTTTTGGGTCTTGGCTAACTAGTGCATCTAGTGATTTGGGTTCTATCTCTTCCCATGAACCATTTGAGATTAAGGCTTGAGATTGAGCAAAAGGAACCTAACTCAAGATTGAGAATCATGATAGACTTGGATCCTTGATAAGAGATTGAGCATGCCTTGATTTCCATCCTTTAAGTTAAATATCAACATCCTTTGTGATGAACGAAATATCACCACCCTCCATGATCCATACATGCATGAAAGATTGAGATTAGGGTTTGAGAGAAATTTCCAACTAATTGAGATAAGAGCTCATGAGCTAACCATGACCATGAGATGAGGATGAGTTGATCTGGATGAGATGATGATCTTGGATTGCATGTCTTCACTTCACCTTCCACCTTGATCTTCAATCTCCATTTTCTCTCTCTAGTTCTTCCTTGTTCTTGCTCTTTTAGAGAGAGAGGAAGGTGAGAAATGGGAGAATGGGTTGAGTTGGGTATTGCTTTAGCTGATGTTCCCATCTTCCATTTTGTGCATATGACATGTGGGGCCAAGGGTTGAGTGGAGGACAGCTCATTCCCCACTCACTGCATGCAGTTCAGGTACTGACGGATGGTTCGGTATTATGTCGGACTGTCCGGTATTCTCTATTGGTTGAGGGATGGATCCAAACACCTAGGATTTGGCATTGAGGCCAATTAACTTCATTCCAAAGGTCAATAACCTAACCTCTAACAATCTGAGCCAATGTGGTGCACCTTTCAGCGACTAGGTTTGACCGTTGCTGATGTTTCACTCTTTTGGATTGCGAGTTGCCTTGTTGGGTAGAAAAGCAATGTAATCGTTGTTTCTGCTTTATCCAAATGCCTGCAGGGCTCATCTAGGAGCTCTGTCGGTGATCAAAATTGAGAGCCTAGGTTGTAGCGAACTCAGGTCCTTACACTCAGTGTAGCGATGATGATGAAACTTGATGTTGATATGAATTACAATGATGATCACTTAACCATGTTCTCTATGTTATTAATTGTCAATGTACTTATATTTGTTAAGAATTGAAAAATGTCATTCTATTAACAAACGCCATGATTTTTTTTGCAAATGTACAAACACCTCGTAATCCCCTTTGCATCCACCAAATAAATATATGTTGGAATTAAGTCCTGCGAGTATGCAATGTACTCACGGTGTTGCCGATAAGTTGTTTTGTAGGTACTTCGGCTTGATGACCATTGTGCAAAGTTCAATCAAATCGAATGGTAGCAGACCTTGGGATGGGCGTCCCCAAAGTGAGCTGTGTGTTAAATCTAATGTTAGTGATAAATGACCGAGCGGGAACCTAGATGTAGTGTGGGATAATGTATAACCATGTAAATTACACTTTCTAAATATTCTATGTTATGGTCAATGATATTTTAGCTATCAATTAAGTCTGTGCTTGATGAATGGTTCGTGTTGTGTAACTCAACAGTATAAGATTGTGAAGAAGAGGTGCGGATGGCACACTCCTTAGGACCCTTCGTGTTAGTCTGGGCTAAGACAGGTTGGTCGAGTGGACAACAACTAGGTTAGCTTGGCGGGCGCACTTGAGAAGGATACCAACCCACCTGATGCTGCCATATTGTTTATGTTTCTGTCGCATGGTAAAAAGAACACCAACGAAGCTTCTGCAACCAAGGGCTAGGAGGAAGCATCTACATCAAAGGCCAAGGCCAAGGAAGCATCTACAACTAGCTTTGGGCAGTCCTATATGAGCAAAGCCGTGTTGGGCGTGGAGTTTGTTAAATATATGATGAGTCAAGACTATCCCGATTGCCCACTTGAATTTTTATTTGGCATGGAATTCCTACCTGATTTTACCCTAGAATCCAAAAGATTGGCACAAATGAGGGTCTTTCAAAAGTGGTATTTGCATGTGGCCGAACGCGGCCTAGAGGCAATACCGGTGTGTTACCTAGCTAACGACATATACAACACCAACATCGAATATTCAAACTTGACCATATATTTTGAGGACATTCAATTCTTATTCCACCAGAAGAGACTCGACATGAGGCATATTTCCCTGTCGTGCATGTAAGTAGTGTTTCCTTCAACTCATCCTCAAATTTTGTTATATGTGCATGTGCTATCCTTTTAACCTCATATGTGCCATACTTTCGTGTAGCAAATAGTGGATGGACGTGGCCAAGTTGGATGTGAGAAGCGCATTCCTTGACCCTTGTCTCATTAACGAGGCACGACGTTGGGCCTCTAATGTGGAAAGATGATCATCCTGCATTCATGGGTGTCAAGGGCAAGGCGAGAAAAAAAATAGGAAGGCTGCGCACAAAGAAGTAAAGTCAGAAGTTGCAATCTATATTGGGAATGTGATGCTAGCTTATCAGAGGTTCCAATATATATACGCCCTAGACTATTTCGGGTAAGATCAACTAGTATCATTTTTCAGGTTATTTGGTTTACATTGGCCCACTGACACCAGAATCATTTTTCATGCAATTTGGTTTACGTTGACACCATTATCTTATTTGTACTAATGCAATGATCACTTCACCTTAACATGCATCAATGTAAACCTTGGCACCATTTTGCTCTTTGACTCGATGAGAAAAAGATGAAAAAACATTCCAAAATTTCATCAATGTTTTACAGGCGTAAACAACCGTAGTTTATTACTTGTGGGAGAAATTGTTGCATCCAATTGTTGTTATAGCGAAACTGATTCTTTCGTCCATCACGTCCACTAAATAGCACCTACGGTTGTTACGTTAAGAAAGGTGGAGTGCATAACCCGGAAAAGCTGGATTAGATTACCGTTTCTCTACATCCATCGGTATGACCACTCCATTGTTTTTTTTTTGCATCACCGACCTGCAGTGCACGAGCTTGCCTCCCAGAAGTGTGCTTCGTGGCTACTTTGTATGTCAATGGCCTAGAACCAACGGGTGGTACTATAATAAACCTCAAGACGTAAGTCGGTCCATCGAACCATATCATATGCATATGTTCATTAATACGAATCTAGCTAATTTTTTCCATTGTGTTTTGTGCAGCATAAGGTGTTTTCTCCTTCCTGTGTAATTAACCAAATGGATATTCAAGAAGTTCAAGATGATTTCTGCAAGTTTTTGGTGTGGGAGGCTCTTGAGGGGCTTATTCTATGATCGTAATTCGGAGTATGCCATACATCAGAAGTTTGCGGCTCTTCGCGTTGCAGCCGATGAAACCTTCAAATCATTGTTGTGATGAAGCACAATGTTATTTTCTAGTTTGTAATGTAAATTAAAGAATGCTACAAATACTTTGTGAATCAAATTTGTATCACACTACTACAGAAGTTAACTATAGGGGCGGCTCTAGAGCCTCTGTAGGGGCGGTTGTACCAGCCGCCCTTCCCAGGGTGTTCCTACAGAGGGTGCCTCTGTAGGGGCGGTTGGTGTTTTCAGCCGCCCCTACAGTTCCCTCTGTAGGGGTGGCTGGTAATATCAGCCGCCCCTGTAGTGGACTTCTGTAAGGGCGGCTATATCACCAGCCGCCCCTGCTGTGTGTATTTGTAAGGGCGGTTCAATCAAGAACCGCCCCTACAGTGGATTTTCTAGCAAAAAAAATAAATAATTCAAATTGCATATTGCATATGAATTATACTTATTTTAACAATACATTTTAAGAAATTGCATATTGCATATCAGAAAAAATAACACATGAACAGATGATGCGGAGGCTAGATCCACGCTGCCATCTCCATGTTCAACTGCAAGAGCAGGTGCAGCTGCTGTGATTTCTAAAATGCAACAAACAAAGTAACTGTATTGCTACAACATTTCATCCAGGCCATCTGTTTGATCTCCATGGTTTTATCATTTGACATCTAAGATATTTAAATAACACAGAGATCCTTCTTTAAACTTAGTACTTAAGATCATTGCATACTTTAAAATCAAGAGAATATATAATCATCCAAAGCATGAAATTGCTAGCCCAACTATTAAAAGGAAGTCAGCATGCATCCAACTGGCTTACACAAGATGCAACTCGAGAAAAATGACAGCTAGATAAATTACCTTCAACTTAGCCTCCAACTAAATCTTCACTCCTCCATACCTTGATGCTTCTCCAGCACTTTGAATTCATAGAGCCATTGTCTGATGCTAAACATTAAACAACTTGGGTTGCCTTTTCTGAAATTAAATGGAGTCATGCATCAGAAGCAAGGAATAATATGTTTTCAGACTAGTGTTTAGAAAAAAATGAATAAACTAAGAAACAGTAAATGAAATGAATAAGCTAAGAAACAGTACAGGTAATCAATATATGGATGGAAACAGTACATTTTCTTGAGCACAAAAGTTCAGAACTGCCATTTAAACTAAATATGAACTCAAAGGAATTACAAATGAGAACAGCTCCTATCTCAAGGTCAGGTCATTTTTTGCCTACTAACTGTACATATGTCACCAGCTCCTATCTCAAGTTTCCTATCACAGCTCCTATCTCAAGTTTCCGGGAAGCTTTTTTCTCACTAAAAAATATGCAATTGCAGCCCATGTAAAGGAAAACAAACTAGGATCTATTGCAGCAGTGTGTATCACATAATCTATATATCACAGAACTGCATAAGATTGTTGAATTGAATATTGAACTGCATAAATGGATCCTTTATGGGCTAGCAATTGACAAAAATCTGATTACATCATTAGAGCAATGCAACTCACCACAGAGCCTAGCCACGTCCTTGTTCTCTTCGTCCTAAACATTAGGACAACTTCTTATCATGTAGTAGCTTGTATTGTGAGCTCCGTGGTTGCCTCTGCTAGCTCCCTACATGTTGGACAACAACAACCTGAGCATAAATAGGTAAATTCATATAAGGTCATGCTAAAATAATAAGCAGGTATTGAACATTTGAGATCACAAATAGTGGGCATAATAAGGCCTATGAAAAAATGCAGATATGGACATAGAGTTCTCAGATGCAAGCTAACAAATGTGTCCATGTCTTAGCCAGTTAGGCTTCAGCCTACTCAGAGTATTAGGGTACACGAATGTACTATGTGATGGATCAAAGGGAGAAAATATCATAATCCAGTATATGCAGTGTGATATCAACAGGTAAAGTATAGACACAAATTAAAGATATCATTTTTCATTTAGAAGATCTAAATGCACACAGCAGCAAGCAGCAGAGATCCCCTTTGCGGATAGCAAATGAAATCCACATATACAGGTTCCCTCGCAAGGGAAAAACACTACTACTATCCAAAATGCAGACCAATAGTACTTGATTAAAGGGTTATATTGTTCAACAAAATATTGCAGAATAGATCCACACCTGTATATTAGACTGGATTGATTAGCATCTAACAAGAACAGGAAAGTAGGATTACAGAATGGAGGACCTGCGCGGACACTTCGTTGCACGGCACCTGCTGATGCCCCGTGGTCGGCTGGCCCCGTGCGCTCGACGACGCCCCGGCTCCGCAGACGCCGCCGCCTGCGCGCTCCGCTCCATGCCCCGCCCCGGCCATGCGCGGTGCGGGCTCGACCCTCGAAGCCGCCACCGCGAGCCACAGAACCGGCGACGCGCGCCCCGCCCACCGCCGCCCACGCTGTCGCCGCGCTAGGGTTCGCCCTTCGTCGATTCAAGGGAAAATATGCATCCGAGAGTGCTGCACACGAGCAGAAGGAGCAGAGGGAGAAAGCGTTGATGAGCTGCGCACACAGGATGTGGGAGAGGGAGGGGGCCGCCGGGCTCCAACCGCGGCGGCTGCAGGGGGGGCGCCGCCGCCTCGCAGCAGGCGGTAGTTGGAGAGGGAAGGGGAGAGAGAGAGAGAGGAAAGGGTGGGAGAGACGGAGATGAGAGGCAGGTGAGGGAGGGCTACGGAGGAGGAGGATGGTGGCCGCCGTCATCGTGCCAGCCGCCGGCGCGGACACTCGCGCCCGTCGTGGCCCCCTGCCCGCGTCGGAGAGGGAGAGCGAGAGAGAGCAAACACAAGAGAGAGAGGAGGGGAAGAGAAGCTTCGTGAAGGAGAAGACAAAGCTGAGTATATATTTGTTTCGGTGGATTCCGACGAGAAGCGGGAGAAGCGAGAAAGAAGCTGAGCAGAAGCCGGATAAGGTAAGGCGAAGCAGGAGAATCAGCTTCCGTTAGAATCCGATCCAAGAGATCTGTGTCGTCGGTTGTGGAGATCGAACGGGCGAAATAATTTGGGCGACGTGGCATGTGGTTCTGGCGGCCAAAGTAAACTCATTTGATAATAAGAGATATATAATTTAAATTTGAATCTGACCGCCACAAATATACAATAACTAAAACAACTACAACAGTTTAAAATTTCAAAATTGAACCTTTAAAAATGGGAAAAATTTTAAATTTTAAAAAATTAAAATCAAAACTACTAAAATAATTTTGAGACACCAAATTATCTCAAATGAAAATTTGATAAACATAAAAGTTGTAGAGGTCATGAAGATCTACAACTTTTATTTTGGTCATCTTGTCATTTGACAAAATTTGAACCTTTCAAATTTGAAATTTTAAAAAATGACAAGTTCGAACCAAAATTTGAGACCCAAAATGATTTCAACATAAAAAGTGATGAATACCAAAGTTGTTCAACTCATTAATATCTACAACTTTTATTTTAGTCATCTTGTCATTTGACAAAATTTGGACCTTTCAAATTTGAAATTTTGAAAAACGACAAGTTCGAACCAAAATTTGAGACCCAAATTGATTTTTACATAAAAAGTGATGAATACCAAAGTTGTTGAACTCATGAATATCTACAACTTTTATTTTAGTCATTTCTTCATTTGACAAATTCTTAGCACAAATTGTTCACTAATCTTACACATATCTCATATAGTTTATAAAACCTTACGAGAGATGTGTCACATTTGTGAACAATGTCATTACCACTTTGTTATATGAAGAAATGACCAATACAAAAGTTGTAGATCTTGATGAATTATTCAACTTTGATATTTATCACTTTTTCAGCTGAAATCATTTGGGGTACCAAAATCTTGTCTGAAGTTGCATTTTTTTGAAATTCAAAATTTAAATTGCTCAAACTTTTCATATGTATATATTGACAAAACCAACAAAATAAATTGATAGAGAATGATTTTAGAAAAATTTAGGAAAAAAAATCATCAGATTTGGAGTTAGTATGAGGAAGAAAAACTAGTTACAAAGTTGACCCACAGATTAAAAAAAGAAATCACACTGTTCACTATGATCATATAAGGATCATCTAGAACAGTGTGATTTCTCTTTTTAATCTATGGGTAAACTTTGTAACTAGTTGTTCTCCCTCATACTAACTCCAAATGTGATGATTTTTTCCTAAAAATTTCTAAAATCATGATTCAGCATTTAAGTTTGATCAAACTTGGATGTGACAATGTTTTACATATTTTAAAATTTAAAATTTAAAATTTGACAAGTTTAAACCAAATTTTAAAACCCTAAATGATTTCATATGTAAAAGTGATGAATACAAAAGTTGTTCAACTCATCAAGATCTACAGCTTTTATTTTGGTCATCTTGTCATTTAACAAAATTTGAACCTTTCAAATTTGAAATTTTAAAAAATTATAAGTTCGAACCAAAATTTGAGACCCAAAATGATTTCAACATAAAAAGTGATGAATACCAAAGTTGTTCAACTCATTAATATCTACAACTTTTGTTTTAGTCATCTTGTCATTTGACAAAAATTGAACCTTTCAAATTTGAAATTTTGAAAAATGACAAGTTCAAACCAAAATTTGAGACCCAAATTGATTTCAACATAAAAAGTGATGAATACCAAAATTGTTCAACTCATAAATATCTACAACTTTTATTTTGGTCATTTCTTCATTTGACAAATTCTTAGCATAAATTATTCACTAATCTTACACATGTCTCATATAGTTTATAAAACCTTATGAGAGATGTGTCACATTTGTGAACAATGTCACTACCACTTTATCATATGAAGAAATGACCAATACAAAAGTTGTAGATCTTGATGAGTTATTCAACTTTGATATTTATCACTTTTTTCAGCTGAAATCATTTGGGTACCAAAATCTTGTCTGAAGTTGCATTTTTTTTAAATTCAAAATTTAAATTGCTCAAACTTTTCATATGTATATATTGACAAAACCAACAAAATAAATTGATAGAGAGTGATTTTGGAAAATTTTAGGAAAAAATCATCAGATTTGGAGTTACAATGAAGAAGAAAAACTAGTTACAAAGTTGACCCACAAATTAAAAAAAGAAATCATAATGTTCACTATGATCATGTAAGGATCATCTAGAACAGTGTGATTTCTCTTTTTAATCTGTGGGTAAACTTTGTAACTAGTTGTTCGTCCTCATACTAACTCCAAATATGATGGTTTTTTTTCCTAAAAATTTCTAAAATCATGCTTCAGCATTTAAGTTTGATCAAACTTGGATGTGACAATGTTTTACACATTTTTAAATTTGAAATTTGACAAGTTCAAACCAAATTTTAAAACCCTAAATGATTTAAGATGTAAAAGTGATGAATACAAAAGTTGTTCAACTCATCAAGATCTACAACTTTTATTTTGATTATCTTGTCATTTGACTAAATTTGTACCTTTTAAATTTTAAAATTTGAAAAAAGGCAAATGGGCACTGCAGGGGCGGCTGGTGATTGAGCCGCCCCTACAGATCAGCCCCAACTGTAGGGGCGGCTCAGGTTACCAGCCGCCCCTACAGTGCCATCTGTAGGGGCGGCTGGGCTGCTAGGGCCCGAGGACGTCCACTGTAGGGGCGCCCCTAATCCCAGCTGCCCCTACAGTAAAAATGCCCCCGTTCCTAGTGTGAGAATCTGGCGTAGTGTTAGTTACCTAGTTCACTAGTATATACAAAGTTATTTTGAATCAACTATTGCAATAGGCTTTGAAATGCGGTGGAAAACAGGTGATTTCATATGGTGGGAAATTTCAAAAATTAAAATCTGATTTTTAGGGGCAGTTTCAATAAGCCAACAACCATTGAAAATGTGTTTTTACAAGCGGCTGCATTGCCACAGCCGTCCTCGAAAAATAGTTTCAAGGACGGTTATAGTGCAGCAACCACCACTGAAAATTAGTTTACAGGGGCAGTTCTCCTATTGCAACCGCTCCTGAAAATAGATTTTTAGGGGCGGTGCCATGGGGTCAAAACCGCGTCAAGCATTGTTGTTTGTCGGATGTCAGAGTGCGTGTCTCCGGTGGCTCGGGTAAACTCAAGAATACAAGAATCACAGAGAGGACGCAATGGTTTATCCTGGTTCAGGCTATCGGGGCCCTATGTCCAGCAGCTGATGATCTTTCTACTCAAGAGCACCCAAAAATTGAGGGATTATAACAGAGTGCAAGAGAGAGAGTTGATAGGGGATCGCTCGGTGCTGATCCTAGGAAGCCTCGTCGCTAGTGGCGCCTTCCCCCTCGTCGAAGAGGAGGAAGACGATGGAAGCGGTGGAGTAGCTCTCGATGCCCCTCTCTGGGTTCCTCTGCTCTCGGTGCAGAGCGTGAGCTGAACGCTGAGGACTCGATTGATCTGTCTCGGATCGTCTAGGAATCGTCCTCCCCCTCTCTAGGATGAGACCTCCCCTTATACATCGAGGTAGATTGGGTACATGGCGGTTTGTGGGAGTTAAACCTATTGTCTACATGCGCCGGAGTCCAAGAGGGTCCTGCAGCGGCACGCCGTGGACCGTGGTGATGTCATGGAGCTAAAGAACCTCTGGGGGTCACCCGGCTGCTCTGTTCTGACACGCTTAGTGTCATGCTGTGTCGGCTTGGACCGGCCTCTACAGGGTGCACCTTCCGGAGGCTTCTTGGTGGTGGAGGCACCGGCTTGAGGGGCCGACGCACGGGCCTAGAAGCCTCCGAGTCCCTGAGGCCAGTGGAGGAGTTTGTCTTCTTGCATCATGCCCCGTGCGTGACCCTATCGAAGGAGCGGTTGATAGAGCCGTGCCTGCAGGGCAGCGCTGGGGAGCCCCTAAGCCTTGTTGGCTTGGGGCGCCTGTCTCATGCTTGGGCCTTGGCTAGCATCGAAGGCCGGGAGGGGGCCAAGGATCGGGTCCAGCCTATCGATTGGGAGCCTGAGGCTCGAGCGAGCCCCCGAGTCCCCAGTAGAGGCGGCGTGCATGCTTGGGCTTGGCCTGATTCCTTTGCCGGAGGGTACACGTGAGCTTACCCGATGGGTATAGCCCCTGGGCAATCCTAGAAGGGTCGTTCGGGGGGTCTCTCGGTCGGGAACCCTTGATCCCGAGGCTTAACATACCCCTATGTTAGTATCTCGTCATGCGGTTCTCCTATTGCAACCGGAGTGGATATCTGAATGGAGGCGCCCCTAAAAATGCTTTTGTTGAGGCAGTTAGAAGCCCGACGCTACAAACGCCTATCTTTACAATCAATAGCATAGTTGTGGTTTTTTGAACTGTCCCTGAAGATCGTTTTGACCGACTCTAAAAAACTTTTCTGTACTAGTGTTATCTCAAATCAATGGAATCAAGGTGTGCTCTTGATACCTTTTGTCAGGGTCCAATACAGAATCTGATGGTAACCTGTGTTGACGCCGTGTGCCGGAATGGCTGTCACGACGGCGATCGGCAACGCCGGCGAGCTCTCGGTTCTCTCAGAACACGCACACACACAGAACGCAAAAGAGAGAGTGTTTCCGCCGCACACTGTCGCGGCCGTTTTTGACTTGCTTTGTTCTCTTTATTGAATGGTGTACATGATCCTCAGATCCGCTATCCCCGCCACGCCCGTGCACGCTGCGACGTGCCCGCCTAAAGCGCGGGGCCGTTTTACATCCGTGCGTGGCGAGAGACCTAGTCGCCGCACCGTGAACGCAGCACGGTTCTGGCGCTACACCGACTGAGCCATATCTAGCTAACTGAAAGACTGAACCTGAATGTAAACATGCCAATGCACTAATCCTATTTACATCATGATCATGATCGTGCTCGGGATTGAAACTAACATTTCACCCCCTGATCCCGATGCACATCTATCACACCTAGCTGGTGACGAAGCTCCATGAACCTGATCTTCCCAAGAGCCTTTGTCAGGATGTCTGCAAGTTGCTCATGAGTACTCACATGGCCAATGTCAACCTTTCCTCTGTCCACACAGTCACGAATGAAATGGTATCGTGTATCTATGTGTTTACTCCTGTCATGGTGAACTGGATTCTTGCTTAGAGCAATTGCCAATTTGTTGTCAACTAACAGCTTCACTTTTGGTGCCTGAACCCCCAACAGCTCTCCCAGCAGCCTGCTAAGCCAAATGCCCTGACATGCTGCGTTTGCACTTGCAATGTACTCGGCTTCACAAGATGATAATGCCACAACTCTCTGCTTCTGGGATGCCCAAGTCACTAGGCTTGTTCCAAGCAGGAACACTGATCCACTGGTGCTTTTCCTGTCATCAACATCCCCAGCCAGATCACTATCACTGAACCCTGTCAAGTTTGGTTCAGTTGTCCCTTGCTTTCTGTAAATGCAACCATAATTCACTGTACCTGCTATGTACCTTAGAATTTGCTTGACTGCTGACCAGTGACTTCCTCTTGGGTCTTCCATATACCTGCTAACAATGCCTACTGAATAAGCAATGTCAGGCCTTGTGTTTACTAGGTATCTGAGGCTACCAATAACACTCCTATACTTGGTCTTATCAACAGGTAGTGACTTATCATTTTTGCTCAATTTCGGCCTATTCTCCATTGGCACATGACAAGGATTGCATCCTTTCATGCCTGCATTTTCTAGAATTTTTAGTGCATACGAGCCTTGACAAAGTGTTGTCACTCCCTCCTTCTGTTCAACCTGAATGCCCAAGTAATAAGTGAGTAAACCAAGGTCACTCATACTGAAACTTTTCTTCATCTCCTTTTTGAACTCATCAATTGCCACCTCACTTGATCCTGTGATAATCAGATCATCCACATACACTCCTACTAGAAGATAGCCAAGCTTATCTGTTCTTCTGTAGACTGCATGCTCCAAAGGGTTTTTCACAAAACCAAGTTTCAGTAGCTCACTGTCCAACTTCTCATTCCAGGCTCTTGGGGCCTGTCGAAGTCCATACAGTGCTTTATTCAGTCTGAGTACCTTGCCACTGCTTCCTTTGACAACAAATCCTGGAGGTAGCTGAACATATACCTCCTCTCTCAGATCACCATTAAGGAATGCTGATTTGACATCCATGTGATGTACTTTCCATCCTTGCTGTGCAGCCAATGCAATTAGTAGTCTGACTGTTTCTATCCTGGCCACTGGTGCAAACACCTGATCAAAGTCCACCCCCTCACGCTGTGCATACCCTTTAGCCACTAACCGAGCCTTGTGCTTGACAATTTTGCCTTCAGGGTCCTTTTTGACCTTAAACACCCATTTTAGCCCAATGGCTCTGTGACCTGCAGGTAACACTGACAACTCCCATGTTCTGTTAGCCTGAATTGAATCCATCTCAGCTACCATGGCTTTCCTCCAACACTCCTCATTCAGAGCCTCATCAACATCTTTAGGCTCCTCTACAGCAAGATAGCACACCCCACTGTATTCAAAATCAGTGATGGCATCAGTTGTTTCATTAATGTTATCAATTGTTCTGAACCTCATCTGCCTGCCTTCTGAATCAACTGATTCTTCTGTAGGTGGAGTTGCAAATTGTATATCTTGCCCAGCTGGACTTCCTGGTGGTGTTGATTGATTGGATGCATTGCTTGAGTTAGTGTTGAACTCCCAATCAACTTGAGAAGGTGATCCTTGATCATACTGCACTGGATCAGCTGCTGCTTCTGCTGCATTTTCTGAATGTTCAGTTCCTGTTCCTTGTCCGATAACAGAAAAATACTCCACATCAAGGCCTGATGCCTCTCTGTCTAATTGGATTTCTTGCTTCCAATCCCAAGCTCGATTCTCCTGAAAGATGACATCACGAGATATGTGGAGTTTCTTGGCCACAGGGTCATACACACGATAGCCTTTTGTCCCTGCTTCATAGCCCATTAACACCATAGGTGTTGATCTATCTGACAGCTTGTTGACACCAGGACCTGCTTTCTTCACATGAACTACACTCCCAAATGTTCTTAAATGATCAACTCTAGGCTTCTTGTTGTACCAAGCTTCATATGGTGTCCTACCCTGTAGACTTTTGGTTGGGGCCGTGTTCAGCAAATACACTGCTGTAGTTACTGCTTCTCCCCAAAACTCTCCTGGCATATTCTTGCTTTTCAAAAGGCACCTAGCCATTTCCACCACAGTACGGTTTCTTCTTTCTACAACTCCGTTCTGCTGCGGTGTGTAAGGTGTAGTGGTGAAGTGTTTCAGGCCCTGCTCATCACAGAATTCCCTGAATTCAATTGAATTGAATTCACCACCCCTGTCACTCCGAAATGCTCTAAGTTTGCTGCCTTTCTCATTTTCAGCAAGTGCCTCCACCTTCTTGAAACATCTGAAGGCTTCATCTTTTGTTGCCAGGAGCTCAATCCACATGAAACGACTATAATAATCTACTATGAGCAGAAAGTAGCTCTTTCCTCCTGGTGTCCTTGGTCTGATCTGCCCACAAAGATCAGTGTGGAACAAATCCAATGGACTGTCTGCTCTGAATTTTGCCACCTGAGGGAATGAATGGCGTGTTTGCTTGCCGAGGGCACATCCATCACAGAACTCTTCCAACTTGTCTATCAGAGGCATGCCATCCACCATGTTCTTCACTCCAAGCTCACGAAGTGCTCGAAAGTTAAGATGGCCATATCTTGCATGCCATACCCAAGCCATATCATCAGCCTTGGCCACTAAACACACTGGTGCTGCAAGATGAGTTTTCAACAGGTACAGACGATTTCTAACTCTTGGTGCTCGAACTAGCAGTGCACGTTCGACATCATACACATTGCAGAAACCATCTTCAATCACAACTTTGCAACCACCCTCCTCAAGTTGACCCAAGCTAACAATATTACTCTTTAATTTAGGAATGTAATAGACCTCTGTGAGTACCTTGTGTCCCTGAGCTTTGGACTGGAGCATCACTGAGCCAATCCCCTCGATCTCGACGAGCGATCCATCACCGAACCGAACAGTGCCACGCACTGTCGTGTCCAGCGACGCTAGTGCTTCTCGACGCCCCGTCATGTGATTACTGGCCCCTGTGTCAAGGACCCAGTCATCACGATCTTGATCTCCGTCTGCTGGATGCACCTTCTTCTCATTGAGATGCACGACGTGACGCGTCGCGCACCCCCGTTCCGGCTCGACGTCGCGCGCATGGACGCACACGGCGTTCACCGTGGCCAGCAAGATCGATGGATGATCGACATCAGCTTGGGCGTGGTGCGCCTCCTCCTTGCACTCCTTCTTGGGCTTCTTGCAGTCCTCCGCCCAGTGCCCATAGATGCCGCAATTTCTGCAGCACCCTTTCCGCCTCGGCGTGCCCATGGACGTCAGCTTGACGACGGGCCCCTTCTTGTCGCCACGATCACCGCGATCTGCTCGCCCGTCGCCGCCACCATTCTTCGGCTTCCAGGGTTTCTTCCCGTTCCCTCCAGATGAAGAGGACTCCGGCATGAGACGGTGCCGGTACTTCGCCACCCAGTCCTCCTCCGAGAGCAGGAGGTTGCCGACCTTGTCAGTGACGGCCTCGATCCCGAGGCGATCTTCCGCCATCTTGAGCCGGCCAACCAACTCCTCTATAGTGAGGGTCTTGAGATCAAGTAGTGTCTCGATCGAGATCGCGATCTGCGCGTATCGTTGGGGAAGAACGCGCAGCATCTTCTTCACCACTCGGGCGTCGTCGATGCTCTCACCAGATGTGCGCAGGTCCACCGCCAGTGCGCCGATGCGCAGGGCGAACTTGTCCACCGTCTCGGAATCCTTGAACTTTATGTTCTCGAATTCCTTCAATAGGCGTTGAGCATTGGCCTCCTTCACGCGATCAGCGCCGACCCTCATGCTCTTCACCGCCTCCCACGCCTCCTTGACGGTTTTCTTTGCGCCGAGCAGCTGCCACATCTCCTGCGGCACGGAACGCAAGATGCCGGCCATGGCCTGCCGGTCCCGCGATCTCTTCACACCTTCGCTGCCAGGATCAATGGTGTCCCAGATCTCAAGGGTCTCGAAGTTGCATTGAAGCAACATCGCCCACTCCGCATAATTCGAGCGGGTGAGCATCGGCCACATGAGCGAGCTCTCGCGAACCCGCTCTCCCGTGCCGCCAGACGTTCCCGTGTCGCCCATCTCCTCTGCCGCCGGGCTCCTCCGAGGGATGACGAATTTCTTCCGGGCTGGCTCGCGCGGTGGGCTCACCGAGCCACTATAGAACATGCAACGCTCTGATGCCAAATGTTGACGCCGTGTGCCGGAATGGCTGTCACGACGGCGATCGGCAACGCCGGCGAGCTCTCGGTTCTCTCAGAACACGCACACACACAGAACGCAAAGAGAGAGTGTTTCCGCCGCACACTGTCGCGGCCG